>NC_056739.1:966453834-966758834 GCF_019279795.1 Protopterus annectens
AGCATCTGAGATGTTTGGGAGGCAGCCCTCTGCCGGGATAGATACTTGCTCTTTTGGGGGAGTTTGCACTGAACCTGTCTGCCAGGATATTGGCGATGTCTGTGGGTTCAGTGTATTTTTGTCGCTTAGAATCAACTCAGAACAAGTCTGGGAGTTGCATCCCAGGTTTCTAACATAACTGAAAAGCCTTATGATTGTCTTTGGTGTCCTGTGCAATTTTCTCTCAAAGCTGGCCTTGGAGGATTTTATGAGGGATCGTAATTTTTTGCTAGTACTGATCAGAGATGCCTTCCCTATTAGGGATTTTGCTCTATCATGTAGTAGCTTCCTCCTTCTGTTGTACAGTTTATTTATGGCAGGGTCCACCAGACTGGATGCCTGCCTTTGGATGATTGAGTCTTGGTTTTGTTTGGGATAGAGAAAGCCATTCCCTTTAATTAGGGCAATTTTGCCCCTTTATCAAAATGGGTTTTTGGGTTTAGCTATCCTTTTTTTGCTTCTTTTTTTTTTTTTGTTACAAAAATTTATCAAAAAAGGGGAACACGTGGAGACCAATTTTGATTTATCTATCCTCAACACTTATCTGACATTCCCAAGTTCAAGATGTTGACGTTACAACAGCTTTACCTCTGCTGGGCAAAGATCACTGGATGGTAACTTTAGATCTCAAGGAGGCTTACCTTCATGCCTATAAGACTAAGTTGCAGAAAGTATCATGCGTGAGCAGGAAATTCTCATTATCAGTTCTCTGCATTGCCCTTTGGCTATCTACTGCGCCCAGAGTATTCACAAAGGTTCTGGCTCCAGTGATAGCTTACTTCAGGCTAAAAGGAATTCAAATCTATCCTTACTTGGACGATTGCCTGATTCTGGTTCAAGAAAGGAAGACCTTCTACAGCATTTGGAATATGTCATAGCAGTGCTAAGATGCCTAGGGTATTCTGTGAACGAAATAAAGTCCAGTCTAGTACCCTCTCAAGACATGTGCTTTCTGGGTGTGAGACTGAATACAGCAGCCCAGATGGCCTTTTTAACCCCGGACAGACAAAAGAATCTTTCCAGTTACTTCCATCAACTATCTCTTCAGTCCGGGCTGACTGCAAGGACAGTCCTTCAAGCCTTAGGGTTCATGGCATCTTGTATTCTGGTGCTTCCCAATGCCAAACTGCATATGAGGAAGCTACAATGGTATCTCAAAAATGTATGGACAAAGCACTGCCAGGATTTGGACACTGTCATTCAAATAATACCTTGCATTCAGAAAGGAATTTTTGTGGTGGGCTCAGGAATGTCACCTAAACAAGGGACTCTCTGTGACCCGCCAGAGGCGAGTCAGATTCTAACGACAGATGCCTCAGACATTGCTTGGGGAGCTCATCTAAATGGAAAGTGGATACAAGACAAGTGGCCTGCCAGACTACAGCATCTACATATCAACATGAAGGAGATGTTAGCAGTCCAATTTGCATTAATGGCTTTCAAGGAGTTACTTCTTCCAGGGCAGGTGTTGATTCTAACAGACAACACAACTGTCATGTGGTACATCAACAAACAAGGGGGAACACATTCTTTCCCATTGTGCAGGCAAGCAATGATTTTATGGGAGACTGCGCGCTCAGCTTGCAACTAACTCTTCAGGCAAGGTTTCTGCCGAGCACAGAACTCCTTAGCAGATGTGTTAAGCAGACAAATCATGGATCCCCACGAAAGTGGAAACTGGATCTTCATGTATTTCAAAGTTGACAGTGTCCTGGAGAACTCCAGACATAGATCTGTTCGCTTCTCCACTAAACCACCAGCTGCCAAAGTTTTGCACAAAGAGGTTTCATCACACAGCTTGGAAAGTGGATGCTCTTTCTTTCAGTTGGAAAAATCTTCATGTGTATGCTTTCCACCTCTGCCTCTTCTTCCAAAGGTGCTTCTAAAGGTCAGACAAGACAAGCCAAGGATGATTTTAATAGCTCCAGATTGGCCCCGGCAGCACTGGTACCCATTACTGAGGAGTCTGGTAAAGAAGCCTCCATGGCCTTTACCCCTGATTCCACACCTGTTGTCTCAGAGAGACGGTCACCTGCTCAATGTCAAGCTTCACTCTCTTCATCTAACAGCCTGGCATATTCTGTTTTGAAAGACAGCAGGTCTCAACTTCCTCAACAAGTTTTAAATGTGATTATGGAAGCCAGGAGACCTAGTACAAGGAAAGTGTACATGAAAAATGGAAGAGATTTTTATTTTGGAGTGCAGCAAACAATTTGAAGATTTCGGAGCCAAATCTGAGTGTGGCTCTTCAATATCTTACTGCGCTATTGGACAAAGGTTTGTCTTTCTCTTCCATTAAGATTCATGCTGCAGCAATTTCAGCTCACTATGATTGTCACCCACCATTGTTTTCTACATCCTTTGTTCAAGCAATTTCTTAGAGGGGCAAAGAATATAAGACCCCAGAGCTCCTACTCCTGCTTGGGACCTCAATTTTGTGTTGGAGAAACTTACTCTACAACCTTTTGAGCCTCGGCTACTGCTGACTTGAAATACTTGTCATGGAAGACTGCTTTTTTATTGGCCATTACTTCTGCAAGAAGGGTTTCTGAGTTGCAGGCCCTTATGGCAGTGGAGCCTTTTTTGCTTTTTCATAAGGATAGGGTATCTTTACGTACTAATCCTTCCTTTATGCCTAAGGTGGTTTCTAGTGTGGCTTTAAACCAAACTATTCATTTGCCTACTTTTTATGCAGATCCCCAAAATAAAGGGGAAAAGATTTTGCACACTTTAGATGTACACAGGCAATTGCGTTATTATTTGAGCAGGACTAAAGATTTTAGGCAGTCTCAGCAGTTGTTTATTTCCTTTGCTTTGAGTTCTCAGGGCAAGCCTGTGTCTAAACAAACTATTTCTAGATGGATTGGGTGTTGCATTACATTTTGTTATTCCCATCATGGCAAGGAAATTCCAGCTGGGATTAGGCCTCATTCCACTAGGGCTACTGCCACTTCAACAGCATTTCTAAGGGGGGTGGCAACTAAGGATATTTTGGAGGCAGCTACTTGGAGTTCAGTGCATACTTTCTCTAAGCATTATCACCTTCCTCTCTACTCTAAGTCTAGGGCTGGTTTTGCCACAGCTATTTTGCAAGGCATGTTGTCAGTTCCTGCTTCCTTATGATTTGCCAGCCTCCCTTACCTCTGCTTTGGGATTCTACCCAATAGTTAGGACTGCAGCAATGTGGAATGAAGAACATAGTACAGTTTTGTACCTACCATAAATGTAGATGTTCGAGGATCCACATTGCTGCAGTCCAATTTACCCTCCCTCCTTCCCCTCTGTGTTTAGGGGTGGTTATGTAGGTGAGGTTATGATCTGCTAATTTTGTATATTTTGTATATATATATTTTGGTGCAGGTATGTTGGCAGTGTTTGGTTTTGGGCCTTATCTTTTCAGGGTCTTCTGACATCTGGGGCAAGAAAAGACTGAGGATATGACGTCGGTCATGCGCATTAGTTCCCTGACGCATTGATCGCCAGTCTAATGCGCCCTGACCGGCGTCAGCTATATACTTTGGTATTCGGGCCGACTGGACAGCGGACTACCCAATAGTTAGGACTGCAGCAATGTGGATCCTCGAACATCTACATTTATGGTAGGTACAAAACTGTACTTTTGGAGGTTGCCAGTGTCCGTGTTTATAAGGTCCATGATAATGCATTCCATGGCCTTGCAGATCAGGCTAGTTAGGCTAATGGGCCTGTAATTGCCTGGATTGGTGGATGCTCCACCTTTGTGCAGAGGGATGACAGTGGCTATCCTCCATTCTGCTGTGACAAAGCCGGTTTACAGGCTTTGGTTAAATAGGGTACATAGTGGTGCTGAGAGCCCTTGCCTGCGTTCATGTAGGACACAGGCTAGGGATGTTGTCGGGTCCCTTGGAGGCTGTATTTTTTGCCTTTGAGAGGGCATTAATAACATGCTCCCTGGTGATGAGGGAAGGGGGGGCAGGTGCTGGGGATGATCTGCTTTAATAATGGGGGACAGGGGAGTAGTTTTCACTGAACTTGTCTGCCAGCAGGTTGGCTATATCTGTGGCATTTGTGTAATGTAGTATACTTGACCACCATTTCAGAGCAGATTTGGGAGTTACCTTTGAGATTGCAGATGTATGCGAAGAAGGCCTTGATTGTCCTTGGTGGATGTGGCCAATTTGGAGTCCGTTAGCCTTGGAAGATTTCACCAGTGACCTTATTTGCTTGTTCATACAAAGGAGAGATTGCTTCAGACTTGGCACCTGCTTCTTTTTGGCCCTGGACAGCATTTTTTTTCCTTTTATTATAGAGTCTGTTTATTGCTGCTGTACACCAGACTGGTTTACTCTTCCTTGAGGAAGATGATTTGGTCCTGTCAGGTATTGCTGAGTCCATGCACCTATATAGGTGCTCATATAATTTTTTGGTGTAGGCTTGGACATTAGTGCTTGATTCAATTGAAGGGATTGTGGCTGTGAAGCTGCTTATACCAGCTCTCAGGAGGTTTTTGTCAGCTTTGGAAAAGTTTCTTTGTTTGACTTCGAAAGCTATTGCTTTATGGTCGGATCTTACCAAGGAGGATGACACTGTAGGGATGCTACAGTGGCTACTCATAGGTTCATAGGTTCATACTAGGCTATCTGCCCTGGGGCAATTATAAGCCTAGCCCGATTCTGTATGGCTTACACCACCCCTTGATTTGAGTATACTGTGCCCTTTTTAAGGTTTAGTTTACTGTGCCTCTGTCTAATAGTGACACGGGAGTAATCCCTGGGACAAACCTACGATCCCCCATCCACTTATCGAGATTCTTCTTGAAGAGATTCATTGAGGTGCTCTGCCTCACATGAACTGGAATTCTATTCCAGAGTGAAGGGAGCCTCTGGGTTATGGACCTGTCCCTCCAGCAAGTTCTATTTATTTCTGTGCTGAGGTTCAAGTCCCTCGAGCGTGTGGCGCTAAGGGATTTAGATTTACTAAGGTGGAGCATGTCCATTAATTCTGGATTTGACATAGCTTTGTATTTCAGGCATAGATCGCCTCGAAGTAGGCGGTATGCAACTGAGTAGAGCTGGAGTTTTTTTAACCGAGCAGCATATGGCATCTGTTGAGACCCTTGATCCTCTTGGTGAGATACTTTTGGGGTCTTTCTAATTGCTGCAGGTGTCGGGTAAGGTACATCCCAAAAGGGGCATTGTATTCTGTGATGGGCCTGATGAGGGATGAATAAAGGGGCACGATTACCTCTCTTGATCTAGATGTGAAACCCTTCATGATGAGGTGGGCTATGTAGAAGGTCTTTCTAACCACTTTGGCAATGTGTTTTTCAAAGGAGAGATTGCTATCAACTTGGGTCCCCAGGTCCCTAATAACTTTCTCTGTACTTAATGGGTTTCCGCCTATGTGGTAATTTGTGGGCACATTGTTTTTGCCAAAGGGTATGACTATACATTTTTTGGTATTTAGCTTTAAACCATGGCGCTGGCACCAGTTATCTGTCTGAGAGACCTTTTTGAAGGATGTTTGTGTTAGCTGGAGAGTTGATTATGGCACCCAGTTTGCAGTCGTCTGCGAACTTGGTGAGCCATATTCCTCCCACGTTTGCCTGTACCTCAGAAAAGTATATACCGAACAAGAGTGGTCCCAGGACAGAACCTTGTGGGATGCCACTTGTGACCGGTTTCGAGTCTGACATGGCTCCAGCAACTCTCACTCTGTGGGTTTTGTCTTTGAGCCAGTTTGCGACCCATCTTGTGACATAGGGGTTTATATTTAAGCTGGATAGCTTATCTATGATGCCTGAGTGGGGTATTGTGTCAAATGCCTTTGCAAGGTCCAGATAGGCTGTGTGGACTACCTTCCCTTTATCTATGGCTTTGGTGACTGTTTCAAAGAAGTCATCCAGGTTCAAAAGGCAGGATCTGCCCTTGACAAAGCCGAACTGGGTAGGATCTAGTGTCTGTAGGTCCCCAATGTCTTTGTTTATGAGCTCCATGATGATCCTCTCCATAGCCTTGCAGACTAAGCTAGTCAGGCTTATGGGGTGATAGTTTCCAGGGTCCATAGAGGCTCCACCTTTGTGGAGTGGGACCACTGTTGCAGTATGCCATTCTGTGGGCACATATCCTGTAGTGAGGCTAAGATTGTATAGCTGTTTTATTTGAGGGATTAGTTCCTCTTGTAGTTCATGTAGGATGCAACCTGGGACGCCATCTGGTCCCATGGAAGCAGTATTTTTTGCTTTGGAGAGGGCAGCCTTCACCTGAGCATCTGAGATGTTTGGGAGGCAGCCCTCTGCCGGGATAGATACTTGCTCTTTTGGGGAGTTTGCACTGAACCTGTCTGCCAGGATATTGGCGATGTCTGTGGGTTCAGTGTATTTTTTGTCGTTTAGAATCAACTCAGAACAAGTCTGGGAGTTGCATCCCAGGTTTCTAACATAACTGAAAAAGCCTTATGATTGTCTGTGGTGTCCTGTGCAATTTTTCTCTCAAAGCTGGCCTTGGAGGATTTTATGAGGGATCGTAATTTTTTGCTAGTACTGATCAGAGATGCCTTCCCTATTAGGGATTTTGCTCTATCATGTAGTAGCTTCCTCCTTCTGTTGTACAGTTTATTTATGGCAGGGGTCCACCAGACTGGATGCCTGCCTTTGGATGATTGGGTCTTGGTTTTGTTTGGGATAGCATGATCCATGCATTCCTGGAGATGTCCATAGAATGCATTTATATAGGATTCTGCAGTTTGGGCCATAGTTTCCACTGGCCCTGGGGCCTTGAAGGATTCCACTTCGGTTTTGAGAAGTGAGAAGTTCGCTTTTGAGACGTTTTTCACTGTGGTTTTCTGGACTGGGGGTGGGGTCGGGATGTGGACATCCAGTGAAATTAATTTATGGTCTGATCTTACCAGTGAGGGATATACTTCTAGTGTGGAGCATAGAGTCCCCATGTTGGTAATGATCAGGTCTAGTATGTTGTCCCCTCTTGTGGGAGTGATGACTAGTTGTTCCATAGCATTTGAGTTTATAATTTCCAGGAATCTTTGGGCTAAGGTGCTGGGGCTTGAGTAGTGCTCCCAGTCAATGTTTGGGTAGTTGAAGTCGCCCAATATAATGGTGTTCGGAGAGATCTTCATGTTCTCCAATGTTTTCAGGAAAGCCGAATGGGATTCCTGACTTTGAGAGGGTGGTCTGTAGGATGCTATAAACTGAAAAGCAGTCTTGCCCACTGTTAGTTGCACATGGATGGTCTCTGATACTTGGTGCAATGCCACTAACCTGGAGGTGTGGATATCCTTGATAAATATGGAAACTCCCCCTCCTTTTGTGGTTGGGCCCGGTTTTGGGCCGAAAGGCATGATATGAGGTATAGCCTGGTAGTGCTGGGGTGCTCTCTGGAGCCTTGAACCAGGTTTCTGTCACTGCACAGATATCGATGTTCTCCATACTGAGGAGAGCTTCGAGTGCGTGCATCTTGAGGTTAAGACTTCTGGCGTTTAGCAGCATTACCCTTAGTTTCTTGTTCCTTCTGCTGTCTATGGGGGTGGGTTTGACTTTTGAGCCTTGCCTAAAAAAGGCACTATGCGGGTGGCAAGAGCCTTTGCCAATATCTGAAAGCCCAGTGGTGACAGGTGCAAGCCGTGCCTAGCGAAGCAACGTGGCTTGTCGAGCATGTCATCCCAGGCTGATAGACACTGGTTCCCCTTTGAATGACACCAAAATTTTAGCCAATTGTTAAAATCGATCATTTTGTCTTTGTACTGTGGCATCATTCTAGGTGAGGGTAAGATGCTGCTCAAGGTCAGGGTCATACCAGCCTGGGCTACATGATCAGAGAGCTCCTCTACGTCTCTTTTCATGTAGTCCAGGGAGGTATGTCTCGGGTCATTCACACCAGCATGTACAATGACCGAGTCATATTTGTATTTGCTTTGGAGTGACCTGAGTGCTTGCGTTGTGTCAGATCCTAGCACCCGACAGGCAGCTCACCGTGACCTTCTCTTTATTCAGCCTGGTGAGCGGGACGTCAGTGAGTCACCTATAACAAGAGTATCAGGTGTGTTATTCAGCCTTAAGGGCTATGGCTGCTTGGCACACTGACTTTGTGGGATATGTGTTGTGTGTGTTTTGTTTTGAGGTAGCGTTTGCTTGGATGTCTGCTTTGGAGGTCTCTGTTGCTTAGGTAGATTTTTATTTAGAGCCTCCGAGTATGTTTTTGTGTATTTATGTGTTTGGTTCGCTGATGTGGTGGGACTATGTGATACTGGAATTATGTTGTGTGAGGTTACCTTCTCCTCCTGACTGGTTACACCAGTTTTGAGATGAGAGAGCTCAGCCTCCAGTTTGGCTAAATAGTTGCATCTCTCACATATATTTGAACCTGTTTGGAGGAGGAGAGGGTTGTCCGTGTACATGAGACAGTTGTAACATTGCCTCAAAATTCCCAGATTCACCAGCTGGACTGGAGAGGAAACCATTGACTGACCTTTGGACATGCTAGAGTAATAGGGAAACTGAATTTAAGACGGACCAATAGAGGACAGGGTAATCGTAGAGAGTATAAGAGTAAGTAGTGCTTATGGTTTAATAGTGCTAACTTGTGGGATTACTTAATTGGACCAGTGAAGGGCCTTAGAATGAGAATATGGTGTTTAAACTGAGAGATAGAGCAGTTCTAAGGGAAAAAGTGTGTAGCCAGGAATAGTTTAAACCCAATTAGGCGGCGCTGCCCGCTGTTGCGCTATGCTCAAAAGCGCGCAAAACCGCGCAAAAGAGGGTTTTAAGAGAGGAAGATGAAGGAGTTTTGGAATTGACCCAAAATGGCCAATAAAACTACAGTTTCAAGTCAGTAACCACTCCCACAGGGGCAGGCAGGCTGCTCAATGTTTTTCACTGCCACTGATCAACAGAGAGACTTTCCTTTAGCCCAAGCAAAAAATGGCCTCACAGAAACTTAAAAACAGTTCAAGAACAGCAAGCCTGTAACTGAACTTTTTTAAATATCAGAAAAGTGGGGGGAAAATCAAGATTTTTTTTTTTTCAGAGATAGCAGAGGTTCACAAGTATCAACAAGTTAACAGTGCAGTAAATGATCCCACACAAGAGTGCTAGGCCAAAGACAGATAAAAATGCAAGTTTTGAGAAAAAAATGATCTTAAAAATAAGTGCAAACAGGAAATTCAGTAAACGGCTCTAGGTTGTGATCTAAATACAGTTACTAATGCAGAAATCAAATTTAACAAGCCAGAAAATGCTCAAAATAGGCGGCTATGCAGAAGAACTTAGCAAATAATCAGAGGAAAAATACTTAAAGTCTCAAAAGTGGCTCCTTTCTTCTCTCAGCGTTTTCTCCTCTTGGTGGGTGCTTCACCAACAGCCATCAAGCCTGAAAAGACGCCAAAACCACGAGGCAACCAGGTTTTAAGAGAGGAAGATGAAGGAGTTTTGGAATTGACCCAAAATGGCCAATAAAACTACAGTTTCAAGTCAGTAACCACTCCCACAGGGGCAGGCAGGCTGCTCAATGTTTTTCACTGCCACTAATCAACAGAGAGACTTTCCTTTAGCCCAAGCAAAAAATGGCCTCACAGAAACTTACAAACAGTTCAAGAACAGCAAGCCTGTAACTGAACTTTTTTAAATCTCAGAAAAGTGGGGAAAAAGCAAGATTTTTTTTGTTTTTTTGTTTTTTCAGCGATAGCATGTTGGTTAGTACCAGGTCCACGATATTTTCACCTCTTGTAGGGTGTCAGCTAGCTGATCCAATGCATTGGCATTGACAAATCCCTGGGTGTTAATGTTTGAGCTAGAAATAGGTCTGTTTGTACTGAGCAGCATTCTGGGTGACGGTAAGATGCTGCTTAAGGATAGGGACATGTAGATTTTATATATATATATATATATATATATATATATATATATATATATATATATATATATAATGTGTGTGTGTATATATATATATATATATATATATATATATATGTATATATATATATATATATATATATATATGTATATATATATATATATATATATATATATATATATATGTATATATATATGTATATATATATGTATATGTATATATATATATATATATATATATATATATATATATATATATATATATATATATGTATATGTGTATATATATATATATATGTATATATATATATATATATATATATATATATATATATATATATATATATATATATATACATATATATATATATACACATATATATATATATATATATATATATGTATATGTATATATATATATGTGTATATGTATATATATATATGTGTATATATATATATATATATATATATATATATACACACATATACATATATATACATATATACATATGCCGTCCTCTTGCTTGCCGATTATCTGTAAAGACTACCTGGCTCTGTTATCCTGCAAAATGTTTCCATTTATTTTAAATGCTACTAAAAGTGATTTATCTGCCCAGCTGCATTATGCAGAGTGATGGTGCCCTGGTGTTTCTGCCTTATTATACTATTAGTCCATTGTCCAAGTTGTTTTTATATTTGTTTTTGTTTACCAGGGCAGAGTAGTGATCAGTATTGACCTCAGCCTGGGTGAAATACAAAACATTTCACAAACAAAACAGAAATGTTAGCACCAACAGTGTATCTCAGACTAATTACATAGAAAGAAAATTATGTATATACATTCTAGTGAACAGGCACAGTGCAATGTAGAATCAAGCAAAGTGTAATTTACAATATATTAATTAGTTTCCAAAGTGGGTCAATCCTCAATTTTGAGAGCGAAGATGATGTGCGAAAAGGAGCTAGGTTATGTGACAACGTCCTTTGTTGAAACAGGAGCATTTGGCTTGGATGAAGATGTGATTTTTGAGTTGCATTCTGAGTTTGGAATAAGAATTGATTTCCTTAATACCAATGGGAAAGCTTGCCAAAAAACTGTGTGCTTGAGAGGTGTGGCATTTGAGTAGTGTCTCAGATTGAATGAGTTTTTTTTCCTTGAAGTCTAGCTGCCAAGGGGAATAAATGTGCGGAGCTGGAATAGTTTGCAGAGTTGGGATCCTAAAAGTAGGGTAAATCTTTGTTTTATGGGTAGCCATTTGGCTTTCTGTAGGGTGATATAGTGATGCTCTGAGAGGTGAGTTTGTAATGAATCTGAAGATGCTGTTAGAAATTTTCTGGAGTGTGGCAATGTTTTTCCTGGAGGCAGAAGCAAAAATTGGGAACTTGTATTCAAGTTGACAAAGGAGAACTTATTTGCCAGTGGCTGCTGTGGCTGGTTGGGATAGAAAAGGTGAGATTATCCTTATGGCACAGAAGAGGAGGGAGTTTATTTTGGCTCTCACGTTTTATAATGTTTGGTAATGTTTTGTTTTTTTTGTAATTTTTAGATTTTGTTCATTCATTTTTGGCTTTGGACATGCTTATGGCTGAAAAGTGTTACTCAGTTAACAAATAACTGAATAAATAACTGTACTGATGTGAGATTAGGTTCATAGCTGTGTTTGGGTTCCTTAGGTTTGGTCACAAGTCTCATTCATTGTTGACAGGCTTTTTTGTTATCAGAATTCGCTGTAATCTAGTTGCCACTCATCAGCTAAAACATAATTGTGGGTAGGTTCCTGTGCTCTGTGGTTATGTGACTATGGAGTTAGTATATATAAGTTACAGGGTTTTCTGCCCCCACGTAAAAATAGTATTTTAACTATATCTGATTTATTTATATTTTATTTATTTGACATTTGTTTACTTGGAAAGTCCAACTGGGTAAAAGACCTATTTTCAGCTGAGGCCCTGTGAGAAAAGCTCCACAAGTAACACAAAACAAATTAGACAGTTGGCAAAGAAAATATAAAACAGTATCTAGTCTTACATAGATAAGTGATACAGTTTTAAGCAGAGAGGTGAAAGTACAAGTAATACAGGCCAGTTAAGTGCAAAAGAAAATGCAATCAATATCAAACCTTACGTAGCTAATAGTGTTACAGTAGTATGCAGAGAGCTAAGAATACATACGTAGGTGGAAAAAGTTTTTTCACTGCTGATGCATTTAACATAAAATATTAATTGATAATTAATGATAAAATGAACTTAAAATGCTGTGTTACATGAGAGAGTTTAGAAAGAGGACAGAGTTAATTAAAAGAGCACTGGAGAGTAGAATAAGCCTGGTTAAGTCAGTAAGATGAAGTTAAAGGAAAGTTGAGATAAAGGAAGTAATATGCAGATGAAGGGAAATAGCAAGAAGGATCAGAGGTAAGGGATGGAAAGCTAGTCAGGTCTGAAGCATGGGCATAACCAATTGTTATACAAGTGGTTCTTGAGTATTTTCTTGAAGTGGACAGTATTTGTTGCAGACCTGATAGTAAGTGGGAAAGTATTCTAGATTTTGGCTATGAGATATGAGTAAAGTGATTCTCTTACAGTATTATTGGCTTTAGATATTTGAAGGAATGATTTATCAGTGGAACACTGTACACAATTATTGGAATACAGTTGCAGTATATTTTAAAGGGCAGTGGTCTTAGGCTGCTGTTGTATTCTGAGCCGTTGTGAGTTGGGTAGAGTGTAATTGATTTGAGTAGTTTGAGCCAGGGTAGCTGTTTTAGTGTTAGGCAGTGGTGAGGTATGTATGTAGAATCTGTGGCAAATTTTGCTATGTCATTATAACAGGCTTCTAATTTACTCGTATCTGTTTTTCTTAAATTGGTGAGTATGTGTGAGGCATAGAGGAGTGCAGAGAGCAAGTGGGTTATAGTGATAGCAGCCCTAGTGTTATCAGTTAGGAATTGCTTGTTTCTATAGAGGATGCCTAGATTTCTGTGCATCTTTTTTATTGTTTGTGATATATGAATGCCAAATTTCATGTTATTATTGATTATTACTCCTAGGAGTTTTGTTTGGTGCATGGTAGAAATTGTGGTGTTTCCTAAAGAAGTGATATAGAAGGCAGGTGAGAGGGGGGGCCTATGGCTCTGGTGAGTTGGAATAGCACAAGTTTGGTTTTGTTTGGGTTGAGGAGGAGTTGAACATGAGATGGCCAGGATTCTACTGCAGAAAAGGTCTGTTGTGTTATGACTTGCAGTTGCTGAAGAGTTGTGGCAGCGCATATGAGTGTAGAATTGTCTACATATTGGACCAGGGAGTCATGGTTAGTAGCAGTGTGCAGCCTGTTAGTAAAGATAATGAAGGGAAGAGGACCTAGTGTTAGACCTTTGCTGTACTCCCAGGCTAACGGGGAACAGGAGGAGAGGTCATTCTGCCATCAGATAGGTAGGCTTGAAACCATGTAGGTGCTGAGTGGATAAGATTTAAGTGAGAGAGTACAGTTAGTAGTTTTTGGTGTGAAACGGTATCAGATGCCTTAGAGAGGTCTAAGAAGATAGCCGAGACTAGTTTTCCCTTCATTCCTGTATTGACTGATGGTGTTAAAAGTCATAAGGATTGTTGTGGTGCTGCAGTTGGGGTGAAAACTGTGTTGTGTATTGGCTATTAAATTGTTAGATAAGAGATGGTTCAGGAGTTGAGTGTATGCATTTTTCTAATATTTTGGATAGTGGGGATAAAATAGCTATTGGCCTATAATTAGAACGTTTGGTTGCACCACCTCCCTTGTGTAAGGGGATTACGTTTGACAGTTTCCAGATTGAAGGAACTTGGTTCTCTGCAACGGACATTTTGATGAGAATAGAAATGGGGTAAGAGATAAAGTTTCAGATATTTGGCTAGTAAATTATCTGGTTTGAAGGTAGTTGGTTTAATTTTAAGTAGTTTTTGATGGAATTTATTGGGGCATGCTGAAAGGAAAAGACATTGTTATTGTGGCATGATGTTAATGGCACAGTTGGAGGAGTAGAACTGTTGTGCTGATTGAGTAAGAGTATGGATTCAGAGAAGTATTAGTTAAATTGTGTTGCAATAATATCTAGATTGTTAGAGGAATTTTTGTGGGTCATTCTAGTGTTTTCTTTGGGTATTACAGGAATAGTGATTTTTGTTTAGTTGGATCTAATTTTAGCTTTGTTTCTGAACTGTTGATATATTAGTCAGTTTATCTGAGATTTGGTTGTATGCCGTAGTTCCCAGGCTTTATCGCTTAGTCTAAATTGTTTCATTAGTTAGCCATGGGGCTAAGTTAACTTTTATTCTTATTGTTTTAAATGGTACTGATTTGTTCAGTATTTTAAGGAAAGTAGCGTTAAAATATTTAATGGCAGCATTAAGGAGTAAGATTTTTTTATAGGGGTTCACTTACACATTTTGAGGGTGGATGTAAAGGTTTAAGGACTGAAATTTCTTTTATTTCAAATTTGATGAATAATTTAAGTGGGTTAATGCGTTGCCTGATTAGTTTTAATGAAGCATTGTTTTACAAATGTGTTGATGCAAATGCTTTGTGAAGAAGACTAGGTATGTGCTGACAGTGGGGTTAGATTTCAACAGGGCTTATCTGCCATATGATTCAACCTTAATAAAGTTCTCTCACAATAATGAACCAGGAGTGCTTTTTCCTCAGAAGATTTCACCTTAAATATTTTTTTCCTCAGAAATTTTCATCTTAAGGACTATGGAAACACAGCACAGATTTTTATTAATATTTAATATTTTCTTCATGAACTAGCTTGGTATGTGGTTTAGCTCTGTTTTACCTTCCGCTGTTCAAAACTGTGTTTGCAGGCCCACAGTACCACTCACGCAGGTTTTCTCAGAACTAGGCACACTAAGACAGGGGTGTTCATCAGAGGTGTATCTTTTCTTGGACTACGTGGTTAATAGGGTTATCTGTATCACAGGTGAGCCAATCAATATTAAAATCAACCATGATAATAGTTTTGTAAGACAGGGATGTTGATCTCCAGTGTAGGATATGCTCAACAGTAGTACGTTTTTTTGTCAGGGGAATATAGGCACCGGCAATTAAGTGTTTGTTTATTTATTGTATTTATTTTATTTTACATTTGTTTACCGGGGTAGTTCAACTGGACACAGGTCCATTTATAGTGGAGGCCCGGGGAGAAAAGCTCCACAATTAGATTAACATCAACATGGTAATACAAACAGTGATAATTGAGGTAAGTACAGACATAAAAGTCTTATACAATCCAGTCTAAACAATAAACAATACATCAGCAGTAAGTGAGTACATTTACAAAGATAGTCACATACATCAAAGCTTTAACACTGATTAGTGAGATAAGATAAAAGAATAAAACAAAATATATGATTAGACACAACATGTTATGCAATTTTAAGTTGACAGTAAGATACCTAACTGTAGCATATTTACAGTTTGTTGGAATTAAGTTTGAGTTTGGTGAATAGTGTTTCAACATTACTGAAGTCAGGGATGATTCGATATAGGGGTTAGAGTATGAGGTTGTTATTATATAATATTGTTAGTCCCCCTCTTTTTTCTTTTCTGCCTAGTTTACAAATGTTATGTCAATGGGGGAATAATCCCATTGTTCTTAATGTGTGGTTTCAGCCAGGTTTCAGTTAGTATAGCAATGTCTGGAGAGTAAAGTGTGAGGGTGGCAGGAGTTCTTGTATTTTATTAACTACACTTCTGAGATTTGTGTTTAGAAGTAAAAGATTGGTTCCTTTACGGGGTATGTTGAATATACTATGGGTGTGTAGAGTGGCTGTAGTACTAGGCTGATGCAAATTAAATTTGGGGCCTGGGTTTGGATGGATGTCACTGCAGAGCTGATGACGAGAAGCTAAGTCTGTGAATATGTTAAGGAGTTTGGTTATGTATCTGTTGTATTTAAGGGAGATGGGAGGTGCAGTTTGTGGAGAGAGAGTGGTATAGGTTGCTTGATCAATGTCTGTAGTGTTGAAAAGTGCTGGTGATATCTCAAAGTTTGTGGTCTTTATTTGAAATTAATAAGAGGAGAATGTAAAGTATGACTGGGAATGATAAGAGGTTAGTTGAACAGCTAGTGAGTGAAGTATTAGTGATGTACATAAGAGGAGCATCTTATTCTAGGAGTGAGTGTGTAGTGGAAGAGAAGTGAAGTAGAAATTGAGAATAACGTTGGTTAGCAAGTTTGTTAGTGAGTGTAAGAGGTAAGTAAAATGTTTAGTTAGAGAGAGTGTATGGTAGGTGAGGGATATGAATTAGAAAGAAGCAGGGTAAGATGGAGAGTTAATTAGCAAGAGATGGGGTGGAGTAGTTAGAAGTGATAGAGGTAGGTAGAGGTGCTTGATTGGTTGAATGTGGTTTGTCTAGAATAAATGTAGGTGATGTGGGGGTGGGTTTGAATTGGGGGTAGGGTAGGGGAGTAGAATGAGCCAAAGCATAGTGAGAGCGAACAGAGGGGTTGAGATCTTGGAGAACAAAGTTTCCCAAGAAAAATAGTCAGTCAGAATGGTAACAGTAGTTATGTAAAGGTATGCTTGATTATAGGACAAATATAGTGAATGGAGCCCAACAAAAGGATATCTAGAGGTTATGCACACAGCGTTCACATTAGCAGCATTATTTGGTAGTTCTTATCTTGATAGCACAGAGAAAGTAGAAAAATTGGTCGAGTAAGTATAAGTTAAAGCCGGGAGGTAGAGAGCCGCACTAGAAGAATGGGGGCGGGGTGGGGAGAGTGCACACACTACACTTCTGCAAAGTTAGCTTAGAACTGTAGATATCAGTCACTCAACTATTTAAACTCAGAGTTTAGAAAAGCAGTTAATGCACACTTTTTACTGGTGTTTTTTGATTTTTTTTTCTTTCAGCTGTTTTTAATGTTGGTTTTCTGCTTTGGTCCACATTGCTGTTTTGTAGATGAGGTGGAATATTAGGGCTAAGGAGAAAAAGATTTTGGAGATTTCAGAAGAAGAGAATGTATCACTCAGTACAGCACAAGGAAACATTGGGTGGGATAGACAAAGAAGCTGTAAAGCTAATCTAGTGCACAGAATAAGATTATTAGCCAGTTATCTTTTACAAGTAAACTCTACTATGAATGCATCAGTAACTAGAAATTGCTAGTTGGACAATAAGATGCAACATGTTTCCTTCATAGCAGCATATAGTCATCGACAAATGTACACTTAAATTAGACACGTACAGTTCTTATTTACTTGCTGTGCTAGGTTACTGTGCAGGACTCAGTTTTAAACTCTCCACTTGGTTAAAGCAGTTTTAGCACAAAACGAGCCAGCTGCAAGCATTAAGCATAGCTTGTGAGACAATTTTAAACAGTACGGCATGAACTATCGCTATGTAAAACAGTACAAAAAGATGGCTAAGATTTGAAAAATTCAGATGACAAGGCTACCAGTATATTAAACAGTTACAGTAAAATTTCACATTTAATATTTCTGCCAGATAAAAAGCCAATTGCACCAAGTCGCCAGACAAATATGACCTGCATGTGCGACTGCCAGATAGTGTACTTTAGTAAACAAATATAGGGTAACCAAAAAGAAAAACTATGCTTCTACAATATATGATCTGCACTTGCGACTGCAAGATAGTGTATTTGGGTAACCAAACACAGGGTACCTAAAAAAAGAAAAACCCTTACTTATTATGCGTGTACACTTCCAGGGATGGTTAGAAGGGGGAACCAGCTAGTATGGAGAACAAAGTGAAACTGAAAATGGTACCAGCTAGGATGGTACTTGAATGATTCAAAGAATCATGGAAGAGCAGTACAGCACAAGTTAAGGGGGATGGGGATAGGGAAAAAAAGAACTACTATGTTCAGAATAAAAAGATAAAGAGAAACGAGACCTTGGAGACAAGAGTTTTTTGAGAAAAACAGCCAGTCAGAAAGGTAACAGTAGTTATATAAAATGTTTGATTTATAGGACAAATATAGTGAATGGAGCCCAGCAAAAGGATATCTAGAAGTTATGCACACATCGTTCACATTAGCAGTATTATTAGGTAGTTCTTATTTTGCTAGCAAGCACTCTTTCAGTCTCTCCACAACAGGTACAAATATGACTCTGTCATTGCCCATGTTGATGTGAATGACATGAGACGTACCTCCCTGGACTATATGAAGAGAGACTTGATTGAGCACTCACAGTATGTGTCCCAGACAGGTATGACCCTAGCCCTAAGCAGCATCCTACCTTCACCAAGATTCATACCACAATCCCACCAAAAAATAATTGACTTCAACTATTGGCTTAGTTTCTAGTGTCTTTCCAAGGGGATCCAGTATCTGTCTGCCTTGGATGACATGGTTAACAGGCCTCAATGCTTTGCCATAGATGGGCTTCACCTGTCACCCCTGGGATTCCGAATCCTAGCAAAGGCTCTTGCATCCCCCATTGTGCCTTTTTTAGGCTGCATCCCAGTGACAAATCTTTCAACATAAAAGATCTGTCAGAAAGCAAATTGAAGTCATGCTGCTTAATGCTTGGAGCTTTAACCTCAAACTGCACTCACTGGAGGCTCTCCTCACACTGGAAGATGACGATGTCTGTGTGGTCACGGAAACTTGGTTCAAGGCTGCAGAGAACACCCCTGCCTTACCGTGCTATACCTCATTCCACACATTCCGACCCCAAAATGAGATCGGGAAGACTAAGGGTGGTGGAGTCTCTATCATCATTAATGGTGCACACACCTCCGGACTGGTTTGCCAGCATGATGCACTGGAATTACTCTAGGTGCAACTAGCAGTTGGAAAGATAGCCTTCCAAGTTATAGCCAGCTATAGAGCTCCATCCAGGACTCAGGACACCCACTCCTCCTACCTGGATCTAATTGACTCCATCAAGGTACCCCCTAACACCCTGATCCTTGGTGACGCAACTATACTACCATAGACTGGGTGAACTGTTCCTGCGCTAATGCACTCACCCAACAATTCCTTGACTTTATCAATTCTAATGCAGTATTCCAGCTCATCTCATCCCCCAGAAGGGGAGATAACATTCTGGACTTGGTTCTCACCAACATGGGTGACTGCTGCACCTCTCCCATAGTATGCTCTTCCCTGGTGAGATCAGATAATCTGTCTGTCTCATTCGAAGTTTTTATCCCACCACCCACCCGCAGCTGTAACCAGGCTAAAAAACTTCTTAAAAGCTGACTACAACCTCCTAAGGAATGGTACCAGTAGCTTCACACCACCACCACCCTCAGAGGATGCAGACAACTATGCTGAACAATACAGTGCAGTATACAAGCACCTGCATAACTGCATGGACTCAGCCACACCCAACAGAACTAAACCTGCTCCTCAAGGAAACACAAACCTGTCTGGTGGACATCCTCTATCAACAGGCTTTACAACAAAAGAAAGAAACTGCTGTCCAAGGGTAAAAAGGAAGAAATTACAAATTGGAAAACCTCCCTTCTTAGCCTAAACAAGCAAATTAGATCACTAGTGAAAACCTCCAAAGCCAATTATGCATTGAAACTAGCCTCTGAAACAAAGGAAACCTCAAAGCCTTCTTCAGTTACATCAGAAAACTCCATGGTAAAGCGCAGGTTTGTTACAAATTAGTACTTAACGGTACCACTTACACTGATCCTATTGACTTAGCCAACCTGCTAGCAGATGGGTTCAGTGCAAACGTCACCACCCTATCCCCCGAAGGCTCATTCAACATCCCCAGTACTTGTCCCACACCTCACATGTCTGTAGATCAAGTGTTAAAGGGCCTATCCAAGGTAAAGAACATAGCTTCTATAGGACCTGATAGTATCCTAGGCTGTATTCTGCACCATCTCCAGCAAGAACTAGCTTTGCCATTGAACACCCTATTCAACCACAGCCTTCATTCCACCAGAGTGGAAAACTGCCATTGTCATCCCCTTGCACAAAGGTGGTGCCAGTGATAACCCTGGAAACTATTGCCCCATTAGCTTGACAAGTCTGATCTGTAAAGTTATGGAGTGTATTATTATGGATCTTATAAACAAGGACATAGGCAATATCCAAGCACTTGACCTCACCCAGTTTGGATTAGTCTAGGGCAGATCTTGCTTGTTGAACCTGTTAACTTCTTTGAGACTGTCACCAAGGTGCTGGATAAGGAAAAGTTAGTACATACAGCTTACCTTGACTTGGCCAAGGCCTTTGACACAATCCCCCATTCTAGCATCAGAAAGCTAACACAACTTGGTGTATATCCCTGTCTTGTCAGGTGGGTGGCCAACTGGCTCATGGATAGGACCCACAAGGTCAAAATAGGTGCCTCCACCTCCGACAGCAGACCTATTACCAATGTTCCCCAGGGATCTCTCCTGGGACACCTACTATTTGGCATCTACTTTTCAAAGGTCCAGGCAAAGACAAAAGGCCTGTGGCTGACCAAGTTTGCAGATGACTGTAAGTTGGGTGCTGTCATTGACTCCCCAAATTATGTTAAAATACTGCAATTCAGCAAAAACACGGCCCCTACTGATTAACCACATCAACAGTCAGCTCCCCCTAAGCACACAACCTGTGGTGAGAGACCTGAGTACTCTGGTTGACAACAATTTCATATTCGACCATCATATAGCGGCAGTGGTCAGAAAAGCCTTTTACTTGGTTCATCTCATAAGTAAAGGGATTGCATCCAGAAAAAGGGAGGTTATTACCTCTCTGTACTCCTCCCTCATTAGGCCAATAATTGAGTACAACGTCCCATTTGGTATGTACCTCTCCAAACACCTGCACCAACTGGAAAGGCCACAGAAGTACCTTACAAAGAGAATCCATGGCCTCCCAACACCTGTCCTATATGGACAGGCTCAAATCCACTATCACTGTACTCTGTATCATACAGATTGCTCAGAGGTGATCTGTGTCTTGCCTACAAGGCAATATTGGACCCTGCCCTTCTAGAGATGCTCCATAGCCATAAGACTAACTCCTCGCACATTACCCACTCAAAAGGCCTAAGTCTAATATGCAACATCCACAAAACCTGCTGGAGAGGCAAGTTTGTCTCCCAGAGGCTGCCCGGTGTCTGGAATAGATTTCCAATACATGCCAGGCAGAGTACCTCACTGACCCTCTTCAAGCACAACCTTGATGACTGGATGGGAAACCACAAATTTGTCCCAGGGATTCCAAATGTGTCCTTTATTGACAGGGACGACAGGTGCTGACTAAGGTTTCTTTTTTGGGGATTAACTTTTGGCTAGGCTTGTAAGGGCCCCAGGACTGTTAGCCTAGTAACCTTCTATGATCCTATAAGTAAGTCTAAGTTAAAGCTAGGAGGTAGATAGCCACACTAGAAGAATGGGGGGTGGGGGGGGGAGTGCACGCACTACACTTCTACAAGGTTAGCTTAGATCTGCAGATATCAGTCATTAAACTGTTTAAAACTCAGAGTTTGGGAAAACAGTTAATACATACTTTCTACTGGTGTTTTCATTTTTTCTTTCAGCCGTTATTTTTAGTTTGCAGTTTCACTTTGTTCTCTGTACTAGCTGGTTTCCCCTTCTAACCATCCCCCGGGAGTGTGCATGCATAATAACCATAATATTCCACCTCATCTACAAAACTCCAAAGCAAACCAAAGCAGAAAATTGAAAATTAAAACAGCTGAAAGAAAAAATCGAAACACCAGTAAAACCCTAATATCCCACCTCATCTACAAAACAGCAAAGCGGACCAAAGCAGTAGGTTTATTTGTGTTGGGTAGGGTAGGGATGTTATTCTTTTTCTTTTTTTTATTGTAGCAGGTACAGGGTTAGATATTCTATTGGTTCACAAATGTAAATACATGTGTATGGAATGTGCATTTGTGTTAGGGATGCCATGCTTTGTTTTTTAGTGTAGGGGAATTGTGATAGGGTTTTTGCTTTGAATCACAGACGTAAATCCTTCATTTACATTTGTGATCACTGTATTTTGATCTTTTTCTTTAGCAGTGAAAACGATTAGGAGATGAAATTCGTCTTAATCCTGTATCTGTATCTATTCTGACAAGTTGCTGCTTATTTAGTTTTGCTTTGAACTTGAGACTGCACTGTCCACAGGGCAGCTTACTTTAACGTTGAGGATTATGATTGGTTCGCCTGTCATTACCTGCTTATTATGTGTTCGAGACATGGATGCCAAGAAATTCACCTCAAGAGTGAAGCATGGCAACAACCCTTGCTAATTTCTGTTGCCTGAATCATTGTGATAAAAGTTTTTGTGCCCTGGGGTTATCGAAAATAGTTGCTTAACAGAAAGCTTTCTAAATTCATGCATATTGTGTAGGTAGTGCCTTATTTTCTCTTCAGCACTCTGAATTGTGCCCCCTGTTGTTCTATGAGATTCCCCTTATTCTGCAGTATTTTAACCTTTGCCAGCACCTCTAAATAATTATTCTTACTTCTTAACCATATCTCTGTTCTCTTTTATTTCTACCCTATTTTTAAAGACTGCTTTCATTTTATCTCACTTCCCAGCTATGTCTTCTGAAGAAATTTCTATCTTCCGTAGTAACACCTGAATAATTTCCAGTACCCTTTCCTTAAATTCTTCTCTTTTTAACAGGTAAGTGGGGAAGTTCACTCCACTAACCTACATTTTTATCCTAGTTATTTTTGGCCCATGACCTAAAATAGTTATTGGATATGTATCAAAACTTTCAATTAGATGCACATGTTCCTATTAAATAGAATTTTCATTTTATCTGTTTGCATGCAGAACTGGGCAGAGTAAGTGGATTGATCATTTTTCTTAATCAAGAGCTAATAAATTCTCTATAATAAAGCAGTTTGTCAACAGGTTACTTGACATTACATTTTTTGCCTGGCTAGGGCGTTGAAGACTTTTCACTTGACATTTTTTGCCCATCTAGGGAGATGAAGAATTTGACTCACCACCTCCACCTCCTGGGCGTATGCTTCGTAGACACATTCGGACTATTCGTGAAGTTAGGACGACTGTCACTCGAATTATTACTGATGTTTATTATGTTGATGGAAAGGAAGTAGAGAGGAAGGTGGTAGAGGTAAGTAAATGTAATTGGTATGGCATATGTAATTCGGATTAAACAAACACCATAAACATTAAGCAAGTGTTTATTGAAAGTGTAGAGAACATTGTAAACCATCGTTAACTGGTGGTTTATTTTGCAGCATTTTGTTGCTGTTGCTCTCTTCTCAGTTGCCTAACTTGTCCTGTTCCCTCTGCTGTGTGGTGCTGTGATGTTTAGTATTTTTATTATACATATTTGTTAAATCACTAGCCACTTGGCAATGTAAGCTTTGGCTGTAGGTGAGTTGGTCACATTGACTCTCTGAAAATGAGAAAAGGGGGATGATGAAAAGAGTGACACTGAATTGTTTGTATGCTGATCATTAATATTTAATGCTATTGATTTTATTTACTTCTGAGATACAGCTGCATTGTACAGAGAGAGATATTGGTCATTTTAAGTATTCTGTAGTCCCCATAATTCTTTAAGCTGTTGGTCTGTTGTATTTCAGCCACCTTTCCCTTTTTTCAGAGCTTCAAGCTTTGGTGCTTGCATGCTGAATAGATAATTAAGTTATAAACAAAGATGAATATCTTGCTATGCTGTCTTTCTTTGTTGGCTAGTGCATGTACAGGTACAACACAGTGGTTCAGTATTGAGTGTGGCTTTTCTGCAAATGAGATGGAATTTCAGAAGGATTTTTCACAGAGGTATCAGGACTAGTAGATGGATAGATATATATATATATATATATATATATATATATATATATATATATATATATATATTTTAAAAAAGGCACTTAACAAAAAAAAAAAAAAAAAAAAAACCTGTGTAGGTACAGCACCCAACAACTCCTTTATTGTTTAGACCAACAAATAATCCACGAACCACTGAAAAAAGTTAAGGCGATTGGAACACAATGAGAGAGTCCGGTATTTCCACAGGTTTTATTTCCAATGTACGTTAGCGCTTTCGGCAAGTCAAATGACTCGCCTTCTTCAGACAAACAAACAGTGAGATGACTTTACACTGCTGTTTAAATAGTCATGCTAATACATTTAAACCAGTCAATGAGATTACAATTACATTCTTAATTAAAAGCCGTGGGAACCTAAAAGTGAAAATAAAACGTCACATCCTGAAATAAAAGTGATGTTTCTACATGTTACTAGCCGTTAAAGAACTAAGCACTCTATATGAAATACACATAATGTAAGATTTCATTTTGAAACTCGTTAAAAAATGTGTATATAATGTAAGCTTACAGGTTATCTAACAAATGAAAATGAACAAGTATGTTATAAACAAGGGACATCTAATTATGTTCTTACCAATGTTCCTTGTTGTTATGTTTAACAAAAAATCAAATGTTTTAAATTTGTTACTGTTGTCAAACATTTTTCATTTTTTGTTTTTTCCATGTTAGCAATCTTAAAAAATCTTGTGAAAAGTTTATACAAAGTTCTACAAAAAGTTTTATAGAAAGTCCTATAAAAAGTCCCATAAGGGGGATGCCTTCCTCACTTGCAGATGCCTAATCAAATATTATCCAAACAACCTCGCTACAAAATTTATCTAGCAGGCTGTTTGATATATATCAAGTTCTAAACAAATTTGATGAGACATTACATATGAAACGAGTCATTTGACTTGCCGAAAGCGCTAACGTACATTGGAAATAAAACCTGTGGAAATACCGGCCTCTCTCATTGTGTTCCAATCGCCTTAACTTTTTTCAGTGGTTCGTGGATTATTTGTTGGTCTAAGCGTTTTTTGTATGGCGACCGGAACCGGAGAAGCTGGTTCTCCAACGCTGTTTTCGCAGCAGGATGACAACAACAGTAGCAGTACTAATTCTCCAGGGAACCTAACAGTGCTAGTCGAAGCACTTCTTCAAAGAGTTGACGTTTTAACTCAAAAGGTAGACGCCTTCTCCAATTTAACTGTATCGAACAATACTGGCAATGTGAACCGAACGATGCCTTCTGCCAATTTGAGTGGATCAACCATTCCTAACGGACAAGGTTCACCTTCCTCTACAACTGTTAACCAAACAGCAGGCATGGACCCTCAAATGCCGGCAGGGAACACGGAACCGCGTTTTACTATTGTAGCCAATGGAAGTCAACCACAGAGGGACAATACGTATACCGGGGCATTGATAAGAGGTAATAATTATACTTCTGCTAATTCTGAAGGTATACCTACTATGAACAGTTTTTTAGACAATAACAACTTTTTTCTGGGTAGGTTTAATTCTGAAGTTGGTAACAGTATGCCGCAAGACACAATTAACGAGAATCTAGGCATCAAAATTGATTCATTTGACGCTAAATTGTTCAAGTGCAAAAAGTTGCAACTTGAAATATCATATCTAGAAGAGTGCATCAAGAATAAGATAATTCCAAAGGGCCTACGCCAATGGCGATTTCCGGCCGGACTGACTGATGACCTAGTTTTTTACCAAGAACTTTTGGATTTGTTTGACAGACAGGGGACTGATTTTTTACATGCTTTAATAGCATTTTACACGAGTGACATCACCAAGTTAAAGACAGAACTTGTAAAACTGGAAACCGAAATTAAAAACCATGTTGAGTTTCCACGATACAAGTATGAATATTGCAGGATATTCTCTAGTATCGATGCTACCATTGAAAAACTCATTAATACTAAGAAAAAGAAATTGGCTAGAGACATCAGGGATTATGCCAATAAATGTGCTTATCCAAAACTCCCACGTAATGGACAATCTAATTTAAACAACAATGGGGACAACGATCAGTACCATCCTCTTGATACAACTGTATTTCCTGTTAATAACAATAACAATCAACCTGAACAAAGACAGGCCCCTAGAAGGAGTCCTAGATTAAATAACAACAACAGTAATGGGCCAAATCAAACAAATTTGGCAGGTGAGAGGATAGTTGAAAATTTGCAACAACAAGTAATGCCAACTATATCCTCTGAATGCCATGGTGCTAATAATTTTAACAACAACCAGGATTTTCCTTTGGTGACCTATCCTTCGGGGAACAATCGTCCACGGGCTACTATAAGGAACAACACGAGGAACAAACGTCGTGGACGCAGGAGATGAATGACACATTAGATTTTGGTGTAAAACCAAAATTGTACAAAAGTACTAATGGTGATTTTACTGTTTATAATTACACAACCATAAACATCCAGCAGGACATTGTAGACTTTTTGGCAAAAGATTTTAGCTTTGTCCCTGGAAACCATATGGATATTGGTAAAACCATTATAGATCTAAAAGTGTTTACACAAAAATTAAATCTGAACCATCTGATGGGTAATGATTCATCTACAGTTAAATTACTTAGAGTTGCTAGTTCTTATAACCCACCTTTACATCCCACTCTGCACACATTTGAGAAAATTTGCGAGATGGACCTATGGGCTATTAAGAACCAGGTCATTTACAAGAATCAAAAACATCCAAGTAACATCACTTTGTTAGAACGTGATTTCATTCACCTCCTGCATGATTGTCACATTCGAGCCATGAAACCAGACAAAGGTGGGGGCATTGTTTTCATGGATCATTGTAAGTACGTTGAATACATGCTTGAACATCTAGACTCAACTGCTTACAAATTGGTCACTAAAAATGAAATCCATGGGGCATACAAGAAAATCAGTAATACCCTAAATGATTTATTTTTAGAAGGGCTGATTGATACTGATACACATAAATATCTCTTGATGCCTGCCCCAAAAATTCCATCATTTTTTGGAACACCTAAGTTACACAAACGGCTGAATGCACCGCCATTTAGGCCTATCATTGATGGGAGGGGATCAGTGACCCAAGCGTGTGCTAAACTCGTTGATAGCATTTTAAAACCTTTGCTTCAAAGCGAGAAGCACATCTGTAAGGACTCATGGTCCTTCTTGGAGAACATTAACAAACTCACTTACAATGAGCATGTTCTGTTTTTGACAATAGATGTCAAAGACCTGTACACCGTCATACCACAGTCGGTTGGCATCGCTTGGGTTAGAGATTACATGAAGGCCAAAAATATAGGAGATGATTCTATATATTTAACTGAAACCCT
Organism: Protopterus annectens; assembly: GCF_019279795.1. Classification (NCBI taxonomy): domain Eukaryota; kingdom Metazoa; phylum Chordata; order Ceratodontiformes; family Protopteridae; genus Protopterus; species Protopterus annectens. The sequence goes on from NC_056739.1 coordinate 966,480,835, forward strand.
CCTAGAATTAATTTTGGCTAACAACTTTTTCATTTTTGAAAACCAATTCTATATTCAAACATCAGGTGTAGCCATGGGCTCACCTTGTGGCGGTTCATTCGCTAATGCAGTCATGGCACATGGGGAGTCCACGATACTGTTTAAGGATGAACTATTTCTCAAACACGTCACCTGGTACACTCGATACCAGGACGACATCTTTTGCATTTGGGATGGTAAGATGGATGTGATTTCCTCATTCATGGACAGAATTAACATTACAACTGACTTCTTAGAGTTTACACATAGCATAAGTGATACTGAGATCAACTATTTGGACATCTTGCTCATAAAAGATAGAACTAACAAGAGATTCAAAAATTGTATATACAGAAAACCAACCTACTCTAATTCACTTTTACATTTCACAAGTAACCACCCATACCACCAAAAGAAGGCAGTCATAAAAGGACAAATAGTAAGAGCTGCACGTATGATCACAGACACACAAGATTTTGGTAATGAGTGCATTAAACTTACTAATATGTTTGAGTCAAGAGGATATCCGTCTTCCTTGATAACAAACATAGTTACAGAAGTGACCCAAAAAAGAGAAACAGGCCATTTCCTCCCTTTACTTTCAGGACTAGGGACAGTCTCCATTGGTATTAATGATGACCATGGGACTATTGATTTAAATTTGTCTGCTACAATAGAAACAGCAAAGGGCAAGTTTATCACTAGTTTTTTGCACACTTACTCCTTGGATTCTATACAGATAAGAGAAATAGTTCACAAAAACTGGGACATCATTAAAAATGACAGAAGCCTATGTTTCCTTCTAGGGGAACGTCCAAAAATTACATATAGACGAGGTCAAAATATGAAGTCTATTCTAGAAAAAGTAAAACCTCGTGTCATTTGCACCAAACCACAAGGAATGTTCAAATGTGGCTTTTGTACCCAGTGTAAACATATCAAGGTCACCAGTAGTTGTAACATCAATGACAAACATTACAAAATCACAGGGCGTTTCAATTGTGAAACAAAATCTGTGGTGTATGTTGCCCTATGTAACCATTGCAAGGCATTCTACATCGGTAAAACCGAGAGGATGCTCAAGCATAGGATATATGAACACCAATATGCCATAAAAAAGAATGATGCTAACAACGCATTAGCTAGGCATAGTATGGAATTTAGTGGTCACACTTTCAATTATTTAATCTTGCAACACAGGGAAGTGGACATTAGGGGGGGCCCATGGCAAACACGCCTCGAAATAGATGAGCTTTTGTGGCAGATCCGCACGAGAGCTCATCTGTTCCCAGGTATAAATGAAGTACAGTCAATAAAATGTGTTCTCAAATGGCTCTCTTACAATAGATAAAGTTCTTCTCTGGTTCTTGTGATAAAAGTTTTTTAAGTGAATATAATTGCATTCTACATTGTCATCAGGTTTTGAATAACATCAAGTTGACCCTTCTGGTTATTTACATTACAGTTTCATATGTAATGTCTCATCAAATTTGTTTAGAACTTGATATATATCAAACAGCCTGCTAGATAAATTTTGTAGCGAGGTTGTTTGGATAATATTTGATTAGGCATCTGCAAGTGAGGAAGGCATCCCCCTTATGGGACTTTTTATAGGACTTTCTATAAAACTTTTTGTAGAACTTTGTATAAACTTTTCACAAGATTTTTTAAGATTGCTAACATGGAAAAAACAAAAAATGAAAAATGTTTGACAACGGTAACAAATTTAAAACATTTGATTTTTTGTTAAACATAACAACAAGGAACATTGGTAAGAACATAATTAGATGTCCCTTGTTTATAACATACTTGTTCATTTTCATTTGTTAGATAACCTGTAAGCTTACATTATATATACATTTTTTAACGAGTTTCAAAATGAAATCTTACATTGTGTGTATTTCATATAGAGTGCTTAGTTCTTTAACGGCTAGTAACATGTAGAAACATCACTTTTATTTCAGGATGTGACGTTTTATTTTCACTTTTAGGTTCCCACGGCTTTTAATTAAGAATGTAATTGTAATCTCATTGATTGGTTTAAATGTATTAGCATGACTATTTAAACAGCAGTGTAAAGTCATCCCACTGTTTGTTTGTCTGAAGAAGGCGAGTCATTTGACTTGCCGAAAGCGCTAACGTACATTGGAAATAAAACCTGTGGAAATACCGGCCTCTCTCATTGTGTTCCAATCGCCTTAACTTTTTTCAGCAACTCCTTTATTGTTGTAACATTAAACGGTTTTGTCCATTCAGTACTTGCAGTTCGTTAGAACAAAAATCAAGAATGTTAGACAAAGAACATTAATAAATCGCATGACAAGTCAATAAAGTCAGTTAACATTAAAAAAAAAAAAGAATTGTAAGAAAAATATTTACATATGGATAAAAAGAAGTTGGCTGTACTAAAGTGAAAAATACAGTGAAAAATTAAAAATGCTTTAAATATTTCTAATGTTGCTGTCCTCAACTTTAAAATCCTATTTAAAGTATTATTTTTCTTGAAACCTGGTGTTCCACTAGCACCCAGTTTCAGCTGCCAGTTCATTTCTTTATATTATAAAAGTCTAGTACTTAGATATTATCCCAACCACATTCACTAAAAAAAAAAAAAAAAAAAAACTTTGCTAGAATCTCCTTGTGTTCTGACTGAGTGTGCTTTTCAGCTGATAAGTATATTTTTGGCACTTTTTAACTGTTCAGAGTTGAATAAAACAAACAATTGAATTCGGTTCAGAATACATTTTGAATAAATTGCATTTATTTAAATTGTATTTGTTTTAGTACTGCTACACACTCAAGTATGCTAGCTTGCACTGTACTCAAATTGTTTTTGATCTGTTTTCTAAGCTTGTTTCCTGCCTTTCCTGTAACTAGTCTATTCCTGATACAGATTTGCTGTATCCAGGACTGTAAGCGTCTGAGCCTCCCAAGCCTTTGTGTTGGAGGAAAGACTCCTAGCTTATCAGTGGGAGTGGTAAGCACTAGGTAGACTATCTACCATAAGAGGATTGGTTTCTGGCCCAGAAATTGTAGTTTATTGGCCATTTGGGCTGTTTTTCCATGTCTTTCAACTTTCTGGTTTAAAAACCTGCTTTTGCGCTTGTTTCCCAACTTTTCTGTAACTAGTCTAGTCCAGATACATATTTGCTGTATCCAGGACTGTTTGTAAGCTTCTGAGCGATGCCGAAATCTGCTTTTCAATTTTTCCCTTAGATCTGCTAGTTTTCTTCTGTCCTGCACTTTTACTAGCTTATTAATCTAGCATTTTATCAGACTTCTTGTAGCAATTATTGTAACACACAAAAGTGCTACCAGCACTAAATGTTCTACAAGGAAACAGCTCCAGTACTTATTATTAATGTCCACCCCTCCAGGCATGACCTAAAGGTGAGTTCCCTGTGCTTTCTCCTATTAACCTGGTGAACTTGGGCATCCTGAGACAATGCAACAACTGCTTCATCTACACTAACAACCCTCTCCTCTTACCTCCCAACACTCAGACTTGCAAGAAATGCGCTTATTTATCCAAATTGGAAGCCACGCACTCTCTAGCCAAGACCGGAATAGCTGGTCAAGAGAAGAATCTCAATACTTGCACCACACCACATGGAACACATAGCCCTCCAGAACACACACCAGCACTGCCTTCACATAAAAATACAAACCACACACCAGTCTTCATGGAGGCTCAATAAAATCTACCCAAACATTAAAGACCTCCAAGGCAGAAACACATTCGACCACCACAACACAACACTAATCACAAGACACATAACTCTCCTCAACAGTGTGCCACTCAACCAAACCCTAAGGCAAAACAGCATGCCCTAGTCATATGTGACTTGATAGTAAGGCACACTGGTGTCCCACTCACTAGGTTGAATAAGGAGACGGTAACAGTCAGCTGCCTGTCAGGCGTCAGGATTTACCACATAATGCACAAACTCGGGTCCCTCAACAATAGGTACAAATATGACTTTGTCATTGTACATGTGGGTGTGAATCACCTGAGACATACCTCCCTGGCTGGACTACATGAAAAGAGACATGGAGGAGCTCTTGGATTATGTAGCCCAGGCGGGTATGACCCTAGCCCTGGGCAGCATCCTACCATCACCCAGAATGATACCACAGTACAAGCAGAAAATGGTTGATTTCAACAACTGGCTAAGTTTCTGGTGTCATTCTAAGGGGATCCAGTATCTGTCTGCCTGGGATGGCATGATTGACAGACCTCGATGCTTTGTCAGAGATGGCCTGCATCCGTCACCCCTGGGCTTCTGGATACTGGCCAAGGCTGTTGCCACCCCTATAGTGCCTGTTTTAGGTGGTGCGCCAAGACCAAATTACCATCATAACAGCTACAAACAAATGTAATCTGAGGGACATGCTGCTCAGTGCTAGAAGTCTAAATCTCAAAATGCACTCGCTCGAAGCACTGCTTATTTGTGCTGTAACAGAGACCTGGTTCAAGGCAGCAGAAAGCACCCCTGCACTACCAGGCTATAACTCATTCCACACTTTTCAGCCCCAGAACTTGGACCAAAGCTCCAAAGGCGGTGGTGTTTCCATATTCATAAAGGATCCTCACACCTCCAGACTGGTAGCCCAACATAACGCATCTGAGATACTTCAGGTGCACTCGACCACCACAACACAACCCTAATCACGAGATACATAACTCTCCTAAACAGTGTGCAACTCAACCAAAGCCCGTAAGGCAAAACAGCATGCCCGACACACTAGTCATAGGTGACTCGATAGTGTGGCACACTAATTTCCCACTCACTAGGTTAAATAAGTCAGCTGCCTGTCAGGCGCCAGGATCAACCACATAATGATACACTCAGGTCCCTCAACAACAGGTACAAATATGACTTTGGCATTTTACTTGTGGGTGTGAATGACCTGAGATGTACCTCCCTGGACTACATGAAAATAGACATGGAGGAGCTCTCGGATTATGTATCCCAGGCTGGTATGACCCTAGCCCTGAGCAGCATCCTACCAACACCCAGAATGATACCACAGTACAAGCAGAAAATGATTTATTTCAGCAACTGGCTAAATTTCTGGTGTCATTTTAAGGGGATCCAGTATCTATATGCCTGGGATGACATGATTGACAGACCTCGATGGTTTGTCAGAGATGGCCTGCATCTGTCACCCCTGGGCTTCCGGATACTGGCCAAGGCTCTTGCCATAGTGCCTTTTTTAGGCGGTGTTCCAAAGACCAAATTACCACCATAACAGCTACAAACAAATGCAATCTGAGGGTCATGTTGCTCAGTGCTAGAAGTCTAAATCTCAAAATGCACTTGCTCGAAGTACTCTCTAAAATGGAGAACATCGACATTTGTGCTGTAACAGAGACCTGGTTCAAAGCAGCAGGAAGCACGTTTGCACTACCAAGGCTATAACTCATTCCAAACCTCTCAGCCCCAGAACTTATACCGAAGCTCCAAAGCCGGTGATGTTTCCATATTCATAAAGGATGCACACACCTCCAGACTGGTAGCCCAACATAACACATCTGACATACTTCAGGTGCAGTTGACATTGGGTAAGACAGCAATTCAGGTCATAGCCTGCAATAGGTCCCCAACCATGTTCCAAGACTCGCACTCCACATTCCTAAGCACCCTGGAGGATATTAGGATCCAACCTAACACCGTCATACTGGGCGACTTCAACTACCCCTCCATTAACTGGGCATACTACTCATGTACCAATGCACTTGCCTAGCATTTTCTGGAGTTCATTAATTCCAATGCCCTGGACCAGCTCGTTCTTACCCCAACTAGAGGTAGCAACATCCTTGACCTGGTCATTACTAACATGGGCGACCGTTGCTCTACAACAATAGTCAACTCCACCCTGGTTAGATCGACCACAAACTAATCACTTTGGAAATCCACATCCCTCCCACCCCCAGAATTGCAGCAGTTAGTAAAGACATCCACAAGGCCTTCTGTAGTTATGTAAAGAATCTCCACGGCAATACCCATATTTGCTGTGAGCTACTGCACAATGATACCTCCTATACCAAGCCAACAAATTCACTGCCAACTCCCCCCCCCCCCCCCCCCAGGACCAATCACAATACCAGTAGATTGCCAGGCACCCAGTATTACTGCTGCACAGGTTAAAACAGCACTATCCAAGGCCAAGAATACAGCTTCTATGGGACCTGACAATATCCCTGGCTGTGTTCTACATGAACTGCAAAGTGAACTGGCACCTCACCTGTGTGCCCTGTTCAATCACAGCCTTACCTCAGACTTTGTCCCTACCAAATGGTGCACTGCTACAGTCATCCCTCTCCACAAAGGAAGAGCGACTACAGACCCTGGGAACTATCGCCTCATTAGCCTGACGAGTCTGATATGCAAATCTATGGAATGCATCACCATGGACCTAATAAACAAGGATATAGGGAATCTCCAAACTCTGGACCCCACACAGTTTGGTTTTGTGAAGGATAGATCATGCCTGCTCAACTTGGTCGACTTCTTTGAGTCAGTCACCAGAGCTGTGAATGAAGGCAAGGTGGTTCATACAGCCTACCTTGATCTGGCCAAGGCCTTTGATACCATTCCCCACTAAGGAATCATAGAAAAACTCACTAAGCTAGGCATCAACCCCTATATCAGTAGGTGGGTTGCAAACTGGTTCACAGATAGACCCCACAGTGTGAAAGTAGCTGACTCCAAGTCAGACTGCCGACCAGTCATGAGTGGAGTCCCACAAGGTTCAGTCCTGGGTTCTCTCCTGTTTGGTATCTACTTCTCTGAAGTCCAGGCCAACATGAAGGCACTCTGGCTGACAAAGTTTGCAGACGATTGCAGGTTGAGAGCTATTATTAACCCCCCAAGTGATATTGACATCCTACAGAATGGCCTCACTGAGACCAATGACTGGTGTCAGAACCAGGGCCTTAAGCTCAATGCCAAAAAATATGTAGTCATCCCCTTTTGGGAAAAACCTGACTCCCATGAATTACCACATAGATGGTAGTCCACTGAACACAGAAGGCGTTATAAGAGATCTGGGAACACAGGTTGACAGCAGCCTCTCTTTTGACCACGACATTGCCACTGTGGTCAGAAAGTCCTTCTATGTGGCACATCTCATTACTAAGGGTATTGCACCCAGGAAGAAAGAGGTGATTGTCTCCCTCTACTCTTCCTTCATTAGGCCATTATGGAGTACAATGCCCCATTTGGCATGTACCTCATTAGACACCTGCAACAACTGGAGAGGCCTCAAACATACCTCACAAAGAGGATCCTAGGCCTTAACCACTTGTCCTGTATGGACAGACTCAAAAAACTCTGTCTCATAGAGCCTACTTAGAGGCGATCTCTGCTTGACTTGCAAAGCCATGTCTGGCCAAGCTCTGTTAGAAATGCTACATCTGAAGAAATCCCAATCCCCTCCACACCACACGATCCAGAGACCACAGCCTCATTACCACAATCAGCAGAACATGCTGGAGGGACAGGTCCATAACCCAGAGACTACCCATGCTATGGAATAGACATCCCATATATGTCAAGCAGAGCACCTCATTGGCCCTCTTCAAGAGAAATTTTGATGAGTGCGTGGGAAATCGAAAATTCTCCCCGGGGATCACTCCAGTGGCTCTGCTTGACAGAGGCACTGGGAACTAAGGTCGGGTGGGACAATGCCAGGGTAATCCTATGGGCTAGGCTTGTAAAGGCTCCAGGGCCATACCCTAGTACACACTTTGAACACACTATACACACCTATTACTACATTTGAACAGTTCTAAAACCATAAACTTAAAGAAGTGATGATTGCTAATAGTTAAAATATGTTTAGACAGAGCATTCTTAGTCTCTTGCCTCTTAATATCATATACATGCTCACGTATACAGTCCTTCAGTGCACAATTAGTTTTCCCAATATAGTAATCGCACACTGTAAAGTGGCTGTAATCATTGGATGGAATTTTGTGGGAGTAAGAGTATAAGTATACCAAATTATAACTTCTACAGTCAGCATAAAAGTCAAGCTTATATATATGTTCGGCAACTGAGTGTGTATAACTAGTTCTGGTATTAATAAATAAACACATATTACATGTTCTGCATGGATGTGTATCTAACCTATCAGAACTATTCATGCTGTTGCAAGAAGTCTTATAACAAAGCATTTTCTTCAAGGAATGATATGGGGACTGCTGCAGATGCTACAGCTAATGGAGTTGTTGCTGATCCACAAAACTAAGCAGCTTTTCAGGCAAAACAATAAAGCCCTGAGCAGGGCAAGCTTAGAAAATTGTGAAAAAAACCCATGGATGGCTCGGCACACTTCAGTTCACTTTATTCCACAGAAACACAGCACATTAATGCTCCACCATTCGTTTTCGCTGAGGAAGTGATTTTTAAAACAAAAACATATGGTGGAGCATTAATGTGCTGTGTTTCTGTGGAATAAAGTGAACTGAAGTGTGCTGAGCCATCTGTGCGTTTTTTTTTCACAATTTTCTAAGCTTGCCCTGCTCAGGGCTTTATTGTTTTGCCTGAAAAGCTGCTTCGTTTTGTGGATTACAAGTTTTATTTTGAAGCTGCTGTGAATTTTGCTTTTTCTTAATTGTTGCTGATGATTATCCTTCTTTTTCCTCTGCAACTATGCCGAGCAATGAGCATAGAGCTAATGCACTCAGCACTTTGTTCTTTGCCTTTTTTTACATCTATGGTTATCAGAACCGGTGAAAGAGAACAAATAGGAACAAAGGAGATGTTCATCCAGCAGGAATCGGCAGGGTCGGAAGAGACCACATATAATGGGGCAGTTTGAGCTGGCACCATCGGTACAGAACAAGATCAGTCAAGTCTAGTGGTGAACATTTCGTCTTTAGTTTTGACCAGTGATCAGTTTCATGTTCTTAATAACGGCCTCTTTTTGCATTTTGCCATATTCAACTCTTATTTATTTGGGACATTTTTTCCAATAAAAAAACCTTTAAAACATCTTATTGAAACCATAGCCTACATAAATTTAGTGTTTTTCCCGGATGATGTCCTATTAGGCAGTGGTCCAAAGACTTTAATGTACATGTCTTTAAACATGCGCAGCACGAGTCCATTAAAGACAATGGGCAAGTCCCATGTTTTCCCTAAGCTGATGTCACTGAGGTTAAAGATTGCAGTTACTCTTCAGTGGCATCAGTGTGGGTAAAATGATTTTTGTAAATTTTCCGTCTAGTTTGAAAGCAAAAAAAATGTTCGCCAGAAGATCCTAATCGGCATTTTAAGTACTACATATGGTGATGCAAAAGGTTAGTCGTGCAGTGTGACAAATCACTTAAAAAAGTTATCGTTTCTGCTTCAACATGTTTTTTCTGAGCAATAACAGGTATGAAACTGTAATGGTTGGGTTTATTGACTAACTGTAAACATCATCTAGGAACAGAGGAAAAATGAGGCAAAATCAGGGAAGTTCTACAAAATCAGATATTTGAGTGGTATGGAGGGAAGAGATATGTTGCTTTGCACTACCATGTATTTTTCATTTATTTGATTACAGTTAAATATTTGAGGTATAGATAGTGAAAGTGGCTGTAATCATTGGGTGGAATTTTGTGGGAGTAAGAGTGTTTCTGAGTCTCTGCATATGTGTAAAATAGTATCTCTGTCCTCTACATCTGCTGGTGTATGTACATATATGAAACTCACTGTATGGGGGATGGGTGTTCGCAAAATATAGATTTTTAAATAATTATATGTTTGTGTTTGTGTATATGTATGTGTATATATATATATATATATACATATATATATATATATATATGTGTGTATATATATATATATATATATATATATATATATGTATGTATGTGTATATATGATGTAAAATATATTCTCCGACAGCAACTATGAAACATTAGGCAGACTAACTGTTTTACATTGAAAATATTTTTAAAAAAATGCTAATAATAAAACAAATACAAAACAGTTTAAAAGATGGCCCATTTTCCAAGTGCAATAATGCCCTCCAAGGAGGGTATTACACAGAAAGTGATGGATATTCCATGGGTAAACGGGATCTCCACCTACAGTGGCATGTTGCACAACACCCCTGGATGGTCAACTGTTTCCGCAGTAATGCCCACTCTGTCAGGCATTATTGCTTGCTTAGTGCTTACTACTGCAAAACAATATATTTTCTCATACTTATGTAGGCAACACTTCTGCAGTTAGACACGGTCATAAGAAATAGGGTCATAGGTTCATAGGTTGGTACTAGGCTATCGGCCCTAGGGGCCTATACAAGCCTAGCCATAACAATTCCCTGGCTATTTCTACCCACAATATTTACTTCCATGGACCCCTGTCTAGCATCTGTCTAAATCTAGGCATATTGTCTAGAATTCCTTTTCTTTTGACAGTCATGTCTCCACACTAGTTCAGAAAGCCTTCTGTATGGTTCGAGTAATTTCCAAAGGCATCTCCTCTAGTTTAAAAGAACTCTTAATTGTCTTTTACTCGTATCTCATTAGACCCATTCCTGATTATACTGATTGAAAATAATGCCCCTTTGGTACATATTAGTCTAAACATATCGCTTGAGAGACCTCATATATTCCCAAGTAAAAAGATCAGTGGCCTCAAAAATCTTGTTTATCAGGGAATATTGGCAGCTTTCCCTCTGTACCTGGTCTGTTATAGACTTTTTTGCAGAGATCTGTGTCTAGCCTTTTTAGCCACCTGACTCTTTGATCTCCTGTTTCTTTACAGAACAAATAGTTCCTCAAATACCTGGTTAAATTAACTAAGCCTTTGCTACCAGATAAATAAGACATGTTGGTATGATAGATTCGTAAGGGAGTTCATATCCCAGTGCACCCCCCCCCCGTGAAACAAACTTCTGATGCATGTCGATCAGAGTAGTGCCCTTGTCCCCTTCAAGGTGAAGTTTGGTGAGCAGCCTCAGATTCTCCCTGATCTATTATGTGTTGTCATCCTTGAAGTTGGGGGGCACTTCTAAATATGATTTATTGGCTAAACTTGTAATGGTCTTCTAGCTGTTTTGGATCATCAGCAGGTCACCAACAACGTGTGGTGGCATGGCAGACATCTGTCCCCATGCATAATCAGAACTGCCATTTATCATATATCTGGTATAGCTTCTGTCACTAAAATCAGAGGTACACCTCTCCAAGTAGCCATCTGACTTGGATGTTGGGGAAGAAGGTAACCTCACATGTCATACAGCTTTATTCCTCATTAAAATATGATAAAAATAAGGAAGAATCCTTGTCTTCAACTTCTGCAAACCCCCCCCCTTGTCGGGGAAGTTTCCTGTGAAGAAACTCTGAGTTTAATGTGAGTGCATTTTAAGTAAGGAACCAAAGAGCATTCAGACTCCCATTGATGGTATTGCGAGTTGCTGGGTACTGAAGAACCAAGTCAACAGATGTTAGTACAGTTTTCACTGATTTGAGGATAGCTTTGAGAGCTTTTCATGAGTATGAGTCATAAACTAGAAAGGTTCAACAGAGCAGAGAATGAATTTTAGTACCTATACAAAACCCCAGTAACCAGTCCAGCAGTTATATCGCTGGGCACAGCTTTGGGATCTAAATTGACAACACCAGTAATTTGCTTTCTAGTGAAAAAGAGAACTACATCCTTTATAGACTTAGAAAGTTTGTATAGCCTATGCACTGTGCATTAGAACAATCAGCTGTCAAACACAAATTTCAGTAGTAGGGAAACATCATAAAGAATATAGAAAGTAAGATGGAAGAGATTCCTTATGTAGCTTTAAAGCAGAGACTCTTAAGACTACTTTGAACCTTGTTGAAAGAGAGCGACTACACATTTCAGTGTGGCTGTAACTTCATTAGCGCTTATGATATGCCTTGGGTACAGTCATCAGAAGGTATGCATGGCTTTGACAGTACCTCTTATTAGAAGATGTTAAACAGCAATTTTTGGACAAAGACTTTATCTGGTCCTCATTGACGGGAAGTATTCATAAAACTGGAGGAGAATGGTAAAGCAATGCATACTGTTAAGCAATCCTCAATTTCCCTGTAACCAAGTACAGTTGAAACAGTCTGACCAAGCAGAGGCCATTTTATTAGAAACAGTCCTACACTAATTATTTCTAACAGAAAAGGTCCTTTGAAAAAGGCCAGTGGAGAATAAATAGGGGTCAAGGATGAGGCATTCAGTCATGCAGGAGGTGTGGGGAGAATGTTCCCTCCCAGCCAAAAGGATGGCTGTCAGTTATAACTGCCCAATTCCCCCTCACCTGTATGACGTTTACTGTTGTAAAAAATATATCAAGATATTACTACTTTCTCTCCTCCCCTTGTTACTAATGCCTTTGTAGTCTGCCTGGGTACAAGAGAGGCTTATCTGTTTATCCCCATCTGCAAGAACCATGGGCAGTTCTAATGATTTATCATGGAGAGGCAGCATTTCCAGTCATATTTATGACCTTTGGCTGTCCCCTGCCCTCAAGATGTTGACAAAATGCTTGGCTCCATTGTTTGCCAACTGCAAGTTAAAAGGGTGAAAGAGCTTTCACATTTGCCTATATTTGGCTGTTATATCCTTATCAGCTCCTAGAGGAGATGTCAAAAGTCCGGGACAACATCATGTGCTGTCTTAGTAGCCTAGGGAATGCCAGAATGTGTGTGTTTGTGTTTTGTCATCTTTTTCTATTGCTCAGTAAAATAACTTCTCAGATGACACTTAAAAAATACATGCTTATTTGGGGCATATGTTGTGGTATTAAAACTTATGTTGAAACTTACTATAAGATGTCAGAAAACAGTTTTGATGCCCTTTTCATTTATTTTTTGTTGTTTTGCACAGTATTTCTTGATCGTAGCTTTAGTTAGTGCATTATATAACTGTTAGTACAAGTGTATTAGAGAGACTGAAAGTTTACAGAACTTATTTCATGTATAAAATCTCTTTTAGATGGGTTTTAGAACAGTTCATTTGTCCTAATAAGAATGAGGAACTACAGAGACTATGACAGTTTAAGGTCAGGACATCATAAGCAAAGGTAAGAAGTAACAGCTGGCGTAAAATAAAGAAGTGCCTTATTTACAGTTTTACAGATATGTATTCCTTAGTGTATTAATGTCCAGTATCTCTAATTCACTAACTGATGCAAGTAGAAAAGCACTACTTTTGCAGCGTCTGTATGCAGCTGATATGGCTATAGTGTATAGTAACAACATGTAGGCAAACTTGTTAGCTGTCAACACATGATCCACAGTGGAAGGGGTCTCAAAAGCCAGATAGTTTCATAACATTACGTTTTCCACGAAGTCTTCCTTATCTCGAGGGGTCAACCCTGTTGAGCATAGAATGTCATACTGCTTTATCTTTAAAATATATACTATCCCTGTTTTTTTCTCTGTTCTTTACCTGCCACAGGAAACAGAAGACCCTATAGTTGACTGTCAGGAAATTGAAAATGAAGTTTCACCTTCCCGGACAGCAGGATCAGTAACCTCAGGTGATCTTGGTGACATTAGTTCCTTCTCTTCAAAAGCTTCAAGCCTGCAGCGGACATCAAGTGGAGCAAGTAGTGTCATGTCAGCCATGCATAGTGGTAGTGGGAGCAGCACAGACAGAGGTAAAATTCCAGTACTCAAAGGCAAAGCTGGAGTAACGGACTCCCGGGAGTTTGCGATTCCTAGCAGTCGTGTAGCTCAAGGAAAGCTGAGGTATGTCATAAAAACAACATAATGAAGGTTTACATACAAGTATGCTTATTTACATACTTATGTGCGATGATACACATTTTTACAGATCTACTTAGAGTGTGTATATATTTGTGTGTGTATGTGTGTGTGTGTGTGTGTGTGTGTACATCTATATCTATATATATATATATATATATATATATATATATATATACATATATATACACACACACACACAGACACGCAATGTGAATGTGTATGTGTAAGTATGTGCACATACGCTTACATACCTTTGAGAATAAGGTGTGTATGTGTAACGTAAGGGGTTCACAGAAGACTTTATTTCCCTCACTGATGGTACTTCTGTATTTAAGTTGAGAGTTAGAATATTAAGCAGTGCGGTACTAGGGGCACAGCTGTTGAGTTGTACTGAACTCTGTTTAAATAAATGAGTTTTATTTAGCAGTTTCTTTGTTAGTGATACTCATAATAACCATAAATAAACCTGTCTGTTTACATTTATGGAATGTGATGCATTTTGCTGATAAACAGGTTATTAGTAGTGAAAAAGCTTTAGCTTTGCGTCATTGTGTGGGCTGTAGCCAGCAAAAAAGGGTTATCCACATTGTCTGCTGAAAGTTCAGTACCTCTTAGTTTATAATTGTTTTAACTTCTTTGTTCTACAAGGGGAACACCCACAGAATATTTGCATGTGTTGAATGTCACGGCTCCCTCCCCTTTTTGTTGTGGGAGCAGTGTGTTAACGTAAAGTCACGTATCCTTAGAGAATTCAGCTTCATAAAGTTTTCATCCGATTTTATCTTGGCTCATTATTGCATTCATTCCTTCACTAGGAGTGTGCCTCATAATGTCCTGTGTCTGAATTTTATATTCGCTTGATGTGATGTTATGATGATCACCTCTACAAACATTGAGCATATTCTGATTATATTTATGTGAAGAGATAGGATGGTCATAAATGCATTGTATGGGGGAAGACCTGACTTTTAATAAATTTACAATTGATCAGAAATTTGGTTCAGAAGTATTCTGTTGTAGGACCTGTTTTTTTTTTTTTTTTTTCTCTCTCTCTCTCTCTCTCTCTCTATCTGTTACCTCTGTTACTGACCTTCAATCGATTGCTTTTCCTAATAGAGCCTATTCATTCTTTTAGCGGTGATCCACATGATCCTGCCCTAGCTCTGGTAATTAGTTTTTCTCCCTTTGCAGGCTCTGCCAGTGTGTGGTAACCACTCCCTAGAATGGGAGAGCTGAGGAAAGTGACATCATATAATGGCCTTTTGACAGTGTTATCTCTGTCTGCATCCTTGGTTTGTATATGTATGTATAATGTCTGAATTAGTACACTGTATTAAGGGCATTTATAGCCATTATCAAATCATCCTGTATCAAATTATGTGAACTGCAAAGTATTATAACAGTTTTTAGATGCAACACACATAATTTAACAGTCTAGAAAAGAAACAAATGCAATTGTACAATAACTTGTAGTAATTAAAAGAGGCAGTTAAGTAAAAAAAAATGTATGTGATTCATAATCACTTGCCTGATGTGGTATATTTTCTTTCATCAGGAAGGAGAAATGCTTCTACTTCCAAGCAATCATTAAGTAAATAGCTAAATAAAGTATATACAGATGATAAAAAATAAAAAGATTGTAATTCAGTACTCTGCAGTGGTTAATCACACTGTGTCCAGAGCATCTACTCGCTATCTGTTATTATAAGTACAGTATTATTTACTGTCTAGATTTTATTCCTTTTTTGCTTCCTTCTTCATGGTTCTGCCTTATTGCAGTTGTGATTTTGCAGCTGTATAGACATTTCTGCAAAGGCCCAGGTATTCAGCTTTTACAGTTTCACTGGCTTAGATAATTATGAATGTTTGACTTTTACCAAGCTTCTGTTCTAGTTTAATGTAAGTCATATCACTAAACCTGCAGATATTGAAAATATGAACAAAGGTTCTTGAAAAGTAGGAACATCCAGCCAAAAATCTTGACATCTAATTAACATAAAGTTTGAATACCAAATAACACGTAACTTTCCCCAATGTCAGTAGAAATCAGTAGAAATGTGGGATACTAGTAAAACAAATTTTAGAAAACACTGACAAAAATTATGGAAAAATACAAGCACATTGTCAAAGAAGCAGTGTAAAATCTGTATACCTATATATGACCTATTACAAAATACAATGTCATTTATTTTTGTTTCAGAAAAGTGGAGATGTAAGAAATGTGTCCTATTTCTTTAAGTTATTGTTGCCACTATTATATTGGTTATGTTGGGTGAGATTCAAAAATCACATGTGATGTGGAGGATTTAGAAAATTTTGTGAAGAGGTAAATCAAGCCAAAAAATAGGAACATGCCTCCAAAAATAGGGTCATCCTGTGCAGGGGGTAAATCAGGCTTGAAAATAGGAACATTCCTCCAAAATAAGGACAGTTGAGGGGTCTGGCTGCGATTAGAATGTGTTTTCACATTTCTCATACTCTCTAGTGACATGGTTAACTTTTTCTGTGAACCTGCCAAGTCTCATTAACAGCTGTCTGTGTGGTTGGCAAGCCTTTTCCTTTCTTGTATACTCAGTTATATTTTCTTCCTTTTGGTGTTACACACACAGATAAATAATGAAAATGGTACTGAAGGTACTGTTAAATGGCCATGTGTTTAAGTAGTTCCCCTTTGTCATGGTCAGCTGAGTAAAGATGACCAACAAGCTGCTGCGGTTCTGTATATAACTTAAGTGTCAGTAGCTGAGCAAAGGTGTAGGCTGGTCTTTTGCAGCATTTTATGCTGTTTTAATGTGCTCGGGTGTTCCAGTTCAGTCTTATCCAGCTAAGTCAGTGACAGCCTCCTCTTTTCCATTAGTTTCAATGGAATTTTTCCTCCATACCTGTTCATTGACCAAGGCTGTTGACCTTATTGCCACTTTTGCGGTTGTGTTTTAATCATGATCAGTATTATTCCTGTGACTCCATAATGATCCGTAGAGTTATCTGGCCGAGAACTTTAAAGATTCCCTCACAGCTAACTTTTGCACATATTGCTACTGAACCCAAGGTTTGAATGGTGCTCTTTGAGGAGCTTCTTTCTGGCCACAGTATTGTCTCCAAGCAATGTTCCACTCGTGTCTCTTTTTGTGGTGATGCTTTGGAAGTGATCTGATTACCTCTGGCTCAACTAACATCTCTAGGTAGTTATAAACATGTTTGTTTTTCATTTGGGTTGTGGTAGTGTACTGCAGAGTCTTGCATAGGCTCCATACCGGTATGATTTCTTCTTGGGTATCCTACATTTTTGGTGTAGTAGCTGTGTAATAAAGCACCACTAGTGACTAAGTGTTATTTACATCAAACTATTCCAGTTATCAGACCCTAGGAAGAAATTTGTTACCACAGTAGCTGAAACAGGATCCTTCAGTAATACACAGTAGCTAAAACAACAGGATCCTTGAGTAATGCAGTGTAGAATTTTGAGAACTGAACTGTATAAAATAAGTGGGATTTTAACAAGCATGGCTTTTGAGGTAGTGGCCTTCTCCCCCCTGGCACGGCAGTACTAAGCCTTCTTAAAAAGGCTGCTTGCTAGTGACATCATATTGGCAGTCTCCTGGCTGTGACATTTGCACCTCAGTTCATTGCAGGAACTTAGCTTAAATATTTCCTGTAGTTCTTGTCCAGTATATTTTGAACAAAAAAAAAAGAGTTAGAAGTAGTGGATCATGGTTTGCTTTTTCTCTCAACCTCACTAACGATGCCTTGGTTCTTTGCAGAAGAGGTTTAATGTTTATTGGCTCTTGCTTTTCATAATTTTTATAACCTAGAATGTTGACTAGATGCATGACTAGCTTCAGCATTTAGGCTTAGTGTTGTTTGGGTTTGTCCTTATTTAGATTACTTGCCTAACACAGCAGGTAATGCATTAATTAGGTTTCAAGGCTGTACAATATTATTTTGTTTTGAGAATGTTTACTAGTCCAACCAAACTGAAGCTGTTCTCATTATTAGGCCTTTCATTTAGTTAATTAGGGGTAAATCAATTCCATATCAGCCAAGGCCAGATGCTCTGCTGAACAGGATCTCCTTTGCCAGTCTGTTCACCTTACCTGGAATTTTTTACAATTGTGTAATTCCGTGGTCTTATGGTTCCATTGGTAAATGTTTGACTTTGTTTTAATGCTGTTTTGCCTCCTCCTCCTGATTTCACCATAATCATCAAGCCTCCATTCCCCAAAGAGATCCATTTGTTCACATTCTTATTGTCCAAGGACACTGGGCAGAAAGGTGAGCGTCTGAAATCATGGACTATAATTTGTAAAACAGAAGATTTTTTTCTTCTGCTTGCAAACCTTGCTTGCTGCTGTTCACATGCTTGGTGCAGTATCTGGTTTGCTCAGTTTTCATGTAGGTGTACACATCTGCACACTAACTATATCTAGCTAGAGAGCAGTTACTTTCTTGATGGGCTCATCCCCCCATCTTACCTTTCTGTATGGAATGTATACTGGAGGCGTGACCTGCAAAGGTCACTCTTGCAATAGGATATATCTTAGCTATTACCCAGGGTAGATAAGCTGACATTGAAGGCTGAATTTAATCCACAGCCAATCTTGGCTTATTCAGTGCCCTATCTGTGTCTTGAACTTCAGTAATTTGGGCAGCTGACAGGGCTTTATCCATGTGTGTCACAGGACTAGCATTGGCAATTTGAGTATTTGTTATAAGAGCTAAATATCCGTGGTAAGGATTATTGCAGTAGGGAGTCCTAATGTAGTTCAAATAAAGCCAAAGGCAGATGTCTGCCCTCTGGCCCAATCCTTTCTACCACTAACAATCAGATGTCACTGTGCAGTTTTCCCTGTGGGCGCACAACTGCAACCTTGTGCCACTATGCTATAAAGAAGGCATATTTATGTCACCAGCTTTTTTTTCCCCTTTGGAGTAAATGTGTAATTCTCTTTCTAAAGGTCAAGCCTGACTGTGTGACACAGAGATGAAACCCTGACTGTGACCCAGATGAACAAAGTCTGAGTAGTTATTTACGAGCTGGAAAAGTTTGATAGGGGTGGGAGGAATTGTCTCATACTAGCTGCCCAGTCCTGAAGGGAATTGTTGGTAGTTCCCAGTTAGCAAATTTGCTTTAGTTCAGGCAGAGGCTTACATAACAACAAATGTAGCAGGAATGGTATATGAAGAGCTATTGAGCATGTGGGTGAGAGCTTGTGTGGGAGCTTGCACACACAGGTGGATCGTGTCAGAAAACCTATATGGTGACATGAGTCCTCAAATCTGCCACCTGTGCCGGGGGGGCATGGGGTTAGGACCGTGAAAACACTTCTGTAACCTTTACGCCCAGTATGATACTAATTGGGTGGCATTCCATAATACTGCAGTCAGATGCCATAGGGTCTAGGTCTAAGTAGTACATCAGACTAACTGACTGATGAAATGAGGACCCCCTTCCACACAGCAGACATGAGGAAGATGTGGCATAGGCACAAATAGCCCTTATGTCTGCCTAGCTTTATTGTCCCCATGGATGGTTCTCGTTTCCTTACTTGGGATACCTAGTATGAGGGACAGATGTGCTCAAATCTAGTTGGGGAAGACTTGATGGTCAGAAGGCACAACAGGAAAAAGACCCTAGAAAAAAATTTCTCCAGGCCAGAACATGTAAGCAATTTGAAAATTTTTGTGGCATTTGTATTGTTTTGTCAGGATTTTTCTCAAAATGATCCAGAGGAGGTTAGAATTGTTCAGATTCTCCTAAAAACATATCTCTATAAGTGTTTTTTTTTTTTGTGATGTTAGTGCTGCTGTTTATGGGTGAATCATGATACTAATAATTCTCACTTTTAATGAAAACAGCAAGGAGAGCGTAGATGTTTGTGTGCACTTGTTGTCTCCAGCTCAGAAAAGGTACTTCATGCTTTTGAAGTTTGAAGTGCTCACCCTTCAGGCTTTACCCATATAATGCATGCTTTTGGGGATACATTCAAAGTGTGTCTTTGGAGTCAAACTCCCAAATCACCGTAGAAGCTGGATAGGTTATATGGGATTCAGGAGAAATATGGACACTTGTGTAAGAATCCAGTGCAGTTGTCTCTTGGGATACTTTGAGTAGATGCAACCTACTCCATAGTCTTAATTCCCTTCTTAAAGATATGTAAAAGTAGGATCGTTGAAATATCTTAGCAAAAGGTGTGCACCTTCTCAACTCTAGGCATTTGAGCCATCAGCTAACAAATGTTTACAGTCCAGTATTACAGGATATTCAAAATCTAGTGGAAGAGATGGCTCAGTATATCTCAGATGAAGCATTCTGGGAGAAAACTGTGAGAAAAGCACAGATGGCTACAAAAATGAACAAGCAGTTTATAAAGCGTCTGTTTAGCTATGGATACCCAAGCCAGGGTGGGACTGTTTTGACCACAGTTGAGTGGTACAAGGCATTGAAATTCCAAAGCATGAAAAGTGCACCAAAGCAAGTGCTAACTGGCTGTCTCAAACAAAAAACACCATTCAAGAGTCTGAATAATTTTAGCAATATGACTTGCTTTTAGGACTTAGGTGCAGCGGTTAGCGTTATCACCTCACAGCAAGAGGTTCTCCCGTTCGATTCTCGGTTAGAGCGCCTTCTCTATGGAGTCTGTATGTCCTCCCCACGGTCAAGTGACGCTAAAGACACGCAGGTAGGTGCGAGCGTGAATGGGCGTGCCTTCTTTGAAGGTTGGGCATCAGACTGGCAACTCGGCACTGTAAAAATCCAGTGCCAGTCATGAGCGGACTGGAGTTCCGCTGTGGCGACGAAAGACTTTTTTACTTGCTTTTAGGACTTCTTTCACAGGAGATATTAAGGTTGTAGGAAAAGGGCAAAATTTCTAATCCGTGAAGCAACTTTTTAACTCTCGAATTACCTAGATATGTTAGGAGATAATCCACAAAACAGTGATCATTCTATAGAAGATAAACAAGAGTGGATGAATTATAAAAAAGGAGTCTATATTATATCATTGAACTATCAGTTCATCGGAAATGCCATTTATCGAACCCCCCCCCCGCCCCCCCCACAACCCAGCTAATTATATATACCAATTCTGAGATTCCACTACAGTATGGAAAGGGCTAGATCTGAAGTAGTTAACTTAATTTGATCAGCAACCTGTGGGTAATGGATCCGACCTGGATCCGAGCCGGCAGCTTTCCAAGCTAAAGATCCAAGCTCCTCTCTCTTACCCGTAATACCCTACTACCTCCTTCCAGCCCTCAGATCTCATTTGCCGCGGCTTCTATAAGCACAAGTGACGAGCTCCTTGTGATTAGGTAAGATAAGAATAGGAATTTTCTCTACCTTTTTACCAGTTTAAAAAGTGTGTGTGTGTGATAGTTGATCCTTTAGACTAGTTTAGTTTAGTTTAATTTAACTTTAGTGTATTCCCCTTCCCCTTATCTGTGTGTTAGGGAGTGTGATTGTGGTAGACATGGCCTAAGGCCATCTTTTCCAAATGCTCTGAGTGTGGCCATAAACTGTCCCCAGCCGATGGCCACACTCAGTGCGTTCTTTGCCTGGGGGTTGCACATTTGACATCAGGCTGCCAGATATGTGCTGCCTTTAACCCCCGGGCTCTGAGCGACAGGAGGAACAAGTTAATCTTAGCGGGCCTTTTACCCGCTGATTCTACTTCTTCCTCCTCTCCCTCATTGGCACCAGTTGCGGCTGCGGCTGTTCCTGCTCCCCTGGCTGGGACTCAACCTCCCACTGTGTCCCAGGGAGAGAGGGACCCTAGAAAGAAAGAGAAGAGAGATAGAGAGAGACAAAGACAGGGAGAGGCATAGGAGCCACAAGCGGCGGGCCGACTCAGCCCCCTCAGCCCCGCCAGCTAAGCAGCTCTATTCTCCCTTGAAGGTTCTTGGCTCCGTTCCCCACGTTTCTCTCTGGAGCCGGA
The DNA here is from genome assembly GCF_019279795.1 of Protopterus annectens. Taxonomy (NCBI): domain Eukaryota; kingdom Metazoa; phylum Chordata; order Ceratodontiformes; family Protopteridae; genus Protopterus; species Protopterus annectens. The sequence continues at coordinate 966,502,531 of NC_056739.1, forward strand.
GGAGGAGCCCCGGCCACCTTCGAGGTCGTCGAGGCGGCCTTCCCAGCCAGCCTCGGTGGCCTCTTCTAGGTCTACGAGAAGCCTGACGCGGACATAGACCGGATGATGCGTCGCTTCCTTCAGGCCAAGATGCAGATGGGAGTGCTCTTGCCTCCCCCCCCCCTCCGGGGGGGAGCTTGGCCCCCTTCTTTGCCCCCATTGCTCCTTCTCCAATCCATTATCGGGTTTCGGAGCCATCGGATCGGAGTAGCCTCGGAGCCGGGGAGTCTGCACCGATAGTAATCGCTACTTTGTCGCCGGCCTTACCTTTGAGTTTATCAGGGTCCCTTTTTGGATCCGAGCTCTCAGGGCCGTGAGCCGAGCCTCAGATCCGGAGGGGTGGGTGTGTCTTCGGCTCCGATGCGGTCGGAGCACACTTCCCTTTCGGGTCTGATCGCTTCGGCTCTGGTGCCGATCCACACGTCAGATCCAAGGGGACTGCTCTCTGATCCCAGGGAGAGTGGTTCACCTTTGACTTTCGACATGGTGGAGAGGGTTCTCTCGAGGGATTCGAGGTCCCCGGCTAGTGCTACGGATCCACCCGCCATTCCCTTGCAGATGGGCCTGTCTTCCATCATCCAGCCCCAGGGACAGCCTGCGTCTATGCCCCAGCTAGTTCCTGTTGAGGAGCATGACCCCATTGTTGAGCCCTCCTCGGACAGTCCCACTGAGGAGGTGACTCACAAACGCAAGTGTAAGAGGAGGCACTTGGACTCCCCCGAGTCCCTCACGGATGACACCAATTTAGAGGGAGGGGAAGGTTCCCCAGGTCACCCCCTGAGGACATCTCCTTTGGACACATTATGGAAATGCTATGCCTAAAATGGGGGTGTTCAGCCCAAAAGCCTTCCTCAGATGAGTCGGTGTTTCTGGAGGCATTTGACACAGGCCCGTCTACCTCTTGGGTGTCCTCTCCGGTTGACCCCCTGGTAGACCTCCTTACTACCAGGGCGTGGAAGGAGCCGGACACTGTAGAGCCAATCCCCAGGAGACCAGATAAGATCCTTAGACCCCTGTGGATAGGACAGCGTAGAGTAAAGGTTCCCCGGTATATGCCATGGTGGTGGCGGCTGCCACCAAGAAGGAACTGGCACAGGATAGTTCCTCGGTCCATCCTCCTGATAAGGAGTCTCGGACGATGGATCGTATCAGAAAGCGGATGTTTGCTTCGGCTACCTTTTCCATAAGGGAGCTGAATTACTTGGCCCATGTGATTAGGCTTCAGCAGGATCTGGTGAAGGAATATGCTGAGTCTCCCCCTGAGTCCATGTCGGCCGAGGACAAACAGACCTTCTCGACTCGCATGGCCACTCTAAAATCGGTATCGAATACGTCTATGCGGCTACTCTCCCATGCCACAGAGGGGGCTGCTAGAGCCAGCGGATCAGTCATCGCCTTACGGCGTCATGCCTGGCTCTGACTTTGCAATTTTGTGGAACCCTTCAAGGCGTCCTTCGCAAACGCTCCCTTTAGTTCTACCCTGTTTGGCAAGACCGTCCGCGATACATTGGTCCAGAGCGAGAAAGACGGGAAGACGCTGTCTGCCGTCGGAATCCGCTTCTTGACTCCTCAAAGGTCCTTTTCCAGGAACCAGCGAGGACAAAAGATGATGTGGTTCCGGAAGTCTCGGCAGCCCCGTTATGCTCCGTACCCTTCGTCATTCAGAGGCAGAGGGGGACAAGGTGGACGCCGGCCCAGAGGCAGAGGGGGGACAAAGAATTTTGGGTCGCGGGAACCTTTTTCCGATTGACCCACGCAGCAGCCCTGAGGGGTTGCCCGACTGCTCCTCTCTGGAGGCAGTCGGGGGGGGGGGGGTTTTCGAAGCACCTGGCACAATGGGAGTCCATCACGTCAGATCGCTGGGTGCTTCGAATAATATCCAGAGGCTACTCTATTCCCTTCATAAGTCTTCCTACTCAATCGAGGCGCCTCCCCGATGTTCCACCCAGTCAGAGGGAGGCTGCAGCTTTAGAAATAAAGAAGCTGCTAGAAAAAAGAGCCATCCAGCACACACCCCCAGACCAGTCCGGGTTAGGCAACTACTCCAGGTTCTTTTTGGTGCCAAAAAAGACAGGGGACTTAAGACCAATTCTCGACCTTTCTACAATGAACCTCTTCGTTGCCAAGGAGAAATTCCAGATGGTCACTCTTCAATCCATTCTCCCCCTGTTGCAGGAGAATGACTGGATGTGCTCCATAGACCTCAAGGATGCGTACTACCACATTCTCATGGACAGGCGATCCAGGAGGTTTCTCCGCTTTCAGTTGGGGGGCCAGTCATTACCAGTTCAGGGTTCTACCATTCGGCCTCACCACAGCCCCCAGGGTGTTCATCAAGGTCATGGCAGTTGTAGCGGTCCACCTGAGACTTCAGGGAATACAGGTTTTTCCTTACCTGGACGACTGGCTCCTTGCCGCCTCCACCAGGCATCTACTCTGCTCAGCCAGGGATTGCTTCCTGCTTTTAGCCTCCAAGTTGGGGATCACTATAAATCACAAGAAATCATCCCTTCATCCAGTCCAAGTCCTGGACTTCAGAGGGGCCAGAATAGACACACTTCAGACCAAGGCCTAATTGACATCAGACAGACTTCGCAGCTTAACCCTTCACGTTCTAGCACTCCTTCAATCTCCAGCCCCATCAGCGGAGTTAGTCCTGAGAGCCTTAGGGTCCATGGCAGCAGCAATCTACCTTTCACCCTTAGCTCACTTGCACATGAGGGTTCTCCAGTGGACCTTGCAGGTCCAGTGGTCCATCCTTCAACATCCGTTGGACTCTCCATTCCCCCTCAGCAGAGTTTGCAGAAATTCCCTCATATGGTGGCTCCAATCTCGAGAGCTTCGGGATGGACGACCGTTCATAATGCCACAACCCCAAGCCACGGTAACTATGGACGCTTCTCGCCTTGGGTGGGGGGGGCATTGCATGGGCAGAACTGTCCAAGGTACGTGGACTCAGAGACCTTCTGCATATCCGTGTTCTGGAGATGAGAGCGGTGCTTCTAGCATTGCAAGCTCTTCATACCTTTCTCCCTCCAGGGACTATTGCAATTTAGACAGACAACATGTCAGTGGTCTGTTACATCAACAAACAGGGGGGGACCAGGTCACCAGGTCTTACCCTCTTTGCCGAGAGGCCCTGAGAGATTGGGATTGGGCAATATCCACCAACCGTTTTCTGTTAGCAACGCACATTCCAGATTGGTCCAACATCCTAGCGGACAAGCTGAGTCGAACTATCCTCTCGCCTTACAAGTGGTCTCTGAACCCCTTAGTAGCAAAACAGATCTTCCACAAGTGGGGTCGGCCTTGCTGCGATCTCTTCACATCGCCTTCAAACGCAAAGTGCAGCGAGTATTTCGCTCTAACCCCCCCCCCAGGGGAAAGCCCCAGAGACGCTCTAGTCCATGCTTGGCCATCCGGTCTTCTTTATGCTTATCCTCCTCTTCTGTTGATGACAAAATTTTTACAGAAAGCTCGTCGGTTGGGGAACAAGATTATCCTCATAGCCCCATTCTGGCCTCGTCAAACCTGGTTCCCGTACCTACGGTCTCATCTTGTAGCTCCTCTTTGGATCTTAGATTCCATCCCGGATCTGATTTCTCATTCTTCGGGATTGGAAACTCTGAATCTGGACGACCTCAAGCTCTCAGCTTGGTTGATCCAGTTCCATTAGTTGGCAGGACTCCCGGTATCTCGTCTGCAGTTAGATCCATCCTGGTAGTGGCACATAAGCCTTCTACCAGGAAGGTTTACAACAGCAAATGGAAACTGTTTTCCATTTGGGCCTCGCATAGGAATTTGGATCCTTTCACTGCTCCCATTCCAGCAGTGCTTGATTTCCTATCGCATATTTTTCAGCAAGGGGCCAGCTCTTCTACTGTAAAGGTTCAAATGGCTGCCATTTCCCATTTTCACATTGGAGACAATATTAGTCCTTTAGCTTCCACTAAGATTTGTAAGACCTTCTTAAAAGGCACCTTCCTTTTGAGACCTCCTACTAGGAACGCTGTTCCCCAATGGGACCTAACCTTGGTCCTTCAGGCTCTAACTGGAGCACCCTTTGAGCCCTTAGCTTCTGTTGATTTAAAATTCTTATCTTGGAAAACTGCTTTCCTAATAGCTATTACCTCAGCTAGAAGGGTGTCAGAGCTCCAGGCAAACATCAATCAGTCCATTATTCTACCTGTTTTCTTCCCTAACTATCAGAATAAAGGGGAATACAAACTTCATTTGTTAGATGTTCATAGACAATTGCGTTTTACTTGCACAGAACAGCTGCCTTTCGCAAGTCAGAGCAGCTCTGTTTCCTTTGCAAAGCCCTTCTTGGGTAAGCCAGTGTCGAAGGTGACTTTAGCTAGATGGATTTCTCAATGCATTTTGCTCACATACAAGATATCTGGTCGGCCTGAGCCCTTAGGGGTTCATGCTCATTCTACCCATTCTGTGGCTACTTCTGCTGAGTTCTTGTCAAGAGTGCCCTTGGATGACATTTGTTCTCTGGCTACTTGGGCTTCCTCTCATACCTTTATCTCTCATTATAAATTAGATTTAATATCCAGAGGAAGGGCAGCCTTTGGCTCTGCAGTGCTCCGGAATATCCTTCCTTAAGGACCTCCCAAGTGTTTGGTAGCTGGGGACTCTGTCCCACAGGTTGCTGATCAAATGACGTTAACTCCTTCAGATAAAGAAGTTATGTACTCACCATAACGTTCCATCTGAGTAGGTAACTTCATTTGTCAGCAACCGACCGCCCCCCCCTAACCTGGTCCTTTGGTTGTCTGAATCCCACAATGATTCATTCTGTGAGTATTCGCTAGTTAGGATGTTTTCTTTTTAGGTTGTTGTTTTGTCTTGGTGAAATTGTATAATGGGCAAACCCGATCTGAGGGCTGGAAGGAGGTAGCAGGGTATTATGGGTAAGGGGAGGAGCTTGGAGCTTGGATCTTTAGCTTGGAAAGCTTCCAGGTCGGATCCAGGTCAGATCCGATACCCACAGGTTGCTGACAAATGGAGTTACCTACTCAGATGGAACGTTTTGGTGAGTACATAACTTCTTTTTTCCCAATCCCTACCATAATGCGATCTCAGTAAGAACAGTTCAGCAAACGGCATTTTCGACAAAATGCCATCTGAAATGCCATTCAATTATCATTTTTTTTTATATAATAGACACCCTTAAAAAAGAGGTAATTGTAGAAGATACATCAATATTGGAATGGTGGAAGGTGCATGTGCAGGAAACAAGGACATAGACAGAGTGGAACAGCCTCTTCAGCAGGAAAAAAAGCAGGGATTCCACCAGCTGCGAGTATTATAGAGCTGAGTTTGTTTTCTGTTATAGCTCCTGTTTTCTTCTCCATCCCTTTCCTCATAAGAGTATCTGCCATTTTTGGGAGAAATTGGGACTTCCTGATCTTGGACTAATGGGTTTTAGACATTCTAAATACAGGCTATGTAGCTGAATTCTGACAGTTCCTCTTTTTCAGGGGACACTCCTAATAATGCCTGGGAGTCTGCTTTCGCTAGCTCAGTCTATTCTGTGGTGATTTTACAGACCACAGAGAAAGAAGATACCCCAGGCAGAGTAGGGAAAAGGGTGCAATTCATGACTTTTTTCCTTGTGCCATTGAAGGAGAGCTTGTGAATGTCAATTGCAGAGGTAGAGCTGTCAAATCTGAACAACTATGTAGTGGTTAGAAATGCTGTTGCTTCATGCCCTCCTGCCCTGCCTATAAAGGAGAATTTCTTCTAAACATAAGAAAAACACCAACTTGCATATACCTATTCCCACAACCACAGAGCGTTAATTAGGTTTTCAGTGGGGAACTCCCATATGTCCTCCTATTCATATGCTGCAGTATCCTTAACATGAGGGAGTCTGCCTCTGGTTGACTCATACGTCAGGCCATTTTACAAAAGTTAGCTGCTACTGCAAAGCTACGTGCGACGGCCCACATTACTTGGCATACTTTGCCCATAAACGGATGTTTGGAATAAAGCGGATGTCAGTACGCATCTACTTCCAAACTTTTTTGCCACCTGTGTGACTGCCAGCAACGTTCGTCACTCGCTTGGAGAAGTGACTTTGTGCTTGTCCGTGTTCAGGTAAGTAACCCATAGGGGCTTTTGGCTACCTTTTTGCTACTATCTTGTGAGTTAATGTCAGGTAGAAAGGGCAAGTGTCAGTGTGGAAGGCAGATTCCCCATAAAGACACGCATGAGCTCTGCCTATTCTGTCTAGGCCAAGACCATGATCTCATCACTTGTGAAATCTGTCAGGCTTTTGTTCCCGAAACTCTTAGGAGCCATCTTGCCATGTTAAAATTGTATCTAGAGAATCAGTGCTTGAAACACTTAGCCAAAGGCATGGACCCAATGTCGGGAACGTCTAAAGAGCCGCTCGCAAAAAAGACCAAGAAATGTCAGCCTTATCCTACTGCTGCACTCTCTGTTCTGACCGTACCTCTCGAGGCTGGTGAAGGCCCGGAGTCCGAGTCAGTATCCGTGGATCTTCCACTGACGGGTACCCAGGAGGAAGCTGTTAAAGAAGCCGCAAGCATGTCCAAGAGGGAGTACGCAGGCATCCAACTCGGGTGCCGGGAGGAACCAAGGCTTATCATTTCTGAGGGCCCATGTGGAGTTTTCCAAATCGTTGTCCGCGAAGACTTTATCTCTGATGTTGTGGAGTGCTGACAAGCATCCGGCCCTCCTTCTCTGCATCGCATAACAGACACTTCTGTGTTGGATGAAAAAGAAGCAAAAGTCAAAACATATTGCTCCTTCTCAACTGTTTGTACTATCTGACCAGGCGCCTGACTGGCAGGCCTTTACTCAGGGCCTACTTAATGCCTTCCTTGCATTACGCCAGGCCTCTGCCCCTGCCAAGGCCCCTTCAATCTCTACTCCTAAGGGCAAACTATTAGCTGATATTTCCTCTGAAGAAGAGGATTCTTCAGAGGATGAATCCCTAACATACACATCCCAAATTGCCTTCACTCTGGGGTATGCTTCTTCAGAGGAGGAGTCAAGTGGAATGGATTCCCTAGGGGAAGACATTACCTTTGGGGAAACAATAGTGCAAATGAAGGACTTTAAGTGGGACTGCAGTCAGGTCACTGAGATTCAAAAGAGGTATTATGACCTCTTACAAATGGAGTCCCCTAATCCGTCTGCAGTTCCTCCTGTGCATCCTACCTTTTTGGGTGCCTTCCTGGCTGCCTCTGAAGCCCCAGATTAACAACCCCCTGCACCAAAGTGCCCAGACAGATTTTATAAAGTCCCTGAAGATGCAAAATTCCTCTTCAAGGCCCCTTCTGCAGATCCATCCATGATTTATGTGGTTGCAAATAAAACTTCCAAACTTCTCCCCTCCACTTCCCTCCTTCCCTCGGATAAGGAAAGCAGAATAATGGAAAGACTGGACAAAAAAAAGTATATACCTCTGCCACTTTAGCCGAGAGAGCTATAAACTACCAAACTCTTATACCAACTATTTCTTGGCCCTTCATACTGATGCTATTAAACAATTGGGTGACCTTCCTGATTCCCCTATTAAAGCTAAGGTCTCTAGTCTGTTAAATTCCTGCAGTCAAGTAACTGAACACTCAAGTGTAGTTATGATGCAGTGGAGGCTTCATGAAGTTCTGCAGCCTCAGGTTCTGTCATCAAGTGATATTCCTGGCTTAGGCTACAGCCTCTGCCTGATGACATTAAGTCCAAACTCATGGATGCTCCCTTGGAAGACGAGGCTTTGTTTGGTTCAGTGGCTGTTGAACTTTTTAAGGCCCTTCAGGTGAAAGGCAAAGAGCTCCAGGACCTCAGGCACATACTTGTCTCCCCGGTTCCCTGCTTCCAGAGGAACTGTCCAGCTAAAACTATCTTTGTGAGAAGGCTTTCCAGACACATGCCACCCAAAGGGAAAAAGATTCTAGGAAGCAGACCCCCTGCAGGTCTTCTCTCTCTACTTCAGTTCAAAAACAGCCTTTTCAGGCCAAACCTGGTAGTCTGTGATGACCAGGCCTTAAGCCTAGACACCCCCTTCTCCATGCATCTCCCCCTGTCCTTCCCTGCTTGGAAACAGGTTACCCAGGTCTCTTGGGCCCTCTCAATAACAAAACTAGGTTATTTCATGGTGTGAGAAACCATATTTACATTCAGAGGCATTCCTCAACCCCCTCAAGACCAAATGGCTTCCTTTCCCCGAGTTCTGCAGACCCTCCTCTGTCAAGGCACAATTCAAGAGGTACCTCCACAATCAAGAAGGAAAGGATTCTACTCCAGGATGTTCTGATCCCCAGGAAAGAAGGTCCCTGGAGACCTATCTTGGATTTGTACCATCTAAACACATTCCTCAAGGTCCCCTCCTTTCGGATGCTAACCCTTCCTACTCTCCTTCTTCTGATCCTCCCTCAGGCTTTAATGGTGTCCTTGGATATAAAGGATGTCTACTTGCATATTTCAGTCCATCCTCTCTTCAGAAAATTCCTTTGTTTCTCAGTGGGTTCTGCCCACCAGATTCGTGTTGCCAGTCACTGCAGTAATTATTTCTCAACAGTCTTCATATAGGTCTCACTTTACTACAGCAGAACCTGTCTTGTAGGTGGCTGCATCATTGTCAAGGTGAGAAGCTGATCTCAGCTGCAGTATGCTTCAAGGAATTCCATATCCTAAGAAGGTGTTTCATAATACCCAGTTGGAAGTGGGTGCACGTGCACTCCTGTTAGCTCTCAAAACCTTGGAGGAAAATCTGCATCTAGGGTTTTTTTTTCTATTTTGGTCAGCAACCAGTCCATTGTAAGGTATCTAAACAAATTAAAGGAGCATGCAGTTGTATTGCCTCTTCAGGGAGGAGATTCATATCTGTCAGTGCCCTTAGGCAGAATCATCATTCTTTCAGAAATTCACATCTCAGCATCACTGAATGTGTAGGTGGACCATTTGTCCAGTCCTGTAACTATGAATTCAGGAGATGTGTCTAGATTACATTTTTCAAAAGTTGAGTAGTCCCACGATTGTTTTGTTTGCCATTTGGGAGCGTATAGATTTTGTTCACTCTTCTGCTCACTGCAGCAAAGTAGGGTGAAGTTTGTGGTGCGTGTGATCTCCATCTCATGGCAAAGGAGACTGCAGTATGCCTTCCATTCATTCTCACTTGAAAGAGCAAAACTAATTCTTGTCACTCCAAGTGATTTCAGACTATCAGTGTTCTTTAATGCAGAAAAATTTTATGGTGCTAGTCAGGATGTGCATTATTGTTGGAGCAGCAACTAGCTCCATCTCAAAGCCTTGATTGTGCTCTAGATTATCTGATTCCATTCTATCTCCTAGATGAAGTTTTGGAAGTGATAGGGGTAGGGAATCTTCCATCATTCAGTCTTATTTTGTCACACGGAAAAGACTTTCCATTTTGGTGGAGTCGTAACCTGGTATCACCCCCATTCAGTGAGCCTTTCTCAGATCTGACACCTCAGTGTTGTAGTGAGTTGCTGTATAACCTGAGAACTTTAGTGGATTGCTGTAGAACCTTGAAGTGTGCTATTTTATTATTTGCCAGTGGGATAATTTGAATATTTTTACCGTTTTTATGCATTTGTAAGTTGCCTGTGTTTTGGTGCAGCCTTCTGCTCATTCATTCAAAGCTGTTTAACACTAAGCAACCACGCTAATGATTGTGACTATTTTATACCAGATTTAATGAAGTTCAAGCCTTGAAACACCTGGGATTAAGTACATTTTGTATTCTTAGTGAGTGACTGTGGTAGGTCTGCTTATTTTTTGAGTGAGAGTAGAGAAAGACCCTAACCATTTCTAGACCTCTGATTGCTGTAGAACCTTGACATGTGCTATTTGCTATTGGCCGGTGGGATTGTTTTTAATACTTTTACCATTTATGTGCTGCTAGAACTTACCTGAGTTTGCACAGCAGTGCTTATCTTGCAGCAACGGTTAATCAGGCACTTTATATATGTGTATGTATGAATATATATATATATATATATATATATATATATATATATATATATATATATATATATATATATATATATATGCAGGCACTTAGAACCCTCAATTTCTCTTTTTAACTTCTCCACAAATTCCTAATGTCCGTCATTGTCCGAACAGCTCCTAGTTTGTGAAGAGTCTCGTTGCTGTTCATGTGTAGATGGATTGTTTTAGACTGATAGCATTTAAGTGAATTGACTCCAAACCTCTCTGACATTGCTCCCCTTTCAGCCCACATTACTAAGCAACTGGAGTCATGAATTGATGTTTTCCAATCGTCTCAGTAGCCATCCTAGTTAAAATGGGCATCCTGAGACAGTTTAGCAATTGTTTCATGCTTACTGACAAAACCTATTGCTTAAACAAACTGACAGTACTTTAGCGTTCAGAGATTATGTAAAGGCTAATCTTCTAAAACTAAATGATGACCTAGCCAAATTCAAAAGCCCCTTAACCTCAATGATCACACTGCTTATGCACAATCCTTTACTGCCAAATTCTATGGACATGTAAACAGTTGTATAGAGTCATTTGTCCCCACAAAACAAATACCAAATTCGAAACTAAACCTCTTTGTTTGAGCTTTAATGTAAACAGATTTTTATAATAGAAGAAAAAACTAATTGAATAGAAAAATAAATGTATTTTTCAAGAAGCCAAAAATGCTTTTGCTAAACAAACAAGCAACTCTAGATCTTGATCAAATCAACCAAACCATATGTGAGGTAAAAATAGCCACCCAGGCAAAAGAGAACCACAAAGCCACCTTTATGTTGGAAACCCTTGAAGTAATGCCCAGCATGGCGCAAAACTTATAGTAAGTTATATCCCATACTCAGACCCAGAGGGCATGGTAAAGCTACTAACGCACAAATTCTTTTCTGACTTCACTCCCTTCCAATATTCTCAGAACAAATATCTGCATCTACACCCACTCTCCAAATCTTCCAAGAAAAAGTTCTGAAGCACAGGTGCCGGAACCATAAGGCGAGTGGGAGGGAGAGCCCCCCTCCCACTTTCACAGCTGCAAGACCTATAAACGCATGCAAGACCTGTAATGCACGCACGCTAACGTGACTTTAAATTTAAACACAAAAGTGCGTGATTCTTGCCTATCAGACTCGCCACCACTTAAGGCTGCTGGTGGACTCAACCTCATGGTAAGCTTAAGGCTGCTGGTGTTATGAAGCTGCTCAGTTCTGCTTATTTTATAAAGCTGGTGGTCTGTTCTGCTTATTTTGTGAAGCTGGTGCTCCGTTTTACTGTGTGCCGTTCTGCTTATTTTATGAAGCTGGTGCTCCATTTTATTGTGTGCCGTTCTGCTTATTTTATGAAGCTGGTGCTCTATTTTACTGTGTGCTGTTCTGCTTATTTTATGAAGCTGGTGCTCTGTTTTACTGTGAGCAGTTCTGCTTATTTTATGAAACTGGTGCTGTCACGTTAAGCTTAAGGCTGCTGGTGGTATGAAGCTGCTCTATTCTGCTTATTTTATGAAGCTGGCTGCTGCTCTTTGCTTATTTTATGAAGCTGCTCCATTCTGCTTATTTTATGAAGCTGGTGCTCCGGACAGCTGTAAACATGTCTACCAGATGTTGAGTGCATGCAGTTACTAAGTGTATGAGAAATCTGTCCCTTGCTGTTTCTTCATGATTCTTCCAAAATTCTCATGTTAAGCTGAAAATAGGCATCTACCCCTTTAAAAAATTTGCCTAAACTGTAATAAAAGCATGTGCTTCTTAACTGGCCCCTGTGCTGTTATTCCCAGATCATCCAATTCTGCGTTACTGGCATTTTGTAGATTATTCTGATGAGTCTGTATGAATTATTTCTAAGTGTGACAGCTGTATATTTAATGAAAATATTTTGATCTGAAATATCTATCCTTTTTTTTTATGTCATCTTAATTCACAGTGGTGGACCCAACTCCTACTAGCATAAGGCAGCAATCATTTCAGTTAATGATTATTTTCTCTTTTTCCTTTATTCTTCGATTTCTGGCAACAATCTGTTGGATACAAGTTGTAGTTGCAGCAACTCTCAATATTACCATATATGGCAGCTACCTGTTCAGTATCTCAGTTTTATTTCTTATTTGTAATACTGTTTTTACACTCTGTACATTTACCTCATTCTGTTATTAGTTAGTTTACTTGCTCTACAACACAACTACAAACATGAAGTCAGTTGAGCCTATTTATATTAGGAGAGGTATAACAAAGCACCATCATGTGTGACATCTTCCTGGACATTTCTTAACTTGTACTACACTAAGTACGCTGCTCCTTCTTGATCTTTTTTAGTGCAATGAGTGATGGACAAAGCAGTTGCACAAAGACATGCACAGCTGTCTGCTTGATTATATTTGTAATGTGGCAATAGACTGAAATGAGATTGTATCACTTGTGCACATCTGTACAAATAAAAAATGATGTCTTTAATTTCTGATTGTATAAATGTTTGCCTTCTCCTTGCTATTTGTTAGACTGTTGTTTCTGACATATCTAGAATTAACAATTTATTACCCTCATTACATAGCTAAGGTATTAGTTTAGTGGCAGTTCTTAGATCAGGCACACTCTGCTTATTTTATGAAGCTGGTGGTGTGTGTGTAAGTGTGTGTGTGCCTAAGTGTGTAAAATGCCCCAGTACGTACAACAGCCTGCATTCTCTACCCACACCACCTGTCTAGATTTTCACAGAATATTTGGTTCATACTTTGGTCTGTTCCTCTTAAAATTTGTGGTTTTGTGGCAAATCAATGATAACTGAATTCACAAAATAATGACAGCCCTTTAAGTTTCAGTCATCCTATTTTTTTGCTAACACAAAACACTATTTCAGCAACTTCCTAAGCTTATACAGGCACTATTTAAAATGTGTCCCTAGTTTTGGGCCTTTGCTCTCCCCCCAAAATAAATTTTGGCTTTCCAGATTTCTTCTGCTGTGAAATTGAGAGCTTTAGTTGTGTCAAGTGGATGGTGCAGTGGTAGTGTTGTTGTCTCACAACAAGAGGTTCTCCGGTTTGATTCTTGGCTGGGGTGCCTTCTATGCAGAGTCTGTATGGCTTTCCCTGTGCTTGTGTGGGTTTCCTCTGGGTGCTTGGGTTTTCTTCCATGTCACAAAGACATGCATCTGGAGCATTTCTCCCTGGGCCTCTGCTGAAAATTGGCTATGTTCCAAGTCAAACCTTCCTGGTAAACAAATGCTAAATAAAAGATTTTTCAAGGAGCTGAGATCTTCACGGGAAGAGAAGTTGAGTGTTGCTTATTCCAAGTCTGTTTGCATTGTTAGTAGCACAATAGGTAGTAGCCTTACTTTTGATGCATAAGGCTTTGGGTTCTACTCCAGAGTATGTAGATGGATTGCTGATAATGTACTGTGTTGTACTTTAAAGGGAGTGGATGCTGCAGTCCTGTGAATGTCCTCCTTTGGAGGAGTTCTCTATCAGTTTGCCATCCATTCCCTATTGCAATATTTACTAGCGTATCGTTTTTTAATGTAACATAGGCAAGTTATTCTTCAGGAGAAACAGCCACTTTATTTGTAGATGAAACAATAAAATATAAAGTTGTTTGATAGCAGCAACCTCTTCATTAGTTAGAGATCCTTTTAATGTGGAATTATTTAGATGACTTCTGCAGAGATTTTGTATATTTACTGATATTGGAAGATTGTAATGACAGAAGTTTGAGTGGCTTTTTATGGTCGAAATTTTCCGAAATGGGTAGTTTTGTCTTTATTGGTTCTTACATTTTGTTTCATTGCTTACTAGAAGGCAGTTCAAAACCACAAATTTAAAACGCATTCTAACAACTGGCGCTGTATTATACAAGGAATATAATGTAATACAATCAGGAAAGTGAATCAGAGAATGCATACATGTATGCATGGCCCTAAAAATGTGTTTGAAAACAGCCCAGAGAAGAGTGTGAAAGGCTCAAAATCATGGGCAAATTTTAAGCTTTACTCTTGTTACCAAACCAGTGGATGAAGGTAAAACAGTTCACACCACATTACCTTGACCTGGCCAAGCCTTTTGACACAATCCCCTACTCAGGTGTAGTACAAAAGGTGAATAATGTAGGTGCAAACACTTGTATCACTAGCTAGATTGCCAACTTGCTCACAGGATGCAGATCATCAAAATAGGGGAAGAGACCAGTCACCAATGGAGTCTCATAGGGTTTGGTGCTGAAACTTTTTCTGTTTGGCAAATACATCTCAAAAGTAAAAGTAAATGGCAACGAGCTTTGGCCGGCTAAGTCTGGGATGACTACAAGCTAGGAACAGTTATTGAATCCCCAAATGGCTTAACCATCATGCAGGAAGGTTTGTCCTAAATAATAACTGGTGTCAAAATCATGACAATGCCCTCTGAGAACTGACCCAATTGTTTGGCATTTGGGAACTTGTGTGTACAGTGAGCTAACGTTTGACCAACATGTGCCCAGAGTTATAAGAAAGCCTTTTTATATTGCACAGCTTATAAGAAAATTGATTATGACTAGATCTAGAGATGTTGTTGCCCCCCTTTACAAAGCTATTATTAGGTCAATCATTTTGTATAATGCCCACTTTGGCATGTATCTGTCCATCCCCATACAACAATTGGAATACCTTCAGAGATACCTTACTAAAAGGATAAACATCCTAAACAATAGGTCTTGCATGGACCACCTCAAAGATTTATTACTATACTCAGTATCCTACAGAGTGCTTAGAGGTGACATGTCTGGCAAACAAGGCATCTTCCGATCTAATACAGATGGACCTACTGAGCATCAGCAAGTCAAACGGCATCAAAAATACTCAGTCCAGTTATCTAAACTCATTGTTGTGGAGAGATGGCTATATAGCACAGAGGCTACCACTGTTCCAGAACAGACTATCCATAAAAATAAAACAAAGTTCATCCGTCCATATTCAAATACAACTTAGATCTAAGGATGGGTAATAGAAAATGTACTCCAGGATTGTCCCTCATGCCACTAATGGATAGAGGCAGTTCCTAAATGCTGCATCCCTTACATGGGTCCCCTCAAATTATCTATGGTATGATCACAGTTATTCTCACTAGGGCTAATATACAATTATCAGCCATGAGATAGGTAAGACCAATCAGAAAATGTTAATTCAAGCACCAAAAGGGAATTGGCTAAGCTTAGTGTCCTCTAAGTGAATGTATGTTGTGGTAGTACGTAGTTATAAAAAATTGCCCTTTTTAGATCACTAAGTGCCCTGTCACCCTCTGTCCCCCCAGTCTTCAACAGCTTCCGGCACCTGTTTTGAAGGCATGATCTTAGGTCAAAAACACCACATTTATATGTTGGACATCATACCAGACTGTGTAGTCCTGAGCCTAAAATATGACTTGTCAGACTCCCTATTCAGGCTGTTCATTGTTAGCCTCAAAATAGGCTTTTTGCAGGATAAATGGAGGACAGCAATGATTATTCCCTTGCACAGTTTCGGGGCTTCAATGGACCTGGAGAACCTGTGTCAGTAGTGAACTGTCCTTTTATCACCAGCCTCATCTTTAACCCTATGGAAAGATTATTATGGAACTAATAAATGGGGATATAGGTAAGCAACAAACTCTCGATCCAGCCCAGTTCTGATTCGGCAAGGGCAGGTCCTGCCTTCTTAATCTGTTCGACTTTGTTGCAAAAGTTACTGAGGCAATGAATGAGGGTATATCAGTGCACACTGCATATCTGGACTGTGCAAAGACATTCTACTGTATCCTACACTTGGGCATCATGGATACCCCCATGTACTTTATTGGACAGTAAATTGGCTCATGAATGGAACCCAGGAAGTAAGGGAGAGCAGCTCTTCCTCATCCAAAAGACTTTACACTAATGGAATGCCCCAAGGTTCAGTCCTTTGGTAACTCTTCTTAGGCATTTACTTTAAGGAGGTTAAAGCTAGTGTTAAAGGGTTTGTGGCTGGTCTAGTTTGCAGGCGACTGCAAGCTCAGTACCATCATAAACTCACCAGAGGATATTAGGATCCTGCAAGAGACCCTGTCCCTAACAAATAGTTGGTGTCAAAACCATAGACTGAAAATTAACACCAAAAAATGTACAATCGTATCCTTCGGCAGCCGTGAATCCTGTTGTAACTATCAAGTTGATAACATCCCTCTGTATATTGATCCAGTAGTTACAGATTTGGATGTCAACATCAACAATGAACTGTCCTTTGATCACCATGTGTCTAGTATTGTAAGAAGTTGTTTTTCATTGCGCAGCTTATATCTAAAGGTATGGCATCCAGATCCAAGGATGTAATTATTCCACTGTACTCTGCACTCATTAGGCTGATCATGAACTATAATGCATCTTTCAGTATGTGCCTGTTCAAATGCTTGTCATAAGTGGAACAGCAATATTTCCTCGCAAAAATCCAGGGGTCTAAATCATAAAAACTGTGCAGGCCAACTCAGTCTTTTTTTTCTTCTCTGTATCATACAGGCTATCAAGAGGCAACCTCTCCTTGTGTATAGACCCTTAGTAGACCCTATTCTATCCTTGTGTATAGACCCTTAGTAGACCCTATTCTATCCTTGTGTATAGACCCTTAGTAGACCCTATTCTATCAGACCTATTGCACATTTGCAAGTCCAGTAGTATCATAAACACTTGCTCAAGGGACCTCAATCTCTTTTGTAAAATTAAATGAATATGCTGGAGGGATAGGTGTGTATTACAGTGAATACTGTTTCTGTGGAACAGTCTTCCACTTGGCATAAAGTGCAGTACTTTTAAATCATAAAAACTATGCAGTCTCATTCTATTCAAACATAATTAAGATGAATGGATGGATAACCAGAAATTCACATTGGTTTAGCACCACTGGCCCTCTCTTAGATAGGAGAAACATGCAATTATCTCAACATATAGATGTTTGGCCTGTCTTTGAATATTCTTATTGTAAAATATAATGATTAAAAATTACCATGGGAATGCAAGCCTGTACTTCTTAAGATCATCACAGATATTTAGCCTAGTAAGTACCTATGAACCTAGATGTCAGTTTATGTTATGTGTTTATTTCTGCCCATCATAACATTGTGGCGAACAGGATTGTGGTCTCAGTACAGCCTTGTAATGCAGTCCCTTAAAGAAGTGCTGCATTTCTACATTTCTACTTATCTTTGAAGAACTCCTTCCTTTCTGTGGGATCTGGACTTCATAATATGCATGCTTGCTTATATCGCATTTAAAGTGCATTGTTCACTCATGTTGAATTTGATCTTTTGAAAAATGGTGGCTATCTCCTCTACTCATGATTTAGTAGTTGCAAGTGCTTGTGCAGAGAACAGTATGTGTATTCCCAAAAGTCATATCTGAGTTGTCCCTAGACTAGTCCGTTCATCTCCCTGATTCCTTTGTTGGGGCACTAGTGGTAGAGAAAGAACTGTTCACACTTTTCTTTACATGTGTTACCTGCAGCAAATATATGAGTTTAGGAAGACTTAACAGATGTTTGCCTCCTTCCCTGCAGGGAGCAGATGACTGACAGTCACCAAGCAGACCCCTTTCCACGTAGACTGCTGGTTGCACAGTCTTTTGCAATAGGTCAGTGAATCACCCATTGAAAAACCTGTATAGGCTTGGCTTCTACTAGTGCTTGCTTCGTGAATCCATCCAGTTCAGACTTTTGTTCTGCAGACAGTTATCACTGTTGTGTACTTTCACCAAGCATTGTTGTCCTGATCGTTAGGAGTCGTGCTTTCTTCAGTTTATCTGAACTTCAGGACATCATGTAAAATGTTGTACTTCAGCTGTCTGCAAGCTCTCTTTCCACCCAGGTGACTTGCTGCTTATGATTTTACCCTTTCATTGACCTTTCAAGGACAGTCCAATGGGACCCTCCTTGATAAGGTGCTAAATGTTGCCTGATTGTCCTCCTGTTTTTAATGACTGCAACATGCAGCCTTGAATTTTTGGTAAGTCTGGCAAGTACGTACATACACATTACTGGTTATCAATATGAATGTGAAATATTCATCATTAGTTTTTGACTTACAAAAGATGTGATGTCTAGTGGTTGGCATGAGCTGGCATTTTAACGGTTTAACAGTAGTTATGAAGTCAGTAGATGACACCGTTGCAGGCATTTGCCTGCACTTTTGTATGCACATCCATGAATGTAGAAGATTCTCAGAAAACACTACCACAGTTTCATTGATGGAGAGAATAAATCAGTGGCTGAGCCAAAAAAGAAAGGGTCCTCTTTCAAATCAACTGACATGCTAAGAAATATCATGTCTGCACTTTTACCCAGAAGCTTCATCTAAAAGCTGTACAGCAGTTGAGTAGTTGTTTAATACAGTATATTAAGTTTGAAATGTATTTATGGACACTGGATGTGCTTTCTGTATTTATATTAGCTATTACTTTGAATTATGTGACTACTAACACTGTGTTTAGATGAATAAACCTTGGCTTGTATTCATAGTCCTCGAAAGACCAGAGCTCAGTCAGGGTCTCCACAGAGGCAAACGGCACAATCTGAGCATTTGGAACTTCCTCTGGTTGAAGAAGCTGGAGAGAGATCTTCGCCCAAGGATATTCTTAAAACCACAACAACACCACGAGGGAGAGGCAGAAAAGGACGACAGCTAACCCGATCTTTTGGAACCAGGTACAGTGACGTGTCTTCTGCAGCATAAGTACCCTTGTACAGATGAAAGAACTGTGCTAAATGAGATAATAAGCACCTGCAGTATCCTTGCAGCTGTGTCTGTGTGTTCAGTAACAAGAAAGTTAGGATATGTATTATTTCTGTCCTTTGAGATATATTTTTACTGAAAAAATTTCTCAAATTTATACAGCTGAATTCCCCTCATTTGTATGCTAACCTAAAACATTCAGAAAGAGTGTGCTGTTTGGGGGAAAATACCCTTAAAGGAAACACTTGAAAAAGTTCACTTTTGGACAACTTATCTACCATTTCCACTTTGTAAAGTAAGTTTCTATGCTTTTCCCCTATCTTCTGGGCCAGGTCATTTAGCGGTTAGGCTTGGGGTTGTGGCAGGAAGAGACAAGTGCTATTTACCATTACAAGATGTAGAGGGCCCTATACCTTACTACACTAAAGAAGATAATACTAAAAATATGCAAAAATGCATAATTGTAATATGTGGGTGATCGACTCTTGAAATGTAAAAGAGATCCAATTAATCAAAAAGAGAATTTTTTTTCATCTCATACTTAAATCGCAGGCTCAAATAATTTTAGCACAAGAAACACACATGCAAACTGAGCAGTGGTTACAACACACAGAAAAAAAGTGGATCAGAACAATCATTCTTCTGGAAAAGAAACAGATAGAGCCAGGGTAGCTATAATTATTAAAAGTTCACTTCAGGATGAAATTATACAATACGATGTTGACACAGAGGGTAGATGGTGCTATATAACAATTAATTGCCCTCAATTAGATAAACCTATCGTAATACTGAACATATACACGCCATGGTCTAACCAACAAAACTTTATGTCCCTATATAAGATGCTTTCAAAATTTCAGGACCACTGTTTAATCTTAGGAGGAGACTGGAACTCTTATCAAGACCCTTCAACAGATAAAACATATCCAAGGAAACCATATAACATATATGCCACAGATACAATTGCAGAGCTAAAAGCGACTTTGGCCTATTTGATCCATATAACTGTCAAACCTGTAACCCACCAAAAGGGAAATTTACTTTCTATTTACGATGTCATAAAGTATGGTCCAGAACTGACTTTTTCTTAATTTCTGTTTTCTTAAAAGTTGATATTGGCTTATTTACATAACCTAGATTTTTCTCCGATCATTTGAAAATTACACTCTATCAACTGGACACTCAAACACAACCCTTATAATAGGGGATATAACTGGAGTTTGAACCCTAACTTACTAATGAAAGAGGACATAGAAGAAGTAAACATGAAGCTGGAATCTGTACTTAAAAAACTACCCACTTATCCTTTGATATTGAATGAGCCTCCACTAAAGCTGAGATAAGAGGATTTCTCATCAGTAAAGCAACTTATTATAAAAAAGGTGAAATCTAAAGAAAATTCAATTAAAAATAATATCTTTAAGTTAGAAACAGACTTACAACTAACCTTTAAACAAGAGACAGAAAATCAATTATTCAAACTACAAAAAGAGATCAGCTTAACGCTCAACATTTGGCTTTTCAGGAAACTAAAAATCTGGCCAGTTATTCAGAATGGTCGCAAGTCCCCTCTAACCTGTTAGCACATTTATTAAACTAAAGAAAACCCACTCCTATTATGTCAGAAATAAACTACATAGGCAAAAAACACTGCTCTAATTCTGAAATTGTAAAAACTTGGAATTATTTACTTGCAAATTTATGGAAAACAAACCATCTTTCCCCTAGGGGAATCTTCAATTTCTGAATCAGTTAAATTTTACAAAACTTGACCAGACTCCTCAAAAAATTCTTTCATCTCCCATTACACATCGAGGTAATTATGGCAATTAATAAACTTAAGACAAATAAATCCCCTGTCCCGGAATGGTTTTACCTCAGAATTTTACAAGAAATTTTCCCCAAAAATTTCTAAAATATTACTATACCTTTTTAATTAAATAATTAACAACTCTGTCACTGATGTACACTTCTAAAACTCTTTTTATTCATAAAGAAAAAGCAGATTCTAAAAATACAAAGAGTTATAGACGTATATCCTTGATTATTGTAGATGTTAAAATCTTTACAACAATATTGGCTAACAGATTAAAACCTATCCTTCCGAACATTGCATCTCCGGAGCAGTCAGGATTTATCCAGTGTAGGCAAACTTGTGACAATATGCTCACATTAGATGTACTAATAGAACTCTCTGTGTAAGCACCTTCCAATATTTGCTATGATAATTGATGCATGCAAAGGTTTTGATAGATTCAACTTAAGCTTCTTGCTCTCAATCCTACCCTTCTTTGGCTTATCCTCAAGTTTTAAAAACAGAGGCAGTTGAAATTCAATCCACAAACGTGCATATCCACAAACGTGCATCTCCGGTACAATAAAGCCTGTCTTCTATATACCAGGACCTGAATGGTCCAGATAAACCAAATGTAGTCTGATGAAAATATTCCAAAAAATTATTTAATAAAGATGTAAAAATCCACATAGAGACAGAAAAATAAAAATAAAATCCACAATTCATTGACATTCACTGATTTCACTGATTAAGCGCTTTCATCTCCCTCTGGAGACTTCCTCAGAACCAATTAACTTCACAAAAATTCATCTTTTTATACAAGTTCATTGGCTGGCAATAAAATACTTAATTATCATTTAAAGAACTAGCATACAACAAAGGACTTCAGAAATAGTGAGTTTAAAACAGTATAGTAAAACAGTGTAATAAGATAGAGCTGTCTGAACCATCCTTTCAAATAATTACATGTATATACTCCTATAAAACTTTTAATACCTTTTGCTAAAAACATTGTATGTTCATAAAAGCTCCGGTACAATAAAGCCTGTCTTCTATATACCAGGACCTGAATGGTCCAGATAAACCAAATGTAGTCCGATGAAAATATTCCAAAAATTTATTTAATAAAGATGTAAAAATCCACATACAGAGACAGAAAAATAAAAATAAAACCCACAATTCATTGACATTCACTGATTTCACTGATTAAGCGCTTTCATCTCCCTCCGGAGACTTCCTCAGAATCAATTAACTTCACAAAAATTCGTCTTTTTATACAAGTTCATTGGCTGGCAATAAAAGACTTAATTAATTATCATTTAAAGAACTAGCATACAACAAAGGACTTCAGAATAGTTTAAAAACAGTATAGTAAAACAGTGTAATAAGATAGAGCTGTCTGAACCATCCTTTCAAATAATTACATGTATATAGTGAAATCAGTGAATGTCAATGAATTGTGGATTTTATTTTTATTTTTCTGTCTCTGTATGTGGATTTTTACATCTTTATTAAATATTTTTTTGGAATATTTTCATCAGACTACATTTGGTTTATCTGGACCATTCAGGTCCTGATATATAGAAGACAGCCTTTATTGTACCAGAGCTGCATGTTTGTGGATTATTCTCAAGTTTTACTCAAATTATCAAAATGTTATGTACCAACACTTACACTTCTTTGTATATAAACAAGGTCACCTTTAATAGAATCCCAGTTAGAAATGGAACAAGACAGGGATGCCTTATGTCTCCTTATCTGTTTAACTTATACATTGAACCCCTTTTCTTACTTATTAAACAGAAAACATAACATGTACACACGCTGTATAATAAGATTCACTTTATCAGTATTTGCAGATGATTTAAATCTTTACTTTACCCTACCTAGTTCAGATATTCCCAAATTACTGAACTGAATAAACATATTTTGAGAATTTTCCAACTATGATTTAAATCTTAACAAACAAACAAGACCAGAAGTAGCAGAACTAAAGGACCAATTTGGTAGGTAACTGATGCAGCAACAATGAAACCCAGTGGATTCACCACAGCAGAGTATGAGTAAAACCTTTAATAACCAGGTTAAGCTCTTTCAAGTAATCCAACTCTTTTTCAAATCCAAGTACAAATCATAATAAAACACAGCCTATTTAAAAACCACACTCAGCCAGTAAAATTGCAATACAGCACAAACCTCCAGAAGGACCAATCAATTCAACTTCCAGGGTCTACGCCCTCTAAGAACAGGCTTTATTGGTAGAACACTGTTAAGTTCTGGCATTCTGTCAGCCTGCAGATCTGCAATTCAGTTAACTTCAATCTCTTCTGTTTTGAGGGAAATATCACCCCCTCTTCTGGTTAAAGTACATAACTGCGGGACCATAAATTTAAAAGTATGTTCCAATTTTTTTCTTAACATGCTGTGCCAGCGCATTATGCTCACCACCAGTCTTTATGTCGCTGCAATGCTGTAAAACCCTCTCCTTCAACATTATATTGGTTTTGCCAACATAAAAAAAGAGTTACAATCCTGGCACTTTGCTAAATAAACCAGGTTCCTGGTAGTACAGTTGGCAAAACCTTTCAAAGAATATAAATGTCCAGTAACCGGATGTTGAAATTTATTAGACCTATCCATAAAAGTGCAGCCTTTACAATGTCCACATGGAAATGTTCCTATCTGTTGCACTCCCAAACCAAGCTGCCCAGAAGTGCATTCCACAGAGTCTTTACAGAGCAGTCTCTTTAAATTAGGTGCATTCCTAAACCCATAGACATGGGCTGGACCTATGATCTCTTTAATGCCGTAATCCGACTGTAGGATCTTCCAATTCTCATGTATAATCCTCTTTATTTTATTTATATCACTTTTGTGACCAATGGTCAACCTTGGGCGCCCTGTATTGATCACAGAGCCTGGACTCTGTCTGGTCCGACAAGATAGTTCAGAAGTAGGACTTCCAACTCCATCTCTACCAAACCAAGATCTTGCAAAGGTCTGCCTCCACACATGATGTTCCCTAATTGCCATCTTTATGGCTCCCTGTGAGTAACCTCTCTCCTCAAAGCATGACAGCAGAAACTCAGTCTCTCTATCATGGACATCATCTTGGTTACACAGTCTGGCGGCACGCATAATTTGCCCTTTTTTTTGACATTATTAAAGACATGTTGAGGGTGCATGCTCCCCCTCTGCAGGTAGGTGTTCTTCAAGCAATCCTTTCTATAAGTCCTGGTCTGCAGGAACCCTCGTGTATCCATGAATAACTCCACATCAAGGAAGGTTATTGAGATGGAAGAATGGTTAACAGAAAAGATCAAAAACTAGTGCTCTGGTGTAAATAAGCCACAAAGTCTTCCAACTGTTCTTCTGACCCTGTCCAAACAATAAAGAGGTCATCAACAAACCTTTTGTAAAAGTAAAAGAAGTTTCTCTGGGTATTATGGGGACCAAGGACATAGCACTCCTCCCACTGCGCCAACACCAAGTTGGCATAAGTGTTGGTGCATGCCGTCCCCATGGCCACACCCCATTTCTGCAAGTAATACTTTATACCAAACATAAACACATTGTTATGCAGAATAAGCTCAAGAAAACTGCATATTTGTACAGTCTCATCAGCACCACTTACATTCTTCCCAGTCAAAAAATCACTAATTGCTTTAATCCCCATGTCATTGGGTATAAGCGTAAATAAACTGTTAACATCAAGCATAACCAGTAGCCGCCTGAGCATTCGATCTTGATGAGACATCTCTGAATATAAAGAAGTCAGAAAATGGGGGGGTGTCCTTTAATACTGCTGGTGCAAATTCCATTGCAGGTTTCAGATGCCCCTCAACCCATACTGACATACACTCAGTCACCCAGCCCCTGCCAGAGACTATCGGCCTCAGTATTGGGTCCAGTCTATTTTTATGCACCTTCGGCAACCCTTTAATCATGGGTATAACAGGATCTGTTGTCTTCACAAAATTGTACGTCTCCTCCATAATCACCCGTGACCTAAACAGCTCCTCAACTCTATCATTCACATTTATAATGATCTTTTTAACTTCACACATTCTTACTTCTGTGTAGGTATTTGGATCATTGAGCATCAATCTCATCTTTTCCTCGTACTTAGTACTCGCCATAATCACAACCGCACCCCCTTTATCCGCCGGTCAAATGGTGATGTCCCTACTCTTAAGTTCTTCAAGAGCTTTATATTCATCCTTGGTTAGATTATAACTTGTATATATAATTTATTATAAATTTATATTCATTAATTTCTCCCAAAACACATTCTACAGTCTATCCAACTAACTTCCAAACACTTTTTTTTTTTCAAAAAGCTTAAATATACACAACACTGATTATCAGCAATGCTTACCATACCGCTGCTTTTCAAAATAAAATCAACCCTTCACGGTCCCTCCTTTGTCCTTATTGCGACTCGCAAAAGACCTTCTCCACATTTGTTGGCGCTGCAAACATGCCTTTAAACTTTGTTATTTCCTAAAAGTCAGATTCCACAAGATGGGTTATGAAAAATATACCCTTTCATGAGTATTTGCCATTTTACATATACCTCCACAGGGATTAAACAGAGTACAAACCTGCTTTTTAATTACTATATTTTCTCTGATTAAATTTTATATCACACTGAATTGGTTGTATAGATCTTCAGTATCATGGAAAGGCTTTAGGCAGCTGGCAATTAAATACCTGAATGCTCACAAAGCTCTAAAATTTAGCCAAAAACTCATCAATACTTTATTGAATTTTGGGATATATTATTAGAGCACATTTTGTTATGATTCCCTACATTTCAATTCTTGCAAGCTCAAGGTAAATATCATCTTTTTCTGGATTACCTTTTCTCTAACCTTTGCTTCTTAATTTCAACCTTTGTATAGTTAGGGCCTATACTCACCCTTCCTTTTTTACATGTTCTTCTCTCTTTAAGCTCCAATAATAGAAATATAACTACTTTAGGTTGATGGCACTGTTGTAAATAGTACTGTATGTAGTTTATGAGATATTGATATATAAATGTAACCTGAATAGATTTGTTATCTACACCTCACTTTCTATTTCTATGGTCTTTGAAGTTAGTTGGTTATATTTGCTGTACAATTGTTTGTGTTGCCTAATCTGAATTCAGATAAAGATTTTTGGAAAAAAAGAAACCATCTGTCCAAAGAAAGTATATGCAAGTAGTATAGGATGTGAGCTAACACAATGGTACACTGGTTGTTAGGTTCCACTGTATTGGTGATTTCCTTCCAAATTTTAGAGGTTTAGTCTGTTTTTTTGTTTTACTGCCATTCAAAATTCTCTTGCTGAGTGCTAGTCCAATTCACTGTAGTAACATCTTACAGAGAGTTGTGCAGTATTCTTGCATACAGTTCTATTTTTTATAATGAAGATTACATTGTGTATTTAGGCATTAATACTGCATGGATTCTTATAAATATTGTTTTATGTTTGTACATGTTCAGTGTCATACCTCAACTGTGTATTGTATGTGCAGTCTTTGTCAGGTGCCTTTATGGCCATATATTTTTTTGTTTACTTTGTATTCCTAAGTCCATTTCGTACTTATTATCTTTGCTATTGTGGCACAGATTGTGCCTGAAAAGGGTCCTTGGACCAGTTCCCCTATGCAATCAACAAAGTATAACTAAACAAACAAACTTGCTTAAAAAGAAATCTGAAAGAATCTTGACACCTTTATAAATGGTGAGATAACCTTATGACATTAAGCTTTTATCCTGTCTTTTCTTTCTACAGAACAGATAACGTACTACCTTCAGATATGTGCTCCTTGAGCTGCATTCTGATTTACCCACTCCTAGTTTCTTAACTCATATACCTAAACGGCTTCACATCCATATCTTGCAGATCTCCTTCCTTATGGTCTGTGAACAACATTTTAAAAGAATTGCACATCTTTTTAAGGCATCCTTCAGAATCACCAGCATATATACACTAATCAGATTTTTTAATGTAACTGTTGTAACAAGGTCACTTAAATACCCTAGCACTATTATCCTTCATGCTGAAGCAGTAATATGATCAAAGCATGGAGGCAGAGGTAACCATATGAAAGGCTGAGATTTTTGCTGACAAGTCTCATAATGTGGAGACTGAGTGACTGAAAGTTCTTACTTGTATATACTAAGTCAGAGATTGCCATTTCTCTGATTAATCAGTTTTCTTCACAGTGTGGTGATCTTGGAGTTGGTATATGTAAGTCTGGGGGGGGGGTCTGTCCCCCTACAAAAAAGGCAGTTTAAAGGAGAAGGATGTTTGATATTCACACCTCTCCTGCATTTTTTATCTGGCATGTCAGGTCTTGGCATTTTGAGTCCATATCAATAGTTAGCTGTGCTCAGGTCCACCCCCTAATAAAATCCCTTCTTAATACACTTTTCTTAGTATTTCTGATACTTTAATTTATGACTTTGCCTCCTAATTCTTCCATGTCCTATCCTAACCTCTGCACTTTAGCCCAAGGTTGCCATTGTTCCCAGTTCGCTACTCTTAGCTTAATCCATTAACGATTTTGCTCAGTCATAACACACATTATATTTCCATGTTAACCAGTCTTGTGCAATTTTTGTATTGCTGTGGAGTCTGCCTTCTGTCTCCTCACCCTCCTCCCATTAATACTTCTTTTATCGTGTATGTCCATCACCCCCCTGAGTAGAATTCACAGAGAAGAACTTCCAGTTTAAAGGGACCTGTTTCGTATAAACTTGTCACAGAAAAGTTTTCCTCCTTGTGCCAGGTATACAAATGTAAGTTCCCAACATCATCTTCACTGCACCTCAGGCAGCAGCTACCTTCTTTTTGCCAACTATACCAAAATTAGGCAGGTGTCAAATACCACTGTTAAACTTTTTAAGACAAATGTAAACCAGACCCACTGTTTTAACACATGGCAGAATGCCTCTTGGTTGTGTGTGTAAATTACCATCATTGTATGCAGTCACTAAGTAACATTTCTTGGAGTCTCTCTTGTTGCCTTGTGATTCTTCACCATATAATTTTTAATTGTTACACTCTGCCTTGTGTGTAACTAGTGCTGTTTCTTGTAATTATATTGTCTGTGTCCATTTCTGTGAAGATTGATGATCTCTTCCCCTCCCTACTACTGACCAGTCTCAGATTTCCTTCCTATTTCAACCAAAGTAGCTTTTGCATATTCTCTACTCAGCTTGTTAAACCTTTTTCCATTCTGTAGCATTTTGTTACGTTGTCAAAACTGTATTAAATAGCTGTGTGTATGTTTAGGTATGGTCAGTAATGAATTTATTCAGAAGTAAAGTCAGTACTTTGACACGCATAATTAGTTACACAAGACTAAATTTTAATGTGACGTATAAAGTAAGACGTACTGGCCCTCTAACAGTAAAACAGTGTATATAACAAAAGTTATATACTCATCTTACTCATAGAACTGTGTTGTCCATTTTCATTCTTCTTCAACTGATGGGTCTGACCTTTGATCCAGCTCATCTGCTTTCATTAGATTCACTGATTCAACTGCCGAGCTCCTCCCTTACCAGTGATGCCCCACCAATCTAACATAACTCAGATCGAGTTTGCTGCCCCCAGAAACAATAAGTTATTCTATATAGAATCAATTGTGAAGAAACAGCAGAGATAGAACTGGAGCTCAAAGAAGGAAGGATGGTCTCCCAAGAAAAATCCTTTAGGCGTCCTCCAGGAAGAAAGGGAAGGGGGTTAGGAAGGTGAGAAGTTGAGGAAAAATGAAAATGGACAACACAGATTCATCATTATAGTAAGATAACTTTTATATCTGATGTAATTTTCATTCATTCCTCAACTGATAGAACAGAGTCACCAGCTAGATGAGCCTTGCCTGGTCCTCATGGAAGGAAGGATATTTTGGAGTACTGCAGAGCCAAAGGCAGCTCTCTTTCTAGAAATCAAATCCAGTTTGTAATGAGCAATAAAGGTGTGAACACTGGACCAAGAGGCAGCTACTCAAATGTCATCTGTTTAAGCTCTTGACCAAAAGGCTGAAGAGATTGCCTTAGACCTCATTAAATGTACTCTTGGCGGCTTAGGCAAAGACAGACTTCACTGTTTATAGACAGAGGGTATGCAATTATTTAACCATTTGGCTAAAGTCACTTGGGAATCTACCACTCCCAATCTGTTATGAGAAAAAGAGAGACACAGTTGGTCATATTTTCTGAAATCTTTGGTTCAGTGAAGATAAAAAAAAGTTACCTATGTACGTCCAAAAGATGTTCATATAGTCACATTTATTGGAAAATTTTTGGAAGAAAACTGGAAGGTTAATGATCTGGTTAATGTTAATGATCTGGTTAAAGGTAGACTCAGAAGCCACTTTAGGTAAAAAGAGTGGGTTAGTACATAGACACCTCATCCTTATGAAAGATCAGGTAAAGGGACTTGGATGAAAGGGCCTGGAGCTCAGATATTCATCTAGCTGATGTAATGGTAACTAAGAAAAAGGTCTTCAGGACAAAAATTTTAGGTCTGATTTGGCGGAAGGTTCAAATAGACTTTGGGTCAAACTTTGAAGGAAGGTAGATGAGTCCCAAGGAGGAGTACTGTCCTTGACTGGGTGCCTAAGTAAAAAGGTGCCTTTCAGAAAGGTTTTGCACAACTTAGAAAAAGCCAAAGAAGCATGATTTTTGCCAGAATGAGGCAGCCAGTTGGGCTTTGATAATAGTGAAGCTAGCTCTTTGAAGAGGCATTCTAAAAATGTTATGACTGTGGAGCTTGGGGCAGAAAAAAGGAACCAAATCTCTCTGGAGGCCTCTAATAGAAAACCTCTTCCACTAACTTCCATAAACCTTCCAAGTAGAAGCCTTTTGAGAGGACAAGAGGATAAGTCAGATCAAGCAAGAAAGTCTGGGCTGTCTGGCCATCATTGTAACTGGAGAAACCATGTGGTTAATTTGAGGCCTTTTATGTTCAGATGAGCTACCTCCATTGGATAAGACAGGAAGTCTGGACTGGTGTGCAGTACCCAGGGTGGATACACAACATAAGGCCACAAAAAGGGAAACCAGATTGGACAAGGCCAAAAGTATAACTGTGCTCTTAAACCGGTAAGCTTTCTGTACAAACTTGGGGAATAGTGGTATCTGGAGATAAGCATAGAGAAGACTGAGGGGCCAATTGTGAATTAGATAATCTCTTGGTGACTCCCCCAGAGGGGGATCAGGGTGAAGAGCTTATTTATTTGGCATTTCTTAAGCAGGATAGTTCAGCTGGGTCACAAGGCCTCTTTTCACTGGCGGCCCGGGGAGAAAAGCTCCACAATTTTAGAAATTGATAAGACTTACTGTGTACTTGTGTACTGTAGTTTGCTTGTGAGTATGTTGCTAGTTTAACTGTGGCAACACTTTACACAAAGACTTATAAACAAAATTAGTAGACATAAGTATGCAGTGAATATATTACACATTTATCTTGATAAGTTTACACAAAATTATAAATTTGATAAGACTTTTAACATGCTACAATGCCACTGCCTATGTTTGAATTGGAAGAATACTTGTGTTGTTTGGATTAGTTCATAAGGAGGTAGAAAGATAGGAGTAGTATGGTACATTTTTCCAGTCTTGACCGTGCTTAATGGTAGTGGACATGTTAATATAATTGAAGGAGGTATAGGAGGGCAGATTGTGTATTAGGCTGGGGTTATGCATGTGCATAGCCATGATTTATTTAGGTGTTCTTTTAGGAAGGTGTTAAAGAGAGGTAGGCTAGGAGTTGGCCTAATGTTGGGAGGGAGGGTGTTCCAAGATTTAGCAATAGAGTGTGAGTATAGAGATATTCCTGGGTTTCTAGAAGGTTTGTAGATTTCATTGAGGTTTTTATCTTCAGCTCTGTGGGGTCTATTTGGTTTGTAATGTTGAATTATGGCTTCTAGAGCTGGACTGGCAGTGGACCTGTAAAATGGGTTGTGTGCTGTAATTGTGTGTGTGTGTGTGTGTGTGTGTGTGTGTATGAAGGCTGTTGTGTTAATTCTAACCAGTTTAATTCTTTGAATGATGTACAGTGATGTGTGTGGTAGATGGAGTTGGTTGCGACCTTTGCAACTTTGTTGTAGTATTTCTCTAATTTAGTTTTGGTGGAGTTCAGCAGATTGTTCAGTATATAGGAACTGTAGAGAAGTGGATGGGAGCAGGAAGATTTTAGCCAGGGTAGTTTTGGTTGTAGTGGTAATGAATTGTCTGTTTCTGTAGAGTATTCTTAGTTTTTTGTAGTTTTTTTTATATTTGTTGAATATGAGGGTCAAAGATGAGTTTATCATCAATTATAATACCAAGTAGTTCAGTTTTTTTAACGATGTCTAAGGTGGTCTTGGCTGCATAAATATTTAGTTGGCCTGGATTGAGGGTGGTATTTCTGGGGTAGAATATGTTTGTTTTTTGGGGGGATGTAGAAAGAGTTGGGACTCTGTAAGCCATGATTCAATTACTGAGAAAAATTGTTGGATTTTGATTAGTAGTTTAGGGAGGGTACGGGAGGTGTAGATTAAGGTTGAGTCATCTGCATACTGTATTAATGTCCCTGGGAAAAAGAGGTGCATGTTTCTGGGGAAGAAGAGGTGCATATGTTATTGTTGGATATGTTAAATAGTAAGGGTCCTAAGTAGGAGCTTTAGGGTACTCCTGTGGGGTTTGGTAGGAAGGGGAGAGTTGGTTTGACCATTTAACTACTTGTTTCCTATCGTGAAGGTAACTTTGGAACCTGTTGAGCAGAAAAGTGTGTGAAACAGTATTGAATGCTTTTGAGAGGTCGAGGAATATTGCTGCTACTAGGTGGCCTTTGTCTCTGGCTTTGTTAATGTGTTTATAAAGGATAGTAGTGCTGTGGATGTGCTGTGATTTGGCCTGAAGCCATGTTGAGTTTGAGAGAGCAGGTTGTTTGGAGTAGATATTTCATGATTTGTTGGTGAATACACTTTTCCATGATTTTGGATAGAGAGGATAGTATTGATATTGGGCAGAAATTAGAGATGTCCATGGATTGCCCTACTTTATGACTAGGTGTTATGTGAGATAGTTTCCATATTGGAGGGACTGTGGCTTCAGAGAGTGACCTGTTCATTAGGATCCTGATGGGATACACAATTGAGTTGGTGATGAGTTTTAGGTATTGGAGTTTGTGATTGTCTGCTGATGTGGAGCAGGGTTTGAACTTTAGTATTTTTTTTATTTGAGAGGTGAATGTGGGATGGAAAGTGAAAGTATCGTTGGAGCTATTTTGTTGGTTAGTAGTA
The DNA here is from genome assembly GCF_019279795.1 of Protopterus annectens. Lineage (NCBI taxonomy): Eukaryota > Metazoa > Chordata > Ceratodontiformes > Protopteridae > Protopterus > Protopterus annectens. The sequence goes on from NC_056739.1 coordinate 966,534,337, forward strand.
TGGTCTTGGGACTGATCTTTTGTGGGGGGGTGTTAAGGAATTGTTGTTGTTGTTTAGGTTTAGTTGTGATATACCCGAGTTTGTAGAGGTGAGTAGGTCTGCTATGGATTTTATGAAATGTTTGTTAAATTATTCAGCAGTTTGTGCAGGGGGGCACTAGGTGAGGGTGGGGTCTTTGTTTGAGCCTGGGTTGGGAAGGGTAGTTATACAGTGCCAACATTTTGGGGGGGTTGTATTTGTGTTGAAGTTGGAGATTGGAGTAGTATGATTGTTTACATTTGTTGACTGTTTTGGTTACTCTGTTGCATAATGTTTTATAAGCTTGGAGAGTTGGGTTCTGTTTTGTTTCCAGTTGTTCCATGCTATGTCTCTTTGCTTCATGAGGTCAATGCAGTTTGCTGTTAACCATGTTTTTTTTTTTGTTTTCTTTACTCTATTTGTTTGTATGGGGGCCAGACTATCAGTTATTTTTAAGAAAGCAGTATTGAACAGCATCATTTAGTGGTACTACTTTTAGGGGTGACCAGTTTATTCCATTTAGTAGGCTGTTGAGTGTTTCTTGATGGAGTCTAATGGTATTTCTAACTGTTTTTATGACATGTTCTTTTGGGAGGTGGATGGTTGCTCTGATGGCAAAGGCTGGAAGATGGTTGCTTAGTGAATTTGGTTGTGTACCTGAGGAGGAGAAATTGGTTGGGTGGGATACAAGGATCCAATCAAGAGTAGAGTGGTTAGTGAAGTCTTTGTACCTTGTAGGTTCAGTGAGTAGTTGTTTAAACCCGTAGAGGTTTATATTTGTGTTTGAAGAATTTGCAGTGATGGCTTGCCAGTTAATATTCATATCGCCTAAGACTACAGTTTGTAGTTTGATATTTTCAGTTGTCCATGACAGTATGTCTTCTAGGATTGTTACATTGTTTCCTGGATAGATATAGACTGTTATGAGACGGATTGTTTTAGAGCTGTTAAGTTTTAGGGTATTAGTACTTTGGCATTAAGGAATTTTGGGTGGTTTGTGTGGGTAAGGAATTGTAGTGAGTCTGGATAGATACAGGAGTGCTATCCCTCCACCCTTCTTTTTTTAGTTTGTCTAGTCTAAAGATGGCATAGTTAGGGGGTATAATTTCAGTATCTTTTATTCTAGAGTGTCACCAGGTTTCTGTTATGGCTAGGATGTCTGGATTGTATTGTTCTGTCCAAGCATGCAGGGAAGTCATTGTATTGCATACGCTTCTTGGGTTTAGAGTAAATAGGTTTATGGACTTGGAGTTAGGTTGTACATTTGGTCTAGGGTTTGGGTGTATATCACCACTTTGTATTAATTTCAGTGTTAGGTAAGTTTGCAGTGGGTTGCATTTAGTTTTACGGTATGGATTTGGTGTAGGAAGAATGGGTTTGGTGGTACTGTGGGTTTTTATTTTGTTGGGGTTCTAGGGGAAAGGATAGTAAAAAGCTGTGGACAGATGTTTGAGTAATGCTTTAGTTATTGGGATATGTTGGTGGAGGATGTTCTAGTGGTGTAGATGGGTATGGATGCTTTATTTGTAAGTGATGTGGCTGAGCTAAGTAGTATTAATATTATGAATAGAATGTTAGTAGTATCTTATATGGGTGTTGGACATAGTGAGTGTTGGTGGGTGGGGTTTATTGGAGTATAGAATGAGTCTAACTGTGGTGTTTCGTGAGTGGAAAGTTTACATGTATGTTATTTTGGTGGGAAGTGGTCTGATTTGAGAGAGAAATGCGGGTGGGGTCTGCACAACTATAAATGTAATGATACTTGGGGTGGGTGGGAATAGGAGTAGGGTAGGGGAGCGAAGTGAGAGTGAAAGGAGCAGATCCAACCTGGACCCTCTCTGCAGCATCTTCAAAAACAATTAGTAAGGTATTTAAACCAGTGAATAGGCAAAAAGAAATGCTAGTTAAAAGTAGGGTTTTAAAATGGAGTGGAATGCTTTTAACAGTGAAACGTAACTTGGAGTGCACTGTACAATAAGAAAAATACTGCTGGTGACTAAAATCAGATTATCTGCAGATGCAGAGCAATGGTATCTGCTGAAAGCCACTGCTAAAAATTAGTGGGATAGTTTACATTTAAAGCACATTAAAACTATTTGTTGACACTGTTTGTGAAGTGCAGGAGGACTAGAAACCATCAGTGAACCTTAAGAAAAAATATGGTACTTTGCACAGTCACTCTACTTTATACTGTTAAATTAAGGCAAGTGTAGACATTATCTAATTTTACCCCAAATTTCTTAAAAGGATATAATATTAAAGCTGGGGTTAAGTACAGATGAAGAGGAGAGGTAATGGTATTCCATTTTATAGATTTAAGTTTTTCTCAAATGAAAATAAATTATGGTTTGGGCAGGGTACACTTACTGGAGAGGATTATGCAGCTGTTACTTCCTGACAATGAGCTTGTCAGTACAGTGGTTTGAGTAAGGAAGTATACAGCAGAATTTACTAACCCGCTCACTAACACTTATTTAATTTAATGCAGTTGCAGTATTTTACTGTTTAGGCACTTGGAAGTTAGGCATCTACATTAGTTTTAAGTTTCTTTAGTTACAGGTCAGTGTCCATGGGTGCCCAGTGGGCGAGTGAAGTATTTTTGAGGTTTCCACTTCTTATGGGTGGTGGAGACCCATTTGGCCCAAGGGGTGGCTTGGTTTAATTAGTTTTAAGTCTCTTTAGTTACAGGACAGTGTCCATGGGTGCCCTGTATATGAGTGAGGTATTTTTAAGGTTTCCACTTCTTGTTATGGGGTGCAAAGACCCACTTGACCCGAGGGGCAGCTTTGTTTACTTGAATGCAAGAACTTACATGAGGCCGATTACACGCCAGGGGAGACAAATAGCTGCTGTGGGATTTTAATGAAATAAAAGCTGCATGTGTTGCTGAGGGGGGTAGTAAAAAATCACAACATGGTTGGCCCTGTTGACGGGAAATTATTTCCGCCACTTTGACATTGCAAGACTACTCGTGAGGCATCAGAATGGAACTGCTTAGTTTGTCTGCAAGCACATTGGATTTCCTCTGGTATATGCATTGCAATGAGAAAGTGACAAGAAGATGTCACCCATTGCCACACACTCATTGCCTTGTGACATAGAGGATAAGACCTAGACCCCCCCTGTTTGCTGATGTACCAAACTACGGACATATTGCCTGATTGGATCACAATTGTCCCAGAGGGGAAGAGCATTTAGAAAGGCCTACAGCACTAGAATGGCTCTTATCTCCAGGATATTGATATGCGAATTGGCCTCTTGAGGGGACCATGTACCTTGGACTGTCCTTCCCAAGAAATGCCCCAAATGGAAGACATTCTTAGTCACTGTGGCTACTGGGAGAGGTAAAACAAAAGGACGGCCCTGAGAAATTTTGTTTGAATGGATCCACTGAAAAGTGTGTTCCTTGCAAGCTTGGTAATCCTGACTGGAGTGTATAAGGGCTGTTGAAGAATAAAGCACTGAACTGATTGGGTCCACTGAATCCAGATATGATATCTGGCCAATGGAACTAGAGTTATCACTGTTGCCATAGACCCTAAGGCTTGCAAGAGTAGTCATGCTGGAAGAGAGGAACATGCAATCACATCTTTACCTGGGATCTGAGAGTTTGTACTCTTGTTGGAAGGAGTGAGATGCTGAGTGCATCTAGATGAGCAACTATGAACTCCAAATTCTGTGTAGGAGTGAGTTGTGACTTGCTGTAGTTGACTGAAATGTCCAGATGGTGACACAGTTGGAGCAGATAGTCCCTTGCCTGTAGAAGTAGATGCCTGGTTGGAGTAGACACGGAAACACCCAGAATCTTATCATAACTATGCATTTAGTAAACACCGAAGGGTAGTGCTGTTAATTGATAATGACCGTCTCCCAACCTGAAGTGCAGATATCTTCTGCTGCACCTGTTTATTTTGATGTGATAGTGTGCATCCTGAAGATCTGTCGAGAACTTCCAATTGCCCTTTTGCAGCTGAGATTGATTGAACTGTGACTATCCAGAACTTTAAATATTTTACATACTGATTTAATTTGCTCAGATCAACAATGGGTATCAAGTCCCCTGTCTTTTTTGCCACTAAAACAATTAATTCTGCATCTTATCTGGTCTAGGGAGACTTCTTGGATGACTCTTTTCTTGTAGCTTTTTTTAATTTACAGAGCTGCTGTTTCCCTTTGATAGGGTGGGACATCAGGGATCTTCTTCATTTTTATGGGGGGATTTTGGGAAAATGGTATATGAAGCCACCTCTAGATATGATCCTCTGCACCCAAGTATCTGTTTTGATGGACGCCCAACCAACTGCCTCCAGAGAAGAGCAGACAAGCAGCCTTTCAGGAGTGGTGATAAGGTTTATCCATGAAGACATTCCTGAAACCCTGGTTTTGAGGACCACCTATGCTGCCAGGACAGCTTCTTCTGTTATATTTTTCTCCTCTGCCTCTGGGAGAGCCTTCATTTCATGAGTGTTGGAAAGGACCTTTGGACTTATTAAATCATATTTCCTACCTACTCAATGATTTTATGAAAAAGGTCTCTGAGGAATAGAGAAACTGATCCCAGTGCCAGACAAGGTCTTTCCTTCTTGCTCACTTTTGGAAAGCATTTCTTTCACCTTTGCATCGAACAGAGAAGATCCATCAATAGGAAAACTGATACTTGAAGAGCTCCACAAAATCACACATGCACATCTAGGCATGTCTCCTGACAGTTATGCCCGATCCTGCTGCCCTTGAAGTACCCTCTGCAGCATGGGAAATTAATTTCCCGGATGCACTAGATATAGACAGAATGGTGGTCAGTTGTGAAGAAACTGTATTCTGGTCTTCCAAAGACCTGGAGCTGGAAAGAGGTTTGGAAAGCTCCTTAGTCAAATCTCTCTGCAACCTAGTAAATTATGCCTAATAATTCAATGACTGTAGGGCAAAGGTCACTGAGGTATAGACGTTCTTTCTAAATCTGTCCAAAGCCCTAGACTCCCTTTTAGGGTAATGGTCATATGTGCTTTACTCTGTGAGCTCTTTCTTTGTGGCTGCTGCAGCAATCATGGCATTGACTGGGATGCCCTTTCTTGGAGGGGGGGGGGGGGCTAAAAATCTAGCTGGTAGCTTGGAAATTGGCTGCACAGTATCTGCTTTCTTCCAGGTGCAGTGGGAGTCAGACTCTGTTAACTCTTCACCCAGTGGGATCACCCAAGCTATAGCTGGACCAGACTCAAAGGCCTTCAGGAACACTGACTCCTCCTGGGAAGGGGAGGGAGTCAGAAGACCATCCACCTTTTTGATTCAAAAGTTCCAGTATTTCTCCAAACGAGACTTCCTTGGGTGGAGATCTGGGGGACCCTTCTCTCTTATCAAAATGATTGTCCTCAATGAGAGATTCTTGAGGGGAATTTGTGTTTCCCTTTACACATCCTCGTCCTAGGGGCCCATCAGTAGATGGTCTAGTGAGGTATTGGAAATGACAGGGGAGTCCCCAAGGACTGTCTAGAGGCTCACTCAGGCAGGCTGTCCCAGTGGGATAGAGGTGAGAGGCTCAGAACTCAAACCCAGTGTTGGAACAGAAACAGGATCTGAGGGGAGCATGGATGTCCTTTCTGTATGCAGAAAGAAAGCCCTCTCCACTACCTCAAAGGTAGAAGATCTAGGAGAAATAGAGGCCGGCAGCACTGGAGCTGAGACCCCTTAGCTGACTAACCCCTAAATCCCCCTGATCCCCATGTCGAGAAGGGATTTGGACCTTAGCTGTCCAGTGGCGAAGCCTAGGAGCAAGGATGGCTTTGATAACTTCGGAGTCGATCCCAACTCCCCAGAGCCAGCCATGATGCTTCAACTCCAAGAGTCCTGCTGCTTCAAAAGCATTAGTGCCAGATGACTCAGGAACATGGTCAGAGTCAAAGAACAACCTGTCTTCAGATCCAGTGAGGGCACCCTGAAAGATCTTGGTTCTGAAGGCTCTCAAACCACAGGACAGATTGGAGAAGGAGATATGAATATCAGGTCAGTGGAGGGCAGGCTAATGGGCCCAATGGGAGATAGAGCCAGGATTTACCCCTATCTAAATCTGAGCTGTGAGCAACTTCATCATCATCCTGTCTACCTCTGCTTTAGATAATTTCTTGGAGGACCTAAGAGAGGAGATGGTAGAAGGTGGACTGGAGTGTCTCCTCTGAGTTTCCTGGAGAAAAGATGAGAGATCAGCTCCATCAAAAACCTTGGTGACCAGATCCAAGGCGAACTAGGCTTCGATTAAGTAGGATCCGAAGGTGATGGATCCAACTGAGATATTTGCAGAAGGCTCGGAGGATGGAACTGATGCAGTAGAATGGTCCAGGAGCCTCTTCTTAGGGTGTTTATCCTTTGGGGCCGATTCAGACTTCCCGTGTTCAGGCCTCTTGGATGGGGTTTGAGCCCCAGTAATTAGAGAAGAAGAGGGAAGAAGGCCTATTAGCACTAACTTAACTAACTTATTTTTTCAGTCACTAAGAACACTGGAATTGAAACCAGCAAAAATAGAGCAATCTGTTTCTAAATGGGCAGTGCCCAAACAGTAGACAAATTCCTTGTGGGCATTAGACTTGGAGAACCTTATGCCCACAGAAAGTAATTTTTTTAAAACGGATCAGTTTATCGGCCATGCCAAACAAATGAAAGAGAGAAGAAGGTTTACACTCCGCTATAGCAAAATATTTTCTTTTTTTTTTTTTTTTTTTATATTATCCTACAGGACAGAACGTATCAACAATGGTACCAAGTCTAGAGGGTATTAAAGAAAAGATTATAGGGAAAGAAGCAAAAGTACCAACAGTGGTACTTTGAGTACCCAGACAATAATAGGATAAGAAAAGAAGTGCCTAATAGACACAACTTGAAAACTATTCAGAACTAAGGGAAAGAGTGAAAGAAAATTATATACGATTTAAAAGAAGTAAACTTATTCACCCAAAAGCTCGAGAGTAGGAGGTGCATGTTCGAGCAATATGACTACAAACGCGATCTGAAATATGTTAGGTGGTTGGGGCATTACAGATAAGGAAGGAGCTGGAGAGTTGGATCCATGAATTTTGCGAAAGCGGCTCCAAGGTCAAATCCAAGACTCATCAGTTGAGGAATGAATGAAAATTACATAATCAGATCTAACAGTGTGTGTAATGAGTAAAAAAGCAACAGATACACTTTGCATACTCACTTGAGAATTACATAGGCATGTTGTGTTTCTGCTTGTGCTTTATTAATTGACTTGCTTTCCTTCTCTGATTATGAAAACTGTTTTACTTGGTAGCTGTGTAGTGGTTTGCCTTTGTCAAGTACACACTGCTGAACAGGCATTTGTTCTAAAGTGATTTGAGCAGGAGATCAGAGCGAGAACTTTTTTCTTCATAACCAGCATCTTGCACTGATGCACTTTTTCAGATGTTTGGTGTGCTGCCTCACTGCATGTATTCATACATTTATAAATGTTTTCTAAAACATAATTGTTTTTAATTGTTGAAAATATCTGCTTGAACTGCAGATGATGTGTTGCATATATGTCTTAAGTAGAATCTGCGCTTTCTTCAAAAACTTGCTACATCATTTTCTTCTTCACAAACGTCTAAAGGGCTTTTGTGTTACTATGTACAAAACCATTTACTTGTTCTTCCTTTGGGTGTTCACTTCCCAGTAAATGAGTACCTTAAAGTGTTAGATGTTCTTCATTCCACATTGCTGGCAGAGGATTTAGAGAGAGTGATAAATGATAAGGGCCCTCCTTGACAGAGGGAAGTTTCCTGGGGTGGAATCCTCCTTTTTGAGAGATTTCTGAGATGATTGAGTCCTTCTGTCTTCTCCTGAAGACTTTCCCCTCCTTAGATTGGATTCTGATTCGGATGATTCTACCTCTTCCTTCAGCTTTCTGATTCCCATTTTTTTTTTTAGGACATTCTTCCATGAGGGAGGAGCATTTAAATGGAAAGTCAGGATCTCTGATTGTGAGAAAAAGGAGGAGAATTTTTTTTTACCCCAGCACAGGCCTTTTTAGCTACCCCTCCTGTTTGAATGTGGTGGAAGATGTTTTTGCAGAGGCTTCCCTGAACTGATCTTTTTCTCTGCCTCCTGCCCCAGTTACCGGATAGGTATTATAGGGTGCCTAGCTCATATAAGTATCTTTTTAAGAGTAGGGCAGACCCCGAACTGTCTCTCAGGGGAAGGTTGTCCTGTCCCTCTCCCCTCCTGATAAAGAGGCAAGGGCTTTGGATGGGGAAAGAAAGTGTATACTTTTTTGGTTTATTTGCTATGTGCACCAGGCAGACAGTGCAATACATATCCTGGGAGCATTTTGGGAGAACACTACTCTACATTGAGAAGAACAGCATTTGTATTGTATGCAGTAAACAAGTGCATTTATATTTAGAAGTAAAATGGGTAGAATATGAATTGTAGCAGCAGTTTAAAATGTAATGAGGCATAAAGTGTTTCTCGTAAGTATGTAATGCTGGACTTCCATTTTATAGTCTGATTAACACAAAGAGGCAGGTTGTTAGGGGACTCAGAGTAGTGTTAGCTCAGACGTACATCAGGCAGCAGCACATAATTGTAGTAGATGGTATAAATGTAGTATTTTAGAATTTCTGGATTCTTTTACTAAGGGGACTGCATTTCCTGCAACAAAAGCAGTGAAGCTTGATTGGTTGCCAGGAAGTTGCACCATCTGGAATTATTTTTTCTAGTATATAATTTCATGTAAACATATCTCACCTAAACTCGTATTGTATATGTAGGTTCATAAGTAAGCACTAGGCTAGCTGCCTTTGTGGCCCATTTTTAATCCTAGTCAGTTTCCCTTTTTGTACTCAAAATAACCTAGCCTATTTGGTTATAGATTGACCCTACCCATCCCATGGGCTAACTATATATTACCCCTAATAAGGATAACTGGGATCATACCATAGATAATTTGAGGGGACCTATGCATGGGATAAAGCATTTGGACCTGCCTCTGTCCATTAGTAGTACTGGGGATAGTTGTGGGGTAAATTTTTTTGTTTCCCATTTATAGATCTTAGATCTAAGTTATGCTTGAATGTGGACAGGAAATTAACTTTGTTTTATGTGGATGAGGAGTCTGTTCCAGAGCAGCAGCATCCTCTGCAAGATATACCTGTCCATCCAAACTGTTCTGTTGATGTTGCAGAAGAGTTTAAAATCCATAGACCAAGTATTTATGATGCCATTTGACTTGCTGATTTGCAGTAAATCCATCAGTATTGGGTGGGAGGATGCCTGTTGTGTCACTTCTTAGCATACTAAGTATAGTGGCAGGGCTTTGAGTTGGGTTATGTAGAACATAGGTTCATAGGTTGGTACTGAGCTATCTGCCTGAAGGCATATATTAGCCCAGCCACGTTGTGCGGTATTCACCGCCCCTTTATTAGTTCCCCAGACCATTGTACTAGCAGCTAGTACCCTTGGCCCCTATCTAGTAGTGCTGTTGATGTGATCCCCGGTGTGAACTTTCTGTTACCCATCCACTCAAGGTTCCTCTTGAAGAGGCCCTGTCTTATGTAGATCGGGACCTGGTTCCAGTTCCATAGTAAGGGAAGTCTCTGTGAAGGGAATCTATCCCTCCAGCATGTTCTATTCATTGTTGTGTTGAGGTTTATACCCCTAGAGTGTATAGCTCAAGTAGATTTGGTTTTGCTAAGATGGGGCATGTTCAACAATTCTGGGTTGGACATGGCTCTGTACGTTAGACAGAGATCGCCTCTGAGAAAGCGGTATGCAACAGAGAACAGTCTTAGCTTTTTCAATCGTGCTGCATAGGGCAACTGTTTGAGGCCAGTAATTATCTTGGTTAGGTACGTCTGTGGTCTCTCCAGCTGCTGGAGATGTCTAGCCAGGTACATTCCAAGTGGTGCATTGTACTCAATAATGGGTCTGATGAGGGAAGAGTAGAGGGGCACCATTACATCCTTAGATCTCGATGCGAACCCTTTCATGATCAGATGGGTCACATAGAAGGATTTTCTAACCACTTTGGCAACATGGTTATCAAAGGAAAGCTGGCTATCTACTTGGGTCCCTAAATCCCTTATTTCTTCTTCAGATTTCAGGGGATTACCTCCTATGTTGTAGTTTGCAGGTACTCTGTTTTTTCCAAAGGGGATTACTACGCATTTCTTTGCATTTAGCTTGAGACTATGGCTTTGACACCATGCATCTGTCTCATTTAGGCCCTTCTGGAGGATCTCCATGTCGGCCGGAGACTCTATTATAGCACCCAGTTTGCAGTCGTCCGCAAACTTAGTCAGCCACAGCCCTTCCGTGCTTGCCTGTACTTCCAAGAAGTATATGCCAAACAGGAGGGGCCCCAGGACAGAGCACTAAGGCACACCACTCGTTACTGGTCTGGATTCGGACATAGATCCCGCTACTCTTACTTTATGGGATCTGTCTGAGAGCCAGTTTGCGATCCATCTTGTGACATAAAGGTTTATGCCCAGGCTGGTGAGCTTATCAATAATACCTGAATGGGGAATGGTGTTAAATGCTTTAGCAAGGTCAAGGTAAGCCGTGTATACCTCATTTCCCTTATCTATAGCCTGAGTAACTCTCTCAAAGAAATCCACCAGGTTCAGGAGGCATGATCTGCCCTTGATGAAGCCGAACTGTGTGGGGTCCAGCTACTGGAGGTTCCCAATCTTTCCATTTATGAGTTCCATAATGATTCGCTCCATAGCCTTACAGATCAGACTGGTCAGGCTTATTGGTCAGTAGTTCCCAGGGTCAGTTGTGGCCCCACCCTTGTGTAGCGGGACCACCATTGCCATGCGCCATTCTCTGGGCACATATCCTGTGGAGAGGCTGAGACTGAACAGGGTATTAAGATGCAGGGTTAATTCCTTTTTTGTTTAGACATTGCATACTTTTTACTAAGGTATCTCTGTGGCTGCTCCAGCTGTTGCATGTGCACAGATACATGCCAAAGGGGGCATTGTATTCAGTGATTGCCTTCTTTACTCAGCCCTCATTAGACCAATGACATCCCCAGATCTAGACACAATTCCTTTGCATATAAGATGTACATAAGCTCTTATCGCTTATTTTCTCTGTTGATCATTGACTTGCAGCATAGGCAGTAATTTCCTCATAGAGATTTCAGTATTGATCATCATAAATTAGTGACCCATCCAGACTGACTTCCAAAGTTTTGGAAGTTCCCATGTTTTTTTATACTCCTTTCCACACAGATGTCAGCAGGGTACTGAATAGAAAGGAGACTGCAGCTTGTGCCATCTTCATTATTTTCCAATCAAAATGTTTATTAGTTGGCCCCCCACCTTGTTGAATGCTTTATAGCCCAGGTGGCTTCCCAACCCTAGAGTAAAAAGAGCACATTATTTGCCTGTATGTGCATTATGCTAAATAAGTAATATAAGTATTCTCAGCTTCTGTCTATATTTTAATTTGATCTCATCTCTTTTTCACAATCTGTAATGTAATTTCTCTTTATTTTTCTGCCCTTGTATTGCTAGTAAATAGTTTTTTTTGTTTTCCTGTTCTAGAAGATTAACATTAGTAACACATCAGAGCATAACCATGTGAATAAGAAAGAAGAACATAATAGAAACTCAGTAAAGTCTAACATTCTACCAAGTTTTGCATCAATATTTTAGGAAGACATGTCAACAGACCTGCAGTGCATGTTCATCAAGAAATATTTGTTCCAGTAATTGAGTAAGTATTTTAGCGATGATTGACACTATAGCTGACTTAGTGCAGAATGGATCTTTAAAATTTGAAAAATAGCAATACATGAGTAGGAGAAGGAACTGGACCAGGCTGCAAGGAATCATTAATTTGGAAGTTTGAACTCCTGCCATTTGTTAGCAAAGAGGCAAGCCCATTTGCAGAGATACAGGGCTGCCCACCGAGTGCAACCATGCCAGCATATGCCATTTTTGGTGAAATGCCAAACATTTGTTCTGGTAGTGTTTACACCCCATAAGAGGTTTTATCAGAATTGAGAAGATGTCCTTCTGTATCACTGTTGCAGTATTCTTCACAGTAGGGATCTCCTGCCAAGGATAGTGCATTGTCTGGCAAGTATACCAAAGCCCTTAGACCTTGCATGCATCATACGTCACATGTATGCTCCCCATACAGGACGTAGGGCATACAAGTGTTGTACAGACACAGTTGCCTAGAACTACTTTGCCAACAGTCCGAATGTCATCATCGCTTGTTGGTCTGAAAGCCCTTTTGCTGTGCAGAATACCTAGCTGTCAGGTAAGTGTCCCGTTGGGTTCTTTTTTCCTTCTTTGATCTTGTTATCTTTTAGTTACCTAGAGTTCATATTATCCAAGAAGGGAAAATGTCAGTGTGGGAGGCAGATTCCCCATAAGGATCATCATGAAAAGTGTCTTTTTGTCTGGTGCTTCCCAAGATCATGTGTCCTGTAGCATTTGTAAAGCATTTGTACCCAAAACTCTTGGATGTTGTTTGTCTTCCATGGCTACCTATCTTGAGAACCAGAGGCTTAAATTGTTAGCCCAAGGTAGCAAGGCAGAATCTCCTAACCCCAAGGACCTGTTAAGCAAGAAGGCCAAGAAACCTCAGACAGTTTCTTTGGCTGTCCAGCCTCCACCAGATGTTCCTCTTGAAGTGGGTGAAAGCTCTTTGTCATCTGGTGTCTACATTGGATTCCTGTGCAGTGGCTTTATTGGAGGCTGGCATGGATCCTTCATTCTGTATGTCCTCTGAGGATTTGCAGGTGTCTGTTCCAGACATTGAGGGGGATCCGCTGTTGATCATCTCGTAGAACCCTAGAGGGATTCCATTGGTTTTGGTCAGGGAAGAAGTTCCGGTCTACTCTTATTGAATCTCATCAAGGATTGGAACCTCTGGTGTTTGCCAGAGCTGACATTCCTGCTCAGACAAAGCAGAAGATTAAGCATACTTCTGTATACCCTAAGGGTCCTCAAAAAGAATGGCAGGAGTTTACTCAGGGGCCTGTTGAATGTCTTAATGGCTATGTAGCCACCTCAAAGCCTAATCTCCCCCCCCCCCCCCCGGACAGAGTCTGTTGATGAGTTGCTGTCCTACTCCTACCCATATGCCTTTGCCCTAGGCCTGTTTCTGATGATGAAGAGTCTGTACATCCTAAGTGTCCTATTGAAGAATTGCCTTTTGGGGACACTATAGCCAGAATGATGGAATACTTTAAGTGGGATTCTTCTAAAGCGTCTATAACCAGAAAAGGTATTATGAGCTGCTTCAGGTGGACCTTTCGCAGTACGACCTGTATTGGCTACGTTGTTAGACACCTTTAGTGCTGCCTCTGAGTCTCCAGATTCTTAGCCTCCTGCTCCTAAGAACCCTGACAGGATGTTCATCGTGCATACAGCTGCAGTCATAACAGATGGGTTCTCCAGCTCCTGAGATTACGAAATTTTGAAACAAGTCTTCTTGAAAGCTAAGTACCCGTTGAAACTTTTCTTGCCTCAGACCGATGTCAGACAAAGTTAATAATTGTATTTCTTCTGTGTACCTTGTTTAGGCCCAAGCATTATTTTGGGAAAACTTTGGATACTCAGACACCAGTTTTGTCTAAAAAAGCAAAGATAAGGACCGACACACAAGGTCCACGTCCTGTGCCCAGTGGCTGGCTCTAACCCCACCCGACTACAGATACGAAGCCACTGAAACTCAAAATGTGGACAGGTCCACCTCCACTCAAGGTGTCTTGGACCTTCCTCTTCTTTCTCCATCAAGGCTTTCACTAAGTCTAAGCTACATGCAGCACCTTAAGACAAGCTACACAGGGCCCCCATCCAGGGCCCATGCCTAAAACAGATGCTTAAAATGGCTGAGGATTTAATTACTCTTATCAGAGGTTCTCAACCCCGGCCCAGAGTGGAGGAAGATTCCCCTCCTCTGATCAGGGCTCCATTATTTCAGAGCACTCTGATGATCAGGAACATTTTACTCCCCTTTTAAAGACTCTGACCAAGATTATTCAGATTCACCTCAGCACAGGCCTCTGGCTATACCTCCTGTCTTGGACATCCTAGATGATGTTGGGACTCTCTGCCTCCAGCTCCAGTTAAGCCTGACAGGTACTACAGGGTTCCTGACTCACACCAATTTCTATACAAAAGCCAAGCTGCTGACCCAGAAACCATCGGCCTCCACTGCTAAAAATCCATTGCCTTCCAAGATTCCAGATCCTTAGAAAGGTGGGGAAAAAAGGTATATACCTTGGCTACCTTTTCCATGAGGGCCTTAAACTGTCAGTTCCATATGCTAAAATACCAACAGTTTTTGTTATCACAATTGAAAAGTAAAATGTCACAACCTGAACAACCAGACTTGAAGGAGTTGCAGGATTTGATGCATAGTGCAGAACAAGTGGATAAGCATACCTTACAATGTGGTTTTGATGCTCTAGAGGCCTCATGTAGAGCTGCTGTTACAGGATCAGTCATATGCCTGGCTCAGGAACAAGCCTTGCCTGATCATGTCAAAGCTAAATTACTAGATCTTCAAAAGGATGTACTATTTGGTGCTAATGCTGAGGAGGTATTAAGGAAAATGGAGGAAAAGGCTAAATCAATGCAAACTGTGAAAGATTTTCTACAGGTACAACCCCACGTTTCAGTAGAAATTGGCCTTCCAAAATCGGTCCTTTCCTGCCCGCGACAGACCCCAAAGAGGCAGATATACAGCCCGAGGGTCAGAGGACAATCCCAAGGATCGTAGAGAGGCAGACAATGGCAAGCTCCTACACAAAGAGGTGGTGAGAATCTTTCAGAAAGCAAACCCAATGACCTTCCCTTTGCATGCCAAGCAAGTCTCAAATGGCAGCCCCTAGGAAAGCTGGCATTATTTTAAAAATATTGTCATAAAGGACAAATGGATCCTGGACATTATAAACAGAGGCTACAAATTCCATTTTCACACCCTTCCAAACATGAGACATGCCAAACCTGCCACACAATCAAAGGGCAGAGGCTCAAAGGCAAATTACGGATCTCATAAACATGAAAGCTATTCAAGATCAAGGTTTTATTTCATATTTCTGTGGTACAGGAAAGGAAAAAAGATGGAGACCTATTTTGGACCTATCCATCCTAAACACATTTCTACAAAATTCAAGATGCTCACTCAGCAACTCTTTCCCATGCTGGGCAAGGAGTCTTGGCTGGTAACATTGGACCTCAAGGAGGCATACCTGCATGTCCCAATCAGACAAAATTGCAGAAGGTACCTCAGATTTCTTGCAGGTTCAACCCATTATCAATTCTCTGCATTGCCCTTTGGCTTATCTACTGCACCCAGAGTATTCACGAAATACCTGGCATCATTGTAATACCCTAGACTTCACAGGGATACAAATATACCCCTATTTGGACGACTGCCTGATCCAAGCGACAGCAAGCACATTCTTCTGAAACATCTGGCTTATGTAATAATGTTGTTGAACTCTCTGGGATACACAGTCAACAAAAGAAATCCTAATAATACCCTCCGAAGGAATAATTTTTTTTGGTGTGTGCTTGGGACACAAACACCCAGATGGGCCTAATTCAATACTTCAGAGCACTAGCAAATTGCACCAGGCTGACTGCAAGGAAAATCCTGCAGGCTCTGGGATTCATGGCATCTTGCATCTTACTAATCCCATGTGCAAAGCTGCATATGAGGAAACTACAATGGTACCTGAAAAACATATGGTCTCAACACAGCCACAGTTTGGAAACAATAATACCACTAATTCCATGTCTGCAAAAGGAATTTCTGTGGTGGGCACAAGCATGCCAAACAAACACAGGTCTTCCATTCAGCAAGCCTCAAGCAAATCAAGTCATCACAACAGACGCCTCGGACTATGCCTGGGGGGAGCACATGACAGATCGGTGCATTCAGGGCAAATGGTCCCAAAAAGAAAAGCACCTTCACATCAATCAAAAGGAAATGCTAGCAGTAATAAATGCTATTATAGCTTTCAAGGACCTTCTACAACCAGGTCAACTATTGATAAGAACGGACAACACCACAGTTATGTGGTACATAAACAAACAGGGAGGAACACATTCTTACCCCTATGCAGACTGGCCATGTCACTTTGGAACATGGCCATGGACTTACAAAAGGAACTACAAGCACAGTACTTGCCAGGCAAGGAAAACACGCTGGCAGACAACCTAAGCAGGAATATGACAGAATATGACGAATGGAAATTGCATCCAAAAGTTTTACAGAAATAATCCAAGAATGGGAATGCCAGACATAGATCTCTTTGCTCCCACAAAAATCACCAATTGACAAAATTCTGCTCAAGGATTTTCCATCCAAAACCTGGGCAGTGGGCGCTCTCTCTTTCAGTTGGACATCAATGACAGTTTATGCCTTCCCACCTCTTCCTCTGCTGCCCAAAGTTCTATTGAAAACCAGAGCAGACAGACCAAAGATGATTCTCATTGCTCCGGGCTGCCCAAGGCAACACTGGTACCCACTCCTGAGGAGCCTGACACATTCCCCACCATGGACCCTGCCTCTAATGCCTCTTCTTCTGACTCAGCACAGCTTCAAAACTCTTCACAGCCAGCTAAAAACACTCAATCTAGCCGCATGGAAGATTCCTTAGCATCACAACAGACCCTACTCTCCAAGGAGGTGCAGGATGTCATTTTGGAGGCCAGAAGACCATCAACTAGAAAAGCTTACTCCGCAAAATGGAAACGGTTTTGTGTCTGGAATGAGAAAAAGGGCCAGGATCCTGGAAAACTGAATTTACCTCAACTACTACAGTATTTGGCTGAGCTGCTAAGCAGTGGACTTTCATTCTCCTCCATCAAAATCCATGCCTCAGCCATTTCTGCAGAATGCAACACTGATCCACCTTTATTCTCTCACCCTCTCTTAAGACAGTTCCTCAGAGGGGCTAAGAATCTAAGACCTCCAAGGAAACAACCAATACCTACTTGGGATCTTAATTTCATTCTGGAAAAACTGACCTTGCCTCCCTTTGAGCCAGCTGCCTCATCAGATTTGCAATATTTGTGCTGGAAAACAGCTTTCCTTCTGGCTATCACCTCAGCTCGTAGAGTTTCAGAACTACAGGCTCTCATGGCTGTGCAGCCTTTTATCATCTTCCATCAGGATAGAGTTTCCTTACGAACCAACCCGTCCTTTATGCCTAAAGTGGTATCCAGGGTAGCTTTAAATCAGGCCATACATTTACCTACTTTTTATCCTAATCCTCAAAACAAAGGGTAGAGATTACTACATTCCTTGGACATCCACAGACAACTGCGGTATTATTTGGACAGAACAAAGCCTTTCAGAAAATCAGAACAGCTCTTTGTGTCCTATGCTGTAGGAGCTCAAGGAAAGCCAATTTCCAAACAGACAATCTCAAAATGGATAGCCGCTTTTGCTATTCCTTTCATGGCAAAATTGTACCTACAGGCATTAGATCTCATTCCACCAGGGCCACAGCCACCTCTGCAGCTTTCCTCAGAGGAGTTCCTACCAAAGATATTTTGGAAGCAGCCACTTGGAGTTCTGTGCAAACCTTCTCCAAGCACTACAACCTACCATTATACTCCAAAACTAGAGTAGGCTGTACCACTGCAGTCTTACAGGGCATTTTGGCTCCTCCTAGTTCCACCTAGTGCCTACCACCCCTTTCTTACCTTTGGGGTTCTACCCATCTGTTATGACTGCAGCTGTAGATGAACATAGTACAGTTTGTACCTACCATAAATGTAGATGTTGCTCCCTCCTTCCCCTCTTGGGACAGGCCTATAGGCTAACACATCCTCATACAACCTGATTGGGGTATTCATTTATGATGTATTTGCTTGTAACTACTGTATTTTGATTATATTGCACTGCATTATTACACCAATTTATGTATTGCCTTCCTTCTGGGGGCACCTGACATCTGGGGCAAGAAAAACTGAAGAAAATGGCGTCGGCTGGTTCCTTTATACCCGAAGCGGCGACACCACCAGCGGACCTAGACTTTGGAATTCAGCCGACCGAGGACCCAGGAGAACCCATCTGTTATGACTGCAGCTGTATTAGCACTCAAACATCTGCATTTATGGTAGGTACAAAACTGTACTTTCTGTAAGGTTCTTCAGGATTGTCAGTTTTTATGTAAATGTCCTTTGGCTGACCCTGCTGTGGTGTCAGTCTGTTCTGATAAGCCTTCAAAACTTTTGCCCTCTTAAGCTTTTGCCTTCAGATAAGCATAGTGGGGGGGGGGCATTGGAAAGAATTGGTAAGAAGGTTTATACTGCTCCTATTCTGGTCTTTCAGGCCATCAATTATCAGACCCATATGACTAGATATGTTTTGGCCTTGATTAACCAACCTTGTGAAGTCATTTCTGATCTCCTTGTTTCTGAGGCAAAGTCTTCTGCTGTGTCTGTTTTAGGTTGTACCTGTCAGGTGACTAGTCACACTATCAAGTGTAGCTATGATACTGCTGATGCATCTTCCAGAGCTACTGCCTTTGGGTCTGTCATGAGGTGTTATTCTTGGCTTTGCATACAACCCTTACCTGAAGACATTAAGGCCAAGTTGCTGGATGCTCTTTTGAATATAAAAATCTCTTTTGGACCACTGCTGAGATGTTTTAAGTCTTTGCAGGAAAAAGGTAAAGCTTTATACATTTCTTTGTATTCCCTGTCCTTAGGTTCTAGAGGAACTATCCTACTAGGTCTGCTTTTGTTTGCAGGCAGCTTTGTCAAGCCGCCAAAGGCAGGAAGAGTGGTAGATGAGCTCCTCCTCCTCAAATCTTCTCGATCTGCTGTGGCTCAGAAGCTTCCTTTATCAGATAAGCCTACTCCTCTCTGGCTTCTTGCCCCCCTATACTCCTCGGTTAGATTCCCTTGTCCCTTTGGCTCTCCCTCTGTCTTCCAAACTGGCATATCATCACCAAGGATTCTTGGGTTCTGTAATCCGTCAGGGATACTTCGTGGTTTGGAAGTCTCCTCCTTCATTTTCAGGAATTCCCAAATCTCCTGTGGAGCAACTTCATTTCCTGGAGGCTCTTGGGTCCCAGTTGAACGAGGGAACTTTCAACCAAGCCCTCCTTCTCAGATAGGAAAGAGTTTTTAATCCAGGATGTTCCTGGTCCCTCCAAAGGAGGGCACTTGGAGACCTAGTCAGGATCTCTCCTTGCTTGACACCTCTCTCAAGGTTCCTCTCGATCTACCCCAGGCTTTTCTATTGTCCTGGATATGAAGGATGCTTATTTTCATATTCCTGTTGACCTGACTTTCAGAAAGTTTTTACATTTCTTTGTTTATTGGTCTAATTTTCAGTTCTCTGCTTTGCCCTTTGGTCTCTCTACTGCCCCAGGGGTATTCACAAAATGCTTAGCTCCTGTGATTGCTTTTTGCAGGCTCCAAGGCTTTCAGATTTTTCCTTATGTAGAAAACCTGTTGCTTCAGGCACCTTCTTCCAGTCGTCTGTTACAGGATCTGAAGATGTTCTTTGTGTTTCACTGTGCAGTCCTGACTTGCAGGATTTCCTACTTTGAAAGCCCTTGGCTGACCCAACTACCAGAAAAAAGTTCTTCTCCTCCTTAGGCTGGTGGACATCCTAAGTGATGTCATTGTGCTTGGGTATATAAGGAGCCAGCTAATGTCATGATATCAGTCTTTTCTTGCCATTGGAGCCAAAAGCAGTGTTTCAGTGGGTCAGTCGGTCTGCACCAGAGAGAAGTCATCAGAAAGATAAGTACCCTATTGGATAACTTTTCTCTTGCTTTAACTTGTATCAGATAAGGTAAACAGTTGTCTCTGCTGTAGTAAGTAGATTCCACATAGAGACTTCCATTCACTTTGTGTCACCTCTTTAGGCCCACATCACGATGTCCTTAGTTGCCGTTTTTAATCCCCATTTTAATTCAGGTCTGTATTAGAAAACCGAATGGTAAAAATAACGAATGGCAAAACAGCGAAAAGACCGGACCGTGAACTTGCTATTGTGGGGGGCTGCATCCCCCACACCCCCCACTAAATATATATACCAATTCCGAGATCGCACTACAGTGAGGAAAGGGCAAATATACCAATCTTCACTGTACCGTGATCTGGCAAACAGCACTTCAAGGTCCGGTCTTTTCTCTGTTTTTTCCATTAGGTTTTCTAATATAGACTCTCTAATTCTAGGGTGATGAGATATAGGGCCAAGGACTTAGCTAGATTTCTTAGTCTTGAATCTACTCTTCAGCATCCAGTGGCGTCTGTCAGTTGTTCGGCGGTTGAGTAACCTAGGCATAAGAGGGAGAAAGAAAAGAGAGCCAAGCTTAGGTCCTTTGATAACAACCATTCTCTGTCTGTTTCTCCTTCAAGGCTTGGGATCATTGAAGAGGGTGAAGCAGTTTTGCAGCCCCCTTCTCTGTCTGAGGTGGTGGCGCAGGCTTCTGTTGAGACCCGTTCGGAATCCATCATGCCATTGGGTCCCTCTACTTCTGCACAGGCCCTTGCTTTCAGCTCGTTAGTCAGGTCTGGGGCTGCCCAGCAGGCCTTGGCTTCAGATGAGTGCACTTTAAGATGCTCATTTGCGGCTTCAGCCTACACTGGCTCCTCATTCCTCCAGAGAGATAGGTGTCAGAATTTTGGATGTCCCTAGGCCCAAAGTGACTCCTATAGGGATGCTTCTGCAGGGCCTTCTCCTAGGCTTACCAGCTCCCTTTCTCAGAGATGTCAGCAGGACTTGGTTAGGCTAGCTGAAGAACTGATCTTAGTGTGATCTACACAAGCCCCCAGGGATTCTTTCCCAGGAAAAAGGAAAAGGGATTCTACTTTTGAAGTTTTTTCAGATCCATTTGAATTTTCTGGGGATTCTGACGTAGAGGGGTCTGTTTCTATGGAAGGACCCATCCTCACTTCTTTTGAGGAATGAGATTCTGAGGAGAACCTGCCCCCCTCCCCCCAAGGATATTACCTTTGGAGACACTCTCCTTGCTATGAGGGAACATTTCCAGTGGGAAGCACATGAATACCGTCAGTCTAAAAAGAGAATTAAGGAGTTCCTGGATCTGCCAGAGAACAAACCTTAGAGGTGGCTGAGGATGCCTTCTTGGATTCCTCCTTAAATTTTGACTCTCTTCCCCCAGCCCCCGAAAACCACACAAGTTTTATAGGGTACAGGACTCCCATAAATATCTTTTCAAAAATCTTTCTGCTGATTCAGAGGTGGTCACCGCAGGACCCAACGGGGCTAGAGTCAGTTTCTCTAAAAATCCTTTACCTATGGATAAAGAGAACAGGGCTCATGGTAGATTTGTGAAAAAATGATACACCTCAGCCACCCTTACCATGAGGGAGCTCAACTGTTAATTTCACATGATTAAATATCAGCAAACTGTCTTTGGTCAGCTAAAACAAAAGGTCTATTCCGTTGAGGATAAAAACCTTTCTAAGGAACATTTGGATCTTTTCCACAACAGTTCACAGGTAGATAGGCATTCCTTATACTGTGGCTATGATGCTATGGAGGCCACCAGCTGGGTGGCAGCCAACTGGTTCTGTTACTAAAAGGCATACGTGGCTTAGGGAACAGTCTCTCCCTAACCATGTTAAATCTAACCTCCTTGATGCTCTCCTAGATAAGGTCTTCCTCTTTGTGTCTAAAGCTGAGGCTGTTCTTACAAAGATGGAAGACAAAGCTAAGTCTATGCAGACTGTGAAAGACTTCCTTCAAGTTCAGCCACCAAGGTTTAGCAAGAATTCCCTACTAAACACTGGTCCTTTCCCTCCCAATCTAGAAACAAGCAGAGGAAACCCCAGCAGGAAAGGACAAAAAGGCAGTGGGAGCAACTGCAGAGACCCAGGCAGTGTAACTCAGAAATTTCCAGGCAAGGGAGTGGTAGGCCACAGGCATCTGCCAGAGAGCAACAGTGACTCACCCATTCCGCTGTCTTTCCCTTCCCCTCACAGGGCAAGGAGGAAGGCTGTTCCTATTCAAACAGAATTGGTCCCTCCTCATTTAAGACAACTGGGTTCTAAGCATAATTTAAAATGGTTACAAACTCACTTTCCAGGAGCCTTTAAAATACTCAGGCTACGTGGATATTCCCCAAAATCAAAAAAACAGAGGCCCTCTCTTAAATCCAGATTTTGTACTGTCAAAGATCAGTGGAACAAGTTCCAGAACATCAGAAGGGGAAAATGTTCTACTCCAGTCTGTTTTTCTGGTTCCCAGAAAAGAAGTCTCTTGGCATCCTACCTTAGACCTCTCCACCCTCAATCAGTTCTTCCCAGTTCCAAAATTCAAAATGTTGATTCTTCAAAAACTTTTGCCCATGATAGCCCCACAGGCCTTTATGGTCACACTGGATTTAAAAGATGCCTACTTGCACATTCCCATGCCAGAATCACACACAAGTTTTGTCCTCTTCAAAGCAGGTGCCAGTCACTTTCAGTTTTCAGCACTGCTCTTTGGCTTGTGTACTGCTGCCAGGGTTTTCCCCAAGTATTAAGCCTGTGTAATTGCCTTTTGCTGGACCAGAGGGGTACATTTCTACCCCTACCTGGATGATTGCCTACTACAGACCACAAATCTATCAAAACTTCTCAAAGATCTGAAGTTTACCCAGAACTTCCTGTCCTCCCTGGGCTTCACCATAAACCTGCAAAAATCCAACACTGTTCTGTCCACCAGGATGGTTTTCCTGGGGACTCTCATAGACTTTTCTCTTCAAAAAGACTTCCTTCCCCAAGACAAGGTCTCCTTTTTGATCCACTACTTCAAAAGAATCCTGCAGAAACAATGCATCTCAGCCAGGGAGTTATTCTGAGCACTGGGCTACATGGCATCTTGTATCCTCATGGTTCCCCTAGCCAGGCTGCACATAAGGAAACTCCAGTGGTACCCCAAAAATGTATGGTGCCACCACTCTCAGTCATTGGTGACCAAGATACAGCTGATTCCTTGAGTCAAGAAGGTGTTTGTGTGGTGGGCACTGGCTTGTACACAAAATCGGGGCCTTTCATTCAGATTCACTCCTCAGGGACAAACTGTTACCCCAGATGCTTCAATTACAGCTTGGGGGGCTCATTTCCAAACTTTAAATCCCAAGGAAAGTGGGAGATTCAGTTCAAGGACAGGCTCATAAACTAGAAAGAGCTTATGGTAGTGCAAAAGGGCTTAATAGCTTTCAAGGAAAAATGGGAGCCAGGGGTCCTGTTAGTGAAGACAGACAACACCACAGTTATGTGGTACATAAATAAGCATTATTGCCAGCTATGTCATCTAGAAGTGCAAGTTTGGGAAACTGCTCACTCTCTGGGGTTGCACCTCCTGACACAATACTTTCCAGGTGCTCAAAATACTCTAGCAGATTACCTCTGTTGAAACTTGATGGACCCCCATGAATGGCATCTCTGCAGGCAATCACGTAAGTTAAGATTGCAACAGTGAATACACTCAAACATCTACATTTATGGTTAAGTGTACACAACTGTACTTTCACCATATCTCTGCTCCAAAGTCTGGAAGTCTGTCCTTACTCTCTGTCAGGCCCATGTGTATCTGGGTTGTAGGATTCACAGTACCAATTTTGCCCTCTCTTCCATCTCCAAAAGTTCTGTACTTGACCCTTTTTTTCAGTCTCTTCTTCCTCAGCCTGCTGTTCCAGGCAGGGAGTTTCTTTGAGCCTTGGGATTTATGGCGGCTTCTATTCCAGTGCTCCCTTTTGTGAGACTGCACATGTAGAAGCTGCAGTGCTACCTCAAGTCAGTTTGGCTTCAGCATTGCTACCCTCTAGATTTCAGTGTGCCTCTCCTTCCTTGTCTATAGCGGGAATTCAAGTGGCGGATTCAGCAAGCTTCCCTCAACCCAGGCCTGTCCTTTCAGCCTTTGGTGCCTTCTTAAGAACTATTCACAGATGCTTCAGACAGGGGGTTGTGGGAATTCCTGTGATCACCTGAAAGTCCAAGATCTCTGGCCTCCCATCAGAGGTCAGACCACATCAGTATCAAAGAAATAAGACCTCTGATTCTGGCTTTTTCACCCCATGCTCTCTCCTGGCCCTCTGAAAGTTTACATGGACACCACCACAATAATTTGGTATGTCAACAAGCAGTGGAGCACAAAATTTTACTCTTTCTACAGATCGGCTCTGCAGGCCTGAGATCTGTTATCAGTTAACTCTTCAGGCAATGTATATTCCCCCAAAGAAGAATTTAGTGGCAAACACCTTGATCAAGTCCAAAACTCAGGCTCACGAATAGATGCTTCACAGAGACATATTTCTAGATATAGTCCATTGGTGGGGTATTCCTCGGGTATATCTTTTTGCCGCCCCTCTGAGCAAGCAACTCTCTCTTTTGCATTCCAGAGTGCCATGCCATTTGGTGTGGAAGACTGACGCCCTTTCTTTTCCTTGGAAAAAGATGTTTCTATATGCATTCCATCTCCTTCCAAGAGTCCTGCAGAAGATTCAGCTGGACTCCCCAGAAATCTTGTTAGTGACTCTCTTTTGGCCAAGACAGCACTGGTTCCCCCTCCTTAATGCCTCTGGCCATGGACACTCATCACGTTACCTCACCAGTTGGACCTCCTCACACAGGGCAAGGGGTCACGCATCCATCCACACTTGTCCAGTCTTCAACTGACAACTGTGGATGATTGGGTTTTGATTCTTTTTGGCACCTCTTTTCTGAGGACGTGTTTAAGGTTTTACAGGAGGCAGGAAAACCTGCAACCGAAAATGTCTTGTGTGTCCAACTGGAAGAGATTTTTTTGTCTGGTGTCATGCTCATAACCAGGAACCTTTTTCAGTGGGGGGGTCCCTCTGATTCTCTCCTATTTATGTGAATTGCTCCAGGCTGGCATGGCCTATTCTTCTGTAAAGGCATATTTATTAGCTATTTCTGCTTGCTTGCCATTGAGTCCTCTTTTGATTTCTCGGTTTGATGTCAGTTTCTTAAAAGCATCCTGCACCTTATGCCCACAAGGAAGCTTGCTCCTTCTCCTTGGAACCTTAATTTTTTTTTTAAAAAAATGAACCAGACTCCATTTGAGCCTGCAGGTTCAGCTTCTCTGCAACATTGTATCTGCAAGACATGCCATGTTACTTGCTCTTACTTCTGCTCAGAGGGTTTCGTAGCTTTAGGCCCTTATGGCCATCCCTTCTTTTTTAGTTTTTCACAGGGACAGTGTCTCCCTTCATACTAATTCCTCTTTTATGCCCAGGTCAAGTAGTTGTCCCTGAATCAGGCAGTTCAACTCCCTTTCTCTTTGCGTTCTCAGTCTGCTAGTGAGATGGTCTTACATGCTTTGGATTTACACAGACTGCTTGGGTATTATTTGGACACAGCAAAGGCCATTCATAAATCTGACCAGCTTTTTGTTTCTTTTTTTCCCAGGACATTGGGTTTGGCTGTTCTAAGCAAACCATCTCCTTCTGGATTTCTAAGGCCATTACTTTTTGTCATTCTTTTCATGGCAAATGTCTCCCTACTTCCATTAGATCTCACTCTACTAGGGCTGTTGCCTCTTCTGGTGCTTTCTTCAAGGGATTGGTCACCATTTCCATCCCTGAAGCACATGTTTGGTCTTCTGTGCATACCTTACTAAACATTATAAAATTGGATATAGTTTATAAGGCTAAAGAAGGTTTTGCTTAAGCCATTCTACATGGGATTATTGAGGGCTCTTTCCATCCTTTCACCTCCCAACCTTTTCTTGAGTTTTTTTGCAGTAGATGTCCTTCTCTTCACTGTTGCAGTATTTGCACCCTCCCTCCAACCCCCTTTTTCCTTTGGATTTCACTTTGGTCCCCACTCCTGGCTGAGGGCCTTCTTTTTCCATCTGGATGTGCTTGGTCTTTTTTTGTCTTATGGAGACTTCTCACATCTCGGACAATTCAGTTGTGGGTGACAGCATCTGTACATCACCTTCATGCCCTACATCCTGTACGGGGAGCATACATGTGATGTACGGTGCATGCAGGGTCTAAAGGTTTTGGTATACTGGCCAGATGTTGGGCTGTCCTTGGCAGAAGATCCCAGCTGTGAGGAATACTGCAACAGTGAAGAGAAGGACATCTACTGTTATGGTAAGATTTTACAAAGTTATACTTTTTCTTGGGACATGTATTTCCCCTTAGAGTGCTTTGTTAGCTCATTTAGAAGTATGAAAAAAATAATTGCCTCTATAAATGTCCTATTCCAAAATGGTAGCAATGAATTTAGCGTCTTATACCAACTGTACTTAAAAATGTATATAATCATACTTGTATCCTCTCTTAAATTTCCATATCAAGTCATGCAAGATTACATTCAGCTGGGATAAGTATTTCTTCTTTTGGGGGTGAAGGAGGGAGAAATTTGCACTGAACCTGTCAGCCAGAATGTTGGCAATATCTGTGGGTTCAGTGTATTTTTTGTTGTTGTGAACCAACTCTGAGCATATCTGATGGTTTCATGGGTTTCTAACATAGCTGAAGAAGGCTTTGTGGTTATCTTTAGTGTCCTTAGCAATTTTTCTCTCAAAGTTTGTCTTGGATGTTTTTATGAGGAAGCGTAGTTTTTCTGCTAATGTTGATCAGAGATGTCTTCCCTTCATGGGATTTCGCTCTGACGTGCAGTAGCTTCCTTCTTTTGTTATACAATTTGTTTATGGCTGAGGTCCACCAGACAGGATGCTTACATTTGGTGGAGAGGGACTTTGATTTGTTTGGGATTGCATGATCCATGCATTCTTGGAGATGTCCATAGAAAGCATTTGTGGGATGTGGTATCCACTGGCACAGTGGGCTTAAAGGATACCATCTCAGTCTTAAGAAGAGTGAAGTCTGCTTTTGAGAGGTTTTTCACTGTGGTCTTTTGTGCTGGGGGTGGAGGTGGGATATGTATATCCAGGGTGATTAGTTTGTGGTCAGATCTCACTAGTGAGGGGTATACTTCCGGTGTGGAGCATTTTGTCCCCATGTTTGTGATGATCAGGTCTAGTATATTATCTCCCCTAGTGGGAGAGGTGACTAGTTGTTCCAGTGCATTTGAATTTATGAATTCCAGGAACCTTTGGGCTAGGATATTAGGGCTAGAATAATGTACCCAATCTATGTTTGGGTAGTTGAAGTCTCCCAGTATGATGGTATTTTGTGATACATTCATATCCTCCAATGTCTTTAGGAAGGCTGAGTGGGGTTCTTGAGATTGGGAGGGTGGTCTGTAACATGCTACCAGTTGTATAGCAGTTTGCCTATGGTTAGTTGCACCTGTATGGTCTCTGATGCTTCATGTGTTGCTACTAACCTGGAGGTGTGGAGTGTCCTTTATGAATATGGACACTCCCCTCCTTTGTGGTTCGGCCCGGGTTTTGGGGCGAAAAGCATGATACGAGGTATAGCCTGGTAGCGCTGGGGTGCTCTCAGGATCCTTGAACCAGGTTTCAGTTACTGCACAGACGTTGATGTTCTCCATGCTGAGGAGTGCATCAAGTGCCTGCATCTTGAGATTTAGACTTCTGGCGTTGAGCAGCATTACCCTTAGTTTTTTTCCATTTTTATTTTCTAAGGAGGTGGGTTTGTCTTTTGAGCCTTGCCTAAAAAGGCACTATGGAGTGGCAAGAGCCTTAGCCAATATCCGGGAAGCCCAGTGGTGACAGGTGTAAGCCATCCCTTGCAGCGTGGCTTGTCCAACATATCATCCCAGGCAGACAGACATTGGATCCCCTTAGAATGACACCAGTACTTGAGCCAGTTGTTAAAGCTGATCATCTTGACTTTGTATTGTGGTATCATTCTTGGTGAGGGCAAGATGCTGCTCAGGGTCAGGGTCATACCAGCCTGGGCTACATAATCGGAGAGCTCCTCTATGTCTCTTTTCATGTAGTCCAGGGATAATGCGTCTCAGGTCATTCACACCAGCATGGACAATGACAGTCATATTTGTACTTGCTTTGGAGTGACCTGAGTGCGTGTGTTATGTGGCGGATCCTAGCTCCCGATAGACAGCTCACAGTCACCTTCTCCTTGTTCAGCCTGGTCAGTGGGACATCAGTGTGTCTGACTATGGAGTCACCTATTACTAGTGTATCAGGCAAGGTGTTTGGCCTTAAGGGCTGCGATTGGTCGACACACTGATTTATTGAAGTATGTTATGTGTTGCATGTGTTTTGTTTTGAGGTGGTGGATTTTTGGATGTCTGCTTTGGGAGCCTCTGTTGTTTTGGTAAGTTTTTTATTAGAGCCTCGAGTATGTCTTTGTGTTTTATGTGTTTTGGTTTTGCAGTTGTGTTAGGTCTATGTGGGACTGGGATTGTTGTGTGTGTGGTTGCCATCTCCTCCTGTCTGGTCATGCCAGCCCTGAGTTGAGAGAGTTCAGCCTCCAGTTTGGCTATATAGTTGCATCTCTCACATGTATTTGTGTTTGTTGGGAGGAGGAGAGGGTTGTCTGTGTACATGAGACAATTGTAGCATTGTCTCAAGATACCCAGATTGACCAGCTGAACTGGAGACGATGCCAGTAAACTACCACTCGACATGCTAGAACAGTATAAAGGAGTGGTATACCTTTAAGGGAAGTGGATATTCACGGGGGTGGTAAGTAGATGTAGTGCTTTACTAAGTATGAGAGTGCTTACTTAGTAGAGAAGTATTGAGAACAAGTGCTAGGCTTATACTAAGTGAGTAGTCTGGTTATACTAAGAGTAGAGCTTCCTTAAGGGAAAATTTGAAGAGCAGACTTGGCGGAGCCAGAAAAAGTTTAACCTTGTTTAACCGGCGCTGCGCTATGCGCACGACCGCACAAAGCTGTGCAAACGCGGATTTTAAACAGTGAACTACAAAAGAGCTAGAAATGGTCCCAAACAACCAATTACTACAGCTTCTTGTGCTGAGGTCACTTCCCCCAAGGACAGGTAGGCTGCTCAAGGCTCCCCACTCCCACTGGTGAGCAAAGAAACTTCCTTCTATCCAAGTAAGGTAATGGACAACACAGGAACTACACCACAGCCCAGAATACAGCAATGCCTGTAAACTGGTCTAAACTAGTCGAGGAAGGTGGGAAAACAAGGATTATTTTTTTGTTTTTTTGGTAGAAACACACAGAAAATGCAGAAACAGTGATAAATTAGTTACACAGGCTAGCACACTTTAGTGGGCAGCCTCCACAGTTAAATTAAACAAACAAACAAGCAAACTTTCGATCAAATTAGACTAAAATGTAACTTTAAGTGCAGATTTTAAAATAATGCAGCAATCAGTTAAAAACAGTTCAGGCTAGTTCAAGGTAAGCTACAGAAGCTATTTCAAGTGAAAAAAGCAAAGATACTTAAATCCAGAAGGTAGTCGCTTTTCTGAGTTCCCTGCTGCTAGGACCACTCTGTAAACCCACGTGGAGCTTGTCTGAGCAGTATAGCCAGAAAAAAATGCCCAGAGGCGGATTTTAAACAGTGAACTACAAAAGAGCTAGAAATGGTCCCAAACTACTGTACTTTCACCATATATCTGCTCCAAAGTCTGGAAGTCTGTCCTTACTGTCTGTCAGGCCCATGTGTATCTGGGTTGTAGGATTCAGACAGTACCAATTTTGCCCTCTCTTCCACCTCCAAAAGTTCTGTACTTGACCCTTTTTTTTCAGTCTCTTCTTCCTCAGCCTGCTGTTCCAGGCAGGGAGTTTCTTTGAGCCTTGGGATTTATGGCTTCTTCTATTCCAGTGCTCCCTTTTGCGAGACTGCACATGTAGAAGCTGCAGTGCTACCTCAAGTCAGTTTGGCTTCAGCATTGCTACCCTCTAGATTTCAGTGTGCCTCTCCTTCTTTGTCTATAGCGGGATTTCAAGTGGTGGATTCAGCAAGCTTCCCTCAACCCAGGCCTGTCCTTTCAGCCTTTGGTGCCTTCTTAAGAACTATTCACAGATGCTTCAGACAGGGGGTGGGTGGGGGGCTTCCTGTGATCACCTGAAAGTCCAAGATCTCTGGCCTCCCATCAGAGGTCAAACCACATCAGTATCAAAGAAATAAGAGCTCTGATTCTGAATTTTTCACCCCATGCTCTCTCCTGGCCCTCTGAAAGTTTACATGGACAACACCACAGTGATTTGGTATGTCAACAAGCAGTGGAGCACAAAATTTTACTCTTTCTACAGATCGGCTCTGCAGGCCTGGGATCTGTTATCAGTTAACTTTTCAGGCAATGTATATTCCCCCGAAGAAGAATTTGGTGGCAAACACCTTGATCAAGTCCAAAACTCAGGCTCACGAATAGATGCTTCACAGAGACATGTTTCTAGATATAGTCCATTGGTGGGGTATTCCTCGGGTATATCTTTTTGCCGCCCCTCTGAGCAAGCAACTCTCTCTTTTGCATTCCAGAGTGCCATGCCATTTGGTGTGGAAGACTGATGCCCTTTCTTTTCCTTGGAAAAGGATGTTTCTATATGCATTCCATCTCCTTCCAAGAGTCCTGCAGAAGATTCAGCTGGACTTCCCAGAAATCTTGTTAGTGACTCTCTTTTGATCAAGACAGCACTGGTTTCCCCGTCTTAATGCCTCTGGCCATGGACAATCATAACATGTTACCTCACCAGTTGGACCTCCTCACACAGGGCAAGGGGTCACTCATCCATCCACACTTGTCCAGTCTTCAACTGACAACTGTGGATGATTGGGTTTTGATTCTTTTTGGCACCTCTTTTCCGAGGACGTGTTTAAGGTTTTACAGGAGGCAAGAAAACCTGCAACCGAAAATGTCTTGTGTGTCCAACTGGAAGAGATTTTTTTGTCTGGTGTCATGCTTATAACCAGGAACCTTTTTCAGTGGGGGTCCCTCTGATTCTCTCCTATTTGTGTGAATTGCTCCAGGCTGGCATGGCCTATTCTTCTGTAATTGCCTATTTATTAGCTATTTCTGCTTGCTTGCCATTGAG
This sequence comes from Protopterus annectens, assembly GCF_019279795.1. NCBI lineage: Eukaryota > Metazoa > Chordata > Ceratodontiformes > Protopteridae > Protopterus > Protopterus annectens. The sequence continues at coordinate 966,565,235 of NC_056739.1, forward strand.
TCCTCCTTTGGTTTCTCGGTTTGATGTCAGTTTCTTAAAAGCATCCTGCACCTTACGCCCACAAGGAAGCTTGCTCCTTCTCCTTGGGACTTTAATTTTGTTTTAAAAAAAATGAACCAGGCTCCATTTGAGCCTGCAGGTTCAGCTTCTCTGCAACATTGTATCTGCAAGACATGCCATGTTACTTGCTCTTACTTCTGCTCAGAGGGTTTCGTAGCTTTAGGCCCTTATGGCCATCCCTTCTTTTTTAATTTTTCACAGGGACAGTGTCTCCCTTCATACTATTCCTTCTTTTATGCCCAAGGTGGTCAAGTAGTTGTCCCTGAATCAGGCAGTGCTCCCTTTCTCTTTTCGTTCTCAGTCTACTAGTGAGATGGTCTTACATGCTTTGGATTTACACAGACTGCTTGGGTATTATTTGGACACAGCAAAGGCCATTCATAAATCTGACCAGCTTTTTGTTTCTTTTTTTTCCCAGGACATTGGGTTTGGCTGTTCTAAGCAAACCATCTCCTTCTGGATTTCTAAGGCCATTTCTTTTTGTTATTCTTTTCATGGCAAATGTCTTTCTACTTCCATTAGAGCTCACTCTACTAGGGCTGTTGCCTCTTCTGGTGCTTTCTTCAAGGGATTGGTCACCATTTCCATCCCTGAAGCACCAGTTTGGTCTTCTGTGCATATCTTACTAAACATTATAAAATTGGATATAGTTTATAGGGCTAAAGAAGGTTTTGCTTAAGCCATTCTACATGGGATTATTGAGGGCTCTTTCCATCCTTTCACCTCCCAACCTTTTCTTGAGGTTTTTTGCAGTAGATGTCCTTCTCTTCACTGTTGCAGTATTTGCACCCTCCCTCCAACCCCCTTTTTCCTTTGGATTTCGCTTCCGACTCCTGGCTGAGTGCCTTCTTTTCCATCTGGATGTGCTTGGTCTTTTTTTGTCTTATGAAGACTTCTCACATCTCGGACAATTCAGTTGTGGGTGACAGCATCTGTACATCACCTTCATGCCCTACATCCTGTACGGGGAGCATACATGTGATGTACGGTGCATGCAGGGTCTAAAGGGTTTGGTATACTGGCCGGATGTTGGGCTGTCCTTGGCAGAAGATCCCAGCTGTGAGGAATACTGCAACAGTGAAGAGAAGGACATCTACTGTTATGGTAAGATTTTACAAAGTTATACTTTTTCTTGGGACATGTATTTCCCCTTAGAGTGCTTGGTTAGCTCATTTAGAAGTATGAAAAAAATAATTGCCTCTATAAATGTCCTATTCCAAAATGGTAGCAATGAATTTAGGGTCTTATACCAACTGTACTTAAAAATGTATATGATCATACTTATATCCTCTCTTAAATTTCCATATTAAGTACAAGAGATAAATTGTTGAGCAACCATTTTTAATGAGGAACAGTATAAATAGATTTGTTTTCATTGAAAACACAAGTTCCTTCAAAAGAGCATCCAGATATCATGAAATGCATGTTTTTCCAGAACTGACTTACCTTATTGAAAAAAAGATCCAATGTAAGGTATTTGTTGTTTTTTTTTTTTTTTCAGTGTGGTTCCAGAGTTTTGTATTCATTTATTTATTTTGTATTAGTATTTGAACTTTGCTTGGTTCTCTCTTTTTTTTTCTCTGTGTAAGTGAAGGAAATGGTACAGAACAGAGACCCTCGATCAGAACTGAATTTTGGATTGGGAAAAAAATACCATTAGCTAAACTAAAAAGAATTTTGGAAAACAGTAACATTTTAAGAATATTGCCCTTATGAGTCAAGAATATAGATAAAACTACTCTGTTTCTGTAAATTATATTAAATTGACTCTATTAATGTACCTATGCCATCTTGTGTGGTGTGAGATGGCTAAGTCCCACTGCACTGATGATCACCAACCAGTGTGACTAGGACCATCAGGATGCAGTGATGGTAGGTGTGGGCAGCATGCACAGCAAAACCCCTGGGGCAGTTCTGGTTGCAAAGACCCTTCCTTTGGGAGTCTCCTTAGTACAGTGGCACATCTGGAGATGCTCATCTGCCATACGGAGGGAGAAAGGCAGGAAGAAACTGACTTCTCACATTAATAATTATTGGTGGCATCTGGCTGTTGCCTCTGCTGAGGAATGAATAGACTGGTAAGCTTTCACTGCATCAGTGAATGGGAAATCAATAGCCTTGCTGTCAACCCAGTGAGATAAACAAATGGATTGATAGGGTACTAAAGATGTGCTGATGGCCAAGACTGAAAAGATAAAAAGAGGCAACTGTCCACTAATTTGGCAGTACTTTACATTAATTAAATAATCTACTGTATTAACAGAATCATTTACATTACATGATTTAGAAATCAAGACTATTTTAGCATGGTGAAATTAACATAATGGTATCCAGCTTTGTATCAAGGAAAGAAAGATTAGTTAATTGCAGTAAATAATGAACTTCTGACAAGGCAAACGTTTAGTGAGAGTCTATGCTAAGTCCATCTTGCCCAAGAGCTTTAGAGAGATGTATTGCATGTTGTACGTAATTAATACCCTGCAAAGTAGACTGGACAAATCAGTAAACTGAACTGAAGGCCAGCAGATCAAGGAATGCAGTTTGTGTAACAATTAATATAGTCCAGAATAATTTGTTGAAAAATTTGAAGACTGGTTTCCACTGAGTGAAATATTTTACGGTTATATTACCTGGAAGTTTATTGTAGAGAAAATTCTGTTTGATAAATGCCTACCTACATTAGTCTGCATAAAGAAGTGATTCCCATGAGATTTGTAAATTTTCTAATTATCTAATCTCAGGGTTTATTAATCTCTGATTCTAAATTAAAATATACAGGCCAATATTTCTGCAAATTAATCTGTAGTAATCCCTCCATTTTTATAAAATACGCGAGTGTGAGAATTTTTCTGTAAATTTGGAATAATTTTCTTCTCGGCTGTGATCTGCCATCAAAGTCAAAGCTGAAAGAATATACAGACAGTACTTGATGGCTGTTTATTTATTGTTAAAGTAGGTGATGTTTATTTTCAATCAGTATAAGTCTCTTTCCTCTTTAAGCTAACTGCAAATTTATCTTTTGAGTTTTCACTCTGTCTGTAGTCTGGGTATAACGCTTAGTATTGTGCCTAATAATTGGAAAAAAATGCCATTGTAAAACCTCTCCCTAAGAAACCCAATCCCTCCAAGCCCTCCAGACTTCCGTCCCATTTTTTATCCCTCCCTACTTTAGGAAAGATTCTGGAAGCATTACTTTTCATGCAACTCGTTAAATACATCAACTGATACTACCTTATCTCTCAAAAGCAGCATGGCTTTTGGTTGGTCTGGTTGCAGTACATTCACAGCTATCTGAACACACACTGACAATGTTCTTCTTGGAAGCGACAAAGGCTCGATTACTGGAACCTTATTTATTTACCTTACTGGGGTCTTTGATCTTGCCAATCACTCTGCTCTCCTAGACTATCTCACTGGAGCAGTCATTAGTGATGACACGCTGCCCCGGTCCAACAATTAACTCTCTAACCACAACTTCTCAGTGAATTTCAAAAGATCAATGTGTCCAGCAATCCTTTTGCAGAAAGACATCCCCTAAGGATCTATTCTGGCACATCACTTTTGTATCTACATTAACAAACTCCTTCTTGATTTATCCAATCTTCCTATCCTGCTTTATACTGATGACATGGTCCTGTTCTACTCCAACTCTTCTCTCTCCTCCATTGAACTTAAAATTCATGTTGACTTTCAGCTCCCATTCAATGGCTTAGTGATAAACAATTATTTCTTAATTTGTCTAAGCAAAAACAATGCTTTTTAGTACTAGGCAAAAGCTCATGTCTCACTCCAGACCCTCTGTCATCTGAATGACACTGCTGAAAACATCACTACTTCAAGTACCTAGAAATTTGGTTGGACCCTTCTCCACCTGGATTGCACACACAAAAAATCAGTTCTGGCCTATCCTGAGCTAATAGGACCTCACCAGTTCTTTCCAGACCCTGTAGGAATGCCATTGGTAAAGGAATCTTACCTGCTGAGCTAGAATAGAGTTTTCCTCTGATTGATGCAGTCTCTAAAAGAAATGTATCCACCCTTTAAACCATCTCAAACACCATATGCATATTCATCACTTTCATCGCAAGAAATGAATACCACTGCAAAACCATTGAAAAAAGCTAACTGGCAACCTGTGAAAGAGCATGCTGACTTTTCTACTTGCCTCTCAGCTGTTTAAACTAAACTTAACAAGAATGAGAGCTTCCCCTCACTTGCCCCCAATCTATTCAGACCTTAGAAGCCTTAACCAGTTTCGTCCTCTTCTCCAAACTTTCTAAACTAGGTTTCAGTGCATAAATCATTCTATTTTGGTCCCTTGTACCAAACTGAGAGAATGTTTGTCTTCTTTTCTTAAAGATAATTTATGCTGCCCTATTTTATGATTGGAACTAAAAGTATATTAGAAGACTCAAGGAAAATGCGACTGCTGTCTCTCTCTCGTCATATAACTTAACCTCTTCCTACCCTATTTTCCTGTACGTAGCTTGCACTGACTCTACTTTTAATTATGATTTCTTCAGTATGCCAACTCTGATATCCATTCTGTATGTAATGCATATATATAATGTAGTGTATCTGTTGTCTTTATACCCTCAAGCCAACTCTTTCACTTTGTATATAGTACATGTATATATATATTGTCATGCATCTATTGTATTTACCCATGGGATAAGACTGAAATACATCCAGTGGGATCAGTGCTCTATCTTGATTAATAAATTCAAAATAAACTAAAAATAAAAGTAAACATTTACTGATTTTTTAACTAAATAAACGTTTCTTTCTTCTCAAATATCAAAGATAATAGAACTGTAGAAAGTCTTGAAAAATTTTTAGATCCTTAAATTTTGAGGGCTATTTGAAATAGAAAATAAGATATGTACGAGGAAATGTTTTGCCATCAAGTTTATTCATCGACATGACCAAACCTATTAGAAACAACATTCTGGAGTTTTTTTCCCAAATGAGAAACTAGTTGTTTAACTAATTGTCCAGGGTTTTTGGTTTGATTACTGAATCCCATAGATTTCATTCTTGGGATGAATATTTTTGATCATATTTCGAAGGTAATTTTTGACTGAAGTTCATTTTGTTGAAACTGCTTCTTTTAATTTCAGTTTCTGCTCTTCTGTAACTCCTGCTATTTCAGCCAAGTTTTCAGATACAGATTTAGTCTGTTTCAGAGCTCCCTACTCCAAGATAAACGTAACCTTTGTCATTTGGATAAAACTTAATGTCAGTCAGCTTTTTCTATAAGATCTCTGGCCTTTTTTGGCCTTTATCTTCAATATTTAATGTTTGACTACCCTTAATTTGATCACAAGCCCCTTGTAATACATTTGAATTCAGTAAGGTCTGAGATGTAAAGGAATTTTACTTGGATCTTTCAAGTCCATATGTCAGCATACCTCTCAACTGTACCAGTTCCTCAGAATTTCCCTGTTTTGAGGCTAAAATGAGAGGTGCCATGAATTCCCAAGTGGCCCCTTCAAATCACAATTTTTTTTCATCATTTATAATTTTTTCGATAATGCTGACGTCATCGTGCATCGCCAGTGTATCCCGCAACATTATCAATGTGCAGGGGCATGTGTGATTATGTCAGTGTCACGAGATCATGCCTGTACACCGACTTGCCTGTAAAAGAGGTTTTAAAAAAAAAAAAAAAAAAAGTTGTTTGTGACTGCAGGCCTGCCTACGACTTGCAGCAGCAAACAAAAGAGGACGTCAGCAAAGCTGCGATGGCTCTTTAGTAAGGAATGTTAATGTCTCTAGCATTATTCCATTGAGAAAGTTGGTTACGCTAATGTTTGAGAGACAGTATACCTGCAGCAGTAGCATTCCTCTGCTCTGGTAAGTAATATCTGCTAACAAAAATCTGGAAGATATCTAGACAGATTTCCGTTTGCAGTTTAAATGTGGAAAAATATAGTTGACACAATTCCTATGCATCCTGTATCAACATGGGTCAGTTTTGCAAGTAGGTTTTTCCTTATGTTTTCCTTTTTTATTACAACAATAAATGAAGATGTATTTCAAAGAGATTTAAAAGTAATGAATGAATATCAAGTTAGGTCCTACAACATGAATTTGGTTGAGATAATGCATTTTTCTCCTGCCTTGTACGTATATTCTGTTATGAAATTAGATGTTGTATCTGGTTGTTATGTACAAGATGTAAATAACTTGAATTACTATGAATGCACATTGGAGATGAATGCCTCTATTCAAACCTGTTCGTATTGCTTTTAAGTTGATCAAGCTTTAAGTATTTATATCTTCTTTTAGTTGTTGCACTCGGTAGTTGTCATGCAGTTTTTTTTGCTTCTGTTTAGTACTTTAAGATGTATTTTGGAACTTGTATATCTATATATTAACAGATAATGAGATTCTTGGTGTGGTGTGATTTTTACCTTTTGTCACTCTGTGAAAACTGAGCTCTGGTGCCTTTGCCTGACTTCATTATTTTAACATATCTGTAGTACTGTGCATGGTAATGCAGTAATACCATTTCTGTTATTAATGAAAAGAGCCTGAAAAGATATGTTTAAAGTTCATTGAAGGACGAGTTCCACCCTGGCCCCCACTAATATTTAAAGTCTTCTCTCATCTTTTTCTGGTTATGTAGCGAGTCTAGGTTTTGGTTTTAGGAAGATAACAGGTGGGAGTGCTTAAGAAAGCTTCCCAGTATCTGTCATTGTATTATGTAAGTGAGGCTTCTGGATGGGATAACTGGAAAAAGGGTGCTATCTTATTTTTTTTTTTTCCTGAAAAGAAAACTACGCTAGATTAGAATGTAGCAGATACGTATTGTGCAGAACAACCAGTCAGCCCTAGTCAGTTACCTGCTGAACAAACAAGACCACGCCTTAGTGTTGGATGGTGTAAGTAGCTACTGAGTAAATAAAGGACAGGGGCTGGTATCGTTGGAATAACCAGATAGTAGTTCAGTGGAATACTGTAATCTTTATATTACAACGATATGAGTGTGTTTGTTAACCTTATTTAAAGTGCTAGAAAAGTATACTGCTCAACTGTGTCTTGTAGGGCATTAGTAAACTTCTGCCTGATGCTGAGTCTCTCAGGGCAAGAAATCTGGACAAAGCCAAAAATGGTGGGACAAAGGCCCAAAAATAGGCACAGATTTTAAATACTGCTGCTGTAAACTCAGATACTTGTTAGAATAACAGGTTTTGCATTATTATGCATTTTCTGAGGGATATGAATTCAAATGTCTGCTACTTCAGTCTTCATGTTGGTATTCCACATCTCATTGGAGTGGGCGGGGGTTACATGGTTGTGTATCCAAATTTTATGTTAATCAGCATCCCAATTTTTGGCCAGTTGTACCTACTTTTCCATGGGCCTTTGTTCAGATTTTTGATGTTTCCGGGTTGAGAGGTATGTATGCAAGTCTGATTTACTCAAAGCATTAATTATCTTGTCACTAGAACTAAAGGAGGTGTCTGATTTTTTTCTGTGGTTTAGTTGTTCTTTTGTATTTATATGTATTAATAATCTATTAAAAATATAATCATTTAGGCAAATTATTGGACCAAATCCTTGTTCAAGACTAATAGTCCAAACAAACAAGCCCAAGAAGAGACAAATTTAAATTGAATCTAAAAACTTCCTGTCAGTAAAAAGGACTACACCTGCTCTAACATCAGTCTTGTGATGGATACAAAAGAACTTATTGAGAAAGGAGTACTTCCTTAAAGTTTTAAACTAGAAATATGTAGTTACATTAAGCAAAGTTGTGAACTTCTTAAAGAAACGATTTTATTAACATAGTGCTTTAATTTATGTTCTTAAAGTAGCAGTCCCCAGTAAACATGCCAAATACTTCTAGAAACTGCTTGTGCCAAATACACTAGAAACTCCTTGTGCCAAAAAGTAGCTGAAAACTTCAGATTTAATAAAGTTCTATAGGGACTAGTATTACAACATCTATTTCTGTACAGTACAGTAGAAAACAAAACTTTCAGCAAGCAAGCCATAAATGGCAAAAATATATAGTCATGAAAACTGCAATTCCAAACCGTGAGAGAGAGAGTGAGAGAATGTGTGAGAGAGTGAGAGTGCAGTACTTGCAGCAAAGAAGCTAAAAAGGCAACACTATGTAGTCTTGAAGACTGCAGTGCCTATCTTATAGCCCTGAATACTCCAAAACAAAAGTAATAAGAAAAATCTCGAGCCTCTCAGACAGCATGTATCAAGTAGTTAAGTAGCAGTAGTAAATGTCCCAAGATGACAGCAATAATAGAGTCAGTTAGCCTGGCTTCTCTCAAACAATAAGCTTAGTAGTATGCATCAGTGAGCTGCACAAGGGCAACAGTCTGACTAACAGTCTGGATGGGTCTCATTAAATTAACTTTTTTAAACAAAGTTGTAAAGGAGCTGCATTCCACAGGACCAGTGATAGTTTGTTATAAAATGGAAAACTTAAGCAGCCTCTCAAAGCAAAGTAAGAAGCTTTCCCCAGATATCTTGCAATAGCCAGCAAGGAAACAAATGTATACATGGCAAACATTAGGTCAAAATAGAAGTTGATTATATAAAGAAAAGTTACAGTACTATTTTGATCACAACTACCTTACACATCAGCAAAAGGCAGGGTTTACAAGAAAAAGTCCTGCCCATCTACAGGATAACCAATGGCCTTTTGGCTGCGTCCCACTACTGACATTTTATTTCTTTTTGCAATTATTTTATTATTTGTTGAAGTTTGTTTAATAGAAAGGTCCAACTGAATAATTTTATCCATTTTCAGCAGATGCCTGGGGAGAAAGCTTCACAAGTTAAAGAACTTAAAGTACATGTATATAGGTGAAAACTGACATATTACAGTATTCTATAAATACATAGATTAATACGAATGACATGTAAAATAATACACATACTGTAATTAAAACAAGATAAATACAGTACCATATATCTTTGATGCATGTTGATATAAGTGCAAGAGTTCTTTACTCACTCATAAAAAAAATGTCAAGAGAGGAGAGGAAGGGGGTGTGAGAGATAAGTATTTGTTAGAGGTAATAAGTGAAGTAGATGTGGGAGGCAGGAGAAAGAGTAAAAGAAAGCAAAATTAAAAGTAAGAGAAATAACAAGGAAAAGGAGAGAGAGAGTGTATATGTAGGTATTAGAAGAGCAGGAGCTCAACTTTTTTCTGTAGTAGAGCAACATGTGTAAAGCCAGGAGTTGTACAGGAATTCTTGTAGATGCAGTTTAAATTAACGAATGTTATGTAATGGCCTGATTTGTGCGAGGATTGTATTCCTGATCTTTGCCACACAGTGTGAGTACAGACTTTGACTGCAGTTTTTGTAAGATTTGTAGATATAAAGTAGATTTTTGTCAGAAGATTGAAGGTGACTATTTGGCAGGTAGTGCTGGAGAATTATACTTACAGCTGGGTAAGAAGTGGGATTAAATATAATTTTGTGTGTTATGAGAAGTTGGGTATAATTCAATTGTTGGGATAATTCTAGCAAGTTTAGAGTTTTTAGTGCAGAGCAGTGATATGTATTAGCTGCAAATCTAGCTACCCTGTTGTAACACTGCCCTAATTTAGATTTTAATGTGGTCTAAAGGTTGATCAAGATGTAAGAACCATATAGTAGAGAGTGGAGTGGGTATGTAGTGTCGAGTCACTCTGGTGGATGCAGTAAGAAATTTTGAGGCTCTGTATAGCATTCATAGTTTTTCTGAGTTTTTTTTTTTTTTTTTGTATGCTCTGTATGGGGAGGTCATATTAGAGGTTGTCGTCTATTGTAATCCCTGGCAGTTTTGTATAGGGCACTACTTCATTTGGCAACTTGCTGCCTGTAGAACCTTCACATGGAGGTTGGGGCATCCCGATGTGTATAGGCTGTTCCAGATGGGACACCGTCCTTGTGCGGGGTTACACTGGGGGCTGTTATTGTTTGGGGAACCAAGAGGCTAGGACGATAAAAGAACTAGTAGCAGAGAAGCATGAGACCAGTGACAATAAGCAAAAAAAAAATAATTAAATTGCTGGCATTTGAAGTTCATGGACCAGTGGTTGTATTGCAGAATTACACCTCACTTTCCATGACTTTTCCCCCTTGGCTGTATCACTGTTTCTCAATAGTTAATCCTTTAGTCTCATTCAGGTGACTTCTAGAGTAATAAGTATCCCTTTTAGGAAATTTCTCTTTCCTTCTTTATGAAATAAATTTGCTGCTTTGTTGTAGAGTGTTAACATGTATAGCACTGTGCCTGTAATACACACACCCATCTGGATATTTTAATCCTTAACATTTGTTCTTTTTGAGAGCAGACCACTCCATTTTTTTATTCCCTTATCACAGGACTTGCCCAGGTTTTGGCCCTTCCTGCTTCCTCCCAATCCATTTATTCCTTTCAGTGATAAAAGCCAGGTATTCCTGGGCTGGGTGAGAGCTTTTGGGCCTATATACTCCCATGTAAGGAGTGTTGTCAGCTCATTTGTTCCATTAGAGGACTACAGTTGGGCTTGCGGTAGTGTACCAGATGCTGGTCGCTAGCAGCCTTAGTTTAACTCAATCCCCAAGTTGGTTTGCAGATTCAGCAATAAGTGCTTGGGGGGATGCTTCCTTCCACACACGCCTTCCTCCCTGTCTCATCTGACTGCAGTACTTGATAATATGAGCCTGTCTGGTCTACTGTGTGAATTGTCATCCACAAACTGGTGCATTCCTCTATTGTGCTGGGTCTAGCCAGTCTCATTCCACCCAGGGTAATGGAGCTAACACCAACCACTCTAGCCTTTCTTCCACAGCTAGGCCGCTCCAGCACCTCTGCCACTGATCGAACACAGTTTGCCTGGGTCATAGACAGTTCTTCATCTTTGTACATTACATTGGCAGAATGGGAAGACCACCCCATTTTGACTCCTTAAAAGTGATTTTGATCGGATGTTGTCCTTTTTTTTCTTCCTCACGAATGGGTCTAGGATCCAGTCCTCTGATCTGACTTGGCCACATTTACAAGACTTCAGATCCATGCCTCAACCTCCTCTTTCTAACCATAATGCTCTATTCCATCCCCAACTCCTCAGATCTCATTTGCTGCCACAGCTGCAAGACAGCCTTGAGAGTAAGAGTATCTTTTTTGGATAGTTTTTTGGATAATTATTGTACCTTTTCTCATTTATATCATTAACTTTGAACTTAGTTTTCCCTCAGCGTTTTTGCAAGCGTTAGGTTTTTTCTCTTTACTTTTGTAGCCCTTTCTCGTACCACTCATGATACTTGACTGCCTTCCTATTTCTAAATACTTTTATATAATTTCTATTCTGTTAAAAAAATATATTGTTTTTCCCCCTTTCTGTGTTAGCTTGCTGGGTTAAAGTCTACTGTTGCTTCAGTCTTTAACCTCCCGGTTTAACTTAAGAGTTATCAAAAACCCTCTTCTTTTTCTTTCAGGGTTTACTGCCTTCTGCTTCATGTCTGAGAAACCCACACCAGAGAAAACTGCAGGTTTCAAGAAATGTACTTCTTGTAGGCATAAGATTTCCAATTCTGATGCACACAAGTGTGTATACTGCTTAGGAGTGGCCCACCTGGATTCTCCTTGCGCTGTGTGTGAAACCTTTAATCCGAGAGGCCTCTCGAATCAAAGGAACAAGCCAATTTTTAAAGGATTACTTCCTGCTGGGGCTCAAACGCCCCTCAAAACAGTCTCAGATGGCTTCAGAGCCAAGGGAAAGACACCACCCCAAATCTCTGAAATCCTCCTCAGAGCTGGCTGAGAAGTTGTGGAAAGTCTCTGATCCAGTGGCCCTCAGATCTGCAACAGACCTTGGAACCGATTGGCTCAGTCCCAAATACCTGTTCTACCCTTCTATCCACCTCTTACTTGGATCTTAGACCCTTGGACCAAATGAGTAGTCGCCATACACTAGAATTAGTGTTGAAGCCAGTGTCTCCGGCGCTGCCTCCCTAGTTGTTCCAAATACCGATAAATAGCTCTAGGCCGGTGTCAACGACTTCATCTAGGTCCAATAGGAGTTTGACAGAATCAGACATGGACAGGATTATGTGAAGATTCCTTAGGGCTCAGATTCAGATGGGGGTCCTGCCAGCTCCGTCCCCTATCGGATCCATGAGCACACCTACCCAAAAGATATTGTCTCCTTCTCCGATCTGACCCCCAGCTTTGGCGTCCGATGATCCAAGATTCCTGAGATGCTTGGCATTGTATCCGAGGAAGTTCCCTTCCTCGACTCCAATGGTGTCCCTGACCACCTCTGCTCCGATGCCTTCGGATCATTGCCGGTCTCTGATCTGAGAGGTCAGCACCAGGTCCGAGGGGTTGGGTTAGGTTCCCACTTTGTTGGATCTTTCCTCTCAGTGCCTCGACCTTGGACAGCTCGGGTCCAGTTCTCCCTGGACAGCTTGGATCTGGGGTTGGCCTGCCCGGAGTTCACTTCTTTGGCTGCTTCAGCTCTGTGGAGGAAGGGAGAGGTTCCCCTGGGTCCATCAGCTTTCCAGGTAGTAGAAAGGGCTTTATCTTTGCATAGAAAACTGTTCTTTTTAGTTTCTGCTCTTATCCCACACCCCTCATCATATGCGAACTCTGAGCCCATCATCTGCTCCTACAGGTCAGCCAGCTCCGGAAAGCCTCCACACATGTTCCCCAGAGGGATTCTCCCTTTCTTCCAACACCTCTCCGGAGCACCCCACAGAAGAGGTACCTCCGAAGAGAATGTGCAAAAAGATGCACATAGACTCCCCTATGGAGTTGTTCATGGGGGACACTGATTTTGATGATGGAGAAGGATCACCCCATCACCACCTGACTGTTTCCTTTAGCGACATCCTGGAAATTCTCAAACAGAAAGGTAGCTGGCCATCTAAGACTCCTCCTCCTGAGGAATCTGTGTTCCTGGAGGCTTTGGGACTGGCTCATCTATGTCTTGGGTGACACCTCCTGACAGATGAACTTATTGACCTAGTTTCCTGCTGGGCCTGGAAGGAACCAGACACTGGTGAACCCATCCCCAAGCACCCAGGTAAGTTTTTAGTTCTCCCGTCAGATAGACCTCATTGGAGCAAGGGTATCCCAGTTGATGCCATGGTTGTGGCAGCTGCCACTAAGAAGGAGCTAGTGGAGCAAAGCTCTTCTCTCCATCCACTGAACAGGGAGTCCAGAGCGATGGACATTTTTGGAAAGTGCATTTATGCCTCAACCACTTTCATATTGTTGTTAAATTACCTGGCATATTTTACCCACTTGCAGAGAGATTTGAATCAAGGAGCTTTCAAACTCTCTCGCTGAGACCATCTTGGTGGAGGATCTCAAGTATGTATCTCCTCAACTGGCTACTCTCTCATCTATTGCTAATTCATCAATGAGGCTGATCTCCCATACAGCGGAGGGTACCTCACAAGCACCCATTTCAGGCATAGTCATTCGGACACATGGTTGGATGAGGCTGTGCAACTTTGCAAAACCCTTCAAGGCATCTTTTTTTTAATGTCCCCTTTAATGGCTCCTCTTTGTTCAGGCCATCTGTGAAAGATGCGCTGACCCGCAGCGAGCAGGAGGGAAAGAACCTGTCTGCTATGGGAATCAAGTTTTCTACCCTTCAGTGTTCATACTGTAGGAATCAGTGAGGTGGTAAGAAAATGTGATTCCGGAAATCTCCGGGATCTTTCGGGACTTGCTCAGAGATGCTTCCTCCAGAGGCTGAGGAAGCGGTTTAAATGGATGACGCCACACCAGACGCAAAGGGGTTCTGCAAAACCAGAGCTTCAGAGACGACTCCTCTGATAAGGCCCAATCAGCACTCCTGAAGCGTTGCCTGATTGTCCATCTCTGGAGGCAGTCAGGGGTCGATTCTCCTTGCATTGGATGCGTGGACCAATACAACAAGATATACATGAGTGCTGAGAATCATATCCAGAGGTTACTTACATACCTTTTTCCCTTCAACTTCCTGTACAAAGAAAGAAGCTCCTTGACTTTCCACCCAGTCAGAGGGAGTTCTTAGCTCAAGAGATTCAAAAGCTACTTCAAAAGAGTCATCCAGGAGGTCCCAGCTGAACAGATAGGATTCGGAACTTACTGTCAGTTGTTTTAGTGCCAGAGAGAACAGAGGATCTGCGATCAGTTTTGGATCTAAGCAATCTGAGTCAGTATGTAATGAAGTCAAAGTTCTGAATGGTTAGGTTTCAGTCCATCCTGCTGCTTCTGCACAAGGATGATTAGATGTGCTCTGTAGATCTCCAGGATGCATACTATCACATCAAAATAGACAGGCAGTCCAGGACACACCTGCACTTTTGACTGGGAGCCAGTCACTACCAATTCAGAGCATTGCCCTTTGGACTCACCACAGCCCCCAGGGTGTTCACCAAATGCATGGCAGTCGTGGCAGCTCACTTGAGACTCAAGGGATTCCAGGTGTTTCACTATCTCAACAATTGGCTCTTACCAGCTCCACCAGGCATCAGCTTCCACAAACCAGGGATTACTTATTTAAGATCTCCAACTCCCTAGGCATTACAATAAACCTTGCCAAATCGAAGCTGACTCTATACAGATGCTGGAATTTATAGGAACTCAATTGGATACTGCGACTCAAGTGACATCACTACCTCTTCATTGCATCACATCATTGAGAAATCAAGTGGAGGACTTAGTCTCACCCCCCCCCCTAAGCAAATCTAGTGTTATTGTTACAAGAGCTTGGGTCAATGTCAGCTGCCATTCTTCTAGTTCCTCGAGCAAGGTTCTTTATGCAAATCCTTCAGTGGACACTGGTGGTTCAGTGCACCATTCTGTACCAGTCTTTATCATTTCCAATGAGACTCACTCAGATTTGCAAGCTTCATATTCACTGGTGAATCTCTTTCTGGGCAGACCATTCTCTCTTCCTCCCCCAATAGCCACGATGACCACAGAAATTGGTGAAAAGGAGGGCCAAGACCGTGCATACTCTATACAACACTGTTGAAGAGAAGGTACTTCCTTTCAGTTGTCATCCAGAAGGCATCTTCTTTGGTGAAACCCTTAGTGTGATGATGAAATGCTTTAAATGGGTGCCATAATGTCTGTCTGACAGTCCTAACAGGTACTTCAAACTAATGGATAGAGCTCAAACCCAGACCAAAAACTGTATCACCCATTTTCCATGTATTTGAGGATGATTTTGAAATGACAACACTATAACCCTCTTCTTGACCTGCAGAAAAGCCAGGCGGGTCTTATAGGATGGGAGGGTAAATCAAAATATTTCTGTTAAAACCCTAATTTTGGCCCTGCAGTTCTCTGTAGATGCTATTAAAGGATCCAGATTGGCAGTTAGTGTAGTGCTAGATGTTTTGGGGCAAAAAATATACACATCAGCCACTATACGAACCAAAGGTATTATTTGCTAGATGCATGTTACAGTACCAAAAGTAAATGTGTTTGGAAGGGAAATTGGCTAGGCTTAAATTGGCCTACAGTGAGAGCTAGCCTAGTACATACCTGTGAACCATATCACAGATGTTTTTAGGCAAATACTGCCCAGGTTGATTCATTTTTAAAAGTGAACAGATGTGCCATCAGAATATAGCTATGATTCAGTTAATGCATCTGCCAGTGTGGCTGCGGCTGCCACAGTCATTGTGAGACATGCCTGAGTTAAAAAAAAATACCCTGTCATTAGATGATGTCATATGCAGAAGCTAAATGCATATCTGAACAACTGTCTATTCAGTCCTGCATCACCAGAAGTATTTAAAAAGTTGAAAAAAATGACAATACTTTTCAGTAAAGCATTTACTTGTCTCATGGATCCCTAAATGTAACACAATTTTCATGTTAAACTGTGGTCTTTTTCTAGAAAAAATCCATGGTCAGACCAATTTATGCAGAAGAACGTTTTTCCAAAAATGTTTATGAAGGGGTGGCAGACCATAACACAATTTAGGGTGGTGGACCTCCTCAAGACAGTGCCCCTCAATAATGACTGTTATAACCTTCCCTTCCTTCACTCCCCCTCCTCTCATCTAGGACAAAGATTAGTACTGTTCAAGGGTCATCCATTTGCCCTGACAACAGATAATGTGTGTGAAGGAAACCATTGTGTCAGAATACAAGATAGTGGTAAGTAAATGAACACCATTCATGAGAATACCTCAGATTACCACAGATCAAGTTGTGTTTGCAGGCCCAGTCCTAAATCAGCTATTTGCATAAGTTGCCATAGAGGAAATCCCTCCAGAAGAGGAAAGAACAGGATTTTACTTCAGACTGCTGTCTGTGGTCCCAAAAGTGCCTTTCAAAACTGAATGTGGTTTAGCTACAGACTTTGTCCGCAAAGTATGGTTAAGTGCATTGGTGCTGCCTCTGCGAAAGGGCTGCCCTACCACTGACCTGGGAAATTGTACGGCCATAACCTAACTGTTGTGATTTGCAGAGTTGTGGAGCATGTCATATTGGACCATATCAACTGTATCAAAAACCTTATCAAGCTCAGCCCACATGTGATACATGGCTAAACTCATGCTCCACTTCTGGCTAACTCCTTACCTTATCAGTCAGTATCATTCGTGTCCTTTTCTCTACAGTGTCTTCCCTTCCTTATCAGCTTCTGCATAATTTTTCTTGTCAGCTCTAACTGCCTCAACTCCTAATATGTCTTGAAAAACATACTGCATATTGTATATCTAAAAGTCAATCTTATAGATTCATAGATTAGACTAGTACTAGATAACTTGCCCTTTAGTCATTTTTTAAACCCCAGCAATCCCCCTGTGAGATTCAAACCTTACCTTTGTGTTTGCAAGGCAAAAACACAACCGATAAATGACCACCCTCCCAACCCTTGTAAATATTTTTTTGCTATCACATGTACTTTACTAAATTCATTGTATGTTTATATGTTTCTGTAACATATTTTTAAATACCTGTATGTTATCTAATTTGTAACTACTCTGGAGATTTTCTCCCTGTCCTTTCCCTGAAAAGGGACTTCTGTTTGCCCAGTCAGACTATACCAGTAACAAACGCAATAAACAAACAAATAAATAGTTTAACGTTGTCAATGGGAGATCCAGCTTTACTCAGTTTAATTAATTTCTTCAAGAAGATCATACAGGCTGTAGATAGAGGTCATTCTCTTCATACAGCTTATTTGGATGTAGCCCAAAGCATTTGCCACTATACACCTTGCTGGCATCACAGACAAAGTGGCTAAAAAGTAGATCCACACGTGGTGAGATGAATAACCATGTAGGTTCTATCTTTGTCAGAGTGGTAAAGTGGCAAGTGACTGTACATACAGAAAGAAGGTAACTAGTGGTGTGCCCAGGGGCTCAGTTGAGGGTCCCTTCCTTCTTTGCTCTAGTTCTGTGATCTCCTGACCAGGAGTCAGACTAATCAAGTTTGCATGTGATCGCAAACTGGACATTGTCAAATCTCCTCCTGATGCACCTTCATTGCAGCAGGAACTAACCCTCATAAATAAACGGTGCATAAAAGAAGGGCTGAAATTAAATTTAAGAAAGAGCAATATGGTCCAATTTGGTAAACGGCTTCACCCTTCAAAGTGCAGTATAGCCAAGACCCCACTTCAAAACGTTAATGTAGTCAGGAGTCTTGGGACCTGGGTTGATAATGCCCTTTTCTTTGACCACCATGTAGCAGCAGTAGTCAGAAAATCCTTCTGTTTAGAACAACTAATATCAAAATGCATATTATTCAGCTATAAGTTACCCATCCCCCTTTCTGCAGACCTAGTAAGACCAGTTATATATTACAACCCCCCCCTCCCCAGAGGTGTACCTTTCTAGGCATATTAAGTAACTGAAAAGGCCCTAGAGGTGCCTATCCAGTCCCTGAGCTGCCACAAAAGATTTGTAGCAGTATTTCTTTACTTGGTTTCGTATAGGCTATTGCAGGATGATCTATCCCTTGTATTCTATCCCATTAGGGTCTTCCTTCATTGATTTCCTGTGTCTTCTCAAGTCAAATAGCTCCACTAATACCAGAACTAAGGACTTTAAATGTCTGCCAGCACATAAATAAAAACATGCCAGAGAGACTGTTTATTACCCACTGCCTACCCCATTTGTGGAACAAATCTTCCTAGCAAGTTGAAGTTGATACTCTGCCATCCTTTGCATTAAACCTGGAGGATTGGATGGGTACCCATAAATTTACTTTGGGACTGACCTGCTCTGCCTTTAATGATAAGAGGGTACAGCATGAAGGTGTACATTGTCTTGGCAGAAATGGTCTTGTGACTCACTTGCCTTGTATTTACTATGATCTTTGTTCGTATACTCAAGTTTTATTAGTCCTGCACAGGTTAGCCCTGCCACTGTAATTCTCTGCATGCTGCAGACATGCAAGACCTGCCAAGAACATTAACCAAGCTATCTGGAAACCTTATTAATTGACTTGAGTCTGGATCATTGGCATGCTTATCGATGTACTCATCCAAAAAATGCTTTGGGGCATCCTTTTCTAAACAGTCTTATAATCCAGATTTGCAGGTTGTCTGCAGCAGGCAACTGTTGAGATTTCCTGTTATGATATTCTGGTACTTTTGAATTTCCTGTACTTTAGGTGTATAAGTCTCCTACAATAGCAGAAAAACATTTGTTTCTGATTTTCTTAAAGAGTGGGTCTCTAGCCCAGCACTCGCCTTTGAAAAGGTCCTATGTTCAATGCCCATACGGCTGTTATTTTCAGTGTTCCCACAGTTGACAGATCACAAGCCAAGACCTTTATTCACTGATTAGTATATGCCTGTGAACAGAACATGATGTGGATCATGGCCATAAGTGCTAGTATTTCATCTTGGCCACCCACAGGAGATGAAGGTAAAAGCTTGAACTTTCCTCAGATCTCTCAACATATCCTCTTTTTAACACTCAACTAAAACACTTCAAAAACTAGTCTTTCACTCAGTATTTCCGTATCCCTTTCTGATTGCCTGTACTCTGGTATCAGTTTCTGATATGAATGGTAGATGCTAACCTGTAGTCCATGCTCCAGATTAGCCTCATCCCACTCTGTTAAATTTCCCTTCAGAGTTATTTGCTCCCAATACCTTGCGTCTTTTGATAATATTATCTAGTAAATTACATTTTCACTGTTGCCTATTTTCTATACCCCTACTTGCAGACACTCCTACTGATAAAATATCCTTTCTTCATTGTCACTGTGAGTTAGTTCTTATAATATTTTCTGTCACTTTATGAATATAGTATTCTGATTGGCTGTTTATTCTCCTTCTTAAGGAATTAAATGTTCTAGTCTCTGTCTCGAACTTCCCCTGTTTCATTATCATCCTTAATCTGCTTTGGTTTGTAAGATTTATAACCTTCTGATTGAATTATATATATGAGCATTAACAGTGTAGCTTTAAAGTACCCTTTCATATGCCTTAAAATCTGGTAGCCATAAACCATTTCGTTCTATGGGGAAAATAAGCTCATTCCTCTTAACTTTTGCCATCCCCCCTCTAGATAAATCCAACTTGGGTCGTCTTCAGTGTAACCAGGGCTTTCTCCCTCTATGCCAGATAAAATATTAAACACTGGGTTGATACAGCAATTATTTCTTTAAAATCGTGGATGTCTTTTACCCAGCAAATACTGGTTATCTTGGAAATTTACAGAGAATTATAGGATTGTTGTACAAAAATATCTGGAAATTTGGAACAAATATAGTCATGTCAACACAAGAGTAACAATTATTTCTTTATTTCAGGTTTAATCAATTCCACATCATTATAAGATTTATTTTTAATAAGAGTTTTACATTCAAAAGAAGTCTATGATTTTAATTTTCCTTCTTTTGATCAGTCATATCAGTACATCTACTCAACCCAGTTTGTGAACTTTTTACAAATGTTTTGCCTCTGTCAGTGTTAATATAGTTATTGCCTTTTGTTGTATTAGAAAAAATAATTGTGGCTTTTTTTTTTTTTTTTTTTTTTTAATCTGTCTGCTGATGTACGTTTGTGTCTGCTGCCATCTGGTGACCATACAAACTTTGGAAAGCAAATCAGACAGACTCCAGCATCTGTTACACCCCCCCCCCACATGATAGTTACTGAAAAGGCAGAAAGGAAGTCTGCTCCTTGATGTTATACCTCACACATACATATGTAGCAGTTTAATTCCATTGTTTATGAAGAACAGTTGCAAAAAGTGTTTTGTTAAAGTTTTGTGCAAAGGTATTGAAAGCTACAGTTGTAAACCTGCATTCATTACAGCAGTTCTTGCATCAGTGCCATATCAACATTATAAATTTTTATTTTCTAACTCGGGAACAGATTGGGCACATTTACCATGCAAAATTACCTTCAAAGCAAAAAAAAATGCTTCTAGGCAAGTCTGTTAATTGTTGAAGTCAAGGTTAAGAAGGAAGAAACTCTGAGTTTAACTATTTTATCATTTGTTGACTGGGTTTTTATTTGTTTTCAGAGGGGACCCTAGGTGGTCTTACCATTTCAAACACTACATAGCTTCAGAGGGCTGCTGCTGAGTGCTTGGAGAACACAGGGAGAGGAAGACAACGGCAGTGAGCTGAAGAGGAGTGTTAGGACTCTCACAGTCTTCTGTCCAGTTGCAGGAAGGGTCGAAGATATCTGGAGATGCATTTAGAGGATTTGAGAGTGTAGTTTGGCTGCTTTGTTTGAAAAAGGCAAGCCAGATGAAGGAACAGCTGTAGCAGATGAGTTGTGTTTTGGCCTTGTTTCAGTGGATTTATAAGGTGGTTTGGTAGCAAAAAATTCTGCAGAGGGAAGAACAGCAAAACTGTAAAAAGTGCAGATGTACTTGGTTGGTGGAATAGCCAACTCTAGGAGTGCAATCTCTGAAGGGCTGTAAGCCATACTGGTCAGCTGTTTTCTCTTTAAGAAAGCAAGGAATTTTCTTCAGGAAGAAGGAACAGTGTTACTGGAAAACTGTTATGTTACATGTGACAGTAATAACACAAGGAAGTCTTCAGGAAGAAAGAAGGAGAGAAGAAACAAAGGAGAAGGCCAGTAATCAAAATTAAACAGGTGCTGTAATTGGGAAGTATGCATTTCTGGATTCTGTGATTTTTGTCAGTAGATTTCATATTGATGTTAGGGCTTTAATACATTTGGGGAGTAAAAATTTTGTGAAGTTACTTTTTACAACTTTTTATTAACGTAACATTTTATGATTTAAACTGAGGAAGAAAAGGATTTGTTTCCTTTGGAATAAATATATTTTCCAAAACTTAAAATGCCGAGTCCCAAGATCTGATGCATTGAAGTAAGATTTTTGTAAATAAATGAAAGAGGAAGAAAAGGCTGGGTTTATACAAGTGATGAATAAATGGTTAGAGACAGGAATTAATAGTGCATAGGTATGTGTTGAGGTAATAAAATTTACCTGGAAGAAAGGAAATGATAGGTAAGTGGAGACCAATCACTTCTCAGAAGTTCAGGTCAAAACTAAAGGGTTGCAAACTAGGTGCAGTCATTGAATTCTTCAGTGTGAACACAAATGTAAATCAAAATCTCATCGACAGTTGCACCTAAATACACAGAACAAGACCCCACACACACCTTTCACCAATTATACCATTTAAGCGTTTTGTGCTGGGGGTATAAGGATACTATTATACATCAGGCTCAATGTTTTGCACAGGCTGTGGATGGATTGACTTTGTTGGGGGTATAAAATACGTTCTAAGGATGACCATCAGATCTGTTTTATTACAACTTTTGGTGCTAATTCTAGACAGTTTTGTCAGCTGTTTAATAAGCATTGGGATATTCTTTTGACAGATAGAAATTTATGTCAACTGTTACCTGTACAATGTCAATTTACATATAGAAAAGGGAAAAGTATAAAAAAAACTTTTGAATCATTGTAAAAAGTCTGTGCCTACTGGTAATAGAGTACAACAGTCTATGGAAGGAATACCTTTAATTGGATGTTTCCATTGTGAACACTGTACTGCCTGTCAGCATGTTATGAAAATTAAACATTTTTCTTTTGCCAGTACATCTGTGGTATTTAATATTAAGTGTTTTGTTAATTGTATTTCAGTGTGTGTGATCTATTGGGTTGAATGTCAGTGTTCTGCATTTTATGTGGGACAAGCTTTTAGACAATTCAAGATTCGTATTTCTGAACATCTCAGTGATATTTGCTGTCAAAGAATGTCTAATGCTTTATATAGGCATGTTTTACAACATCCTACTGTCTATTTATTGTTTTTACAATAAATAGCTATTGGTGGTTCACCTATTTTGTGCTGACCGTTTTTTGTGTTGTGTCTTTTGGTACTGTTTTGGCCCTGCACTCTTGCTGTACTTGCTTACTGTTGCTTTGTGTTTGCAATCATTGAATTCCCAAATGATGTCCGTATACTCCAGGATTGTCTCACACAGACAAACAACTGGTGTATTAGTCATGGTCTCAAACTGAATGCAGAGAAATACGTCATCATTCCCTTCAGCACAAACAATGTGCCTTCACACCATCATATCAATAATACCCTAAGTACCCATGAAGTGGTAAGGGACTTGGGATCACAGGTTGACTGCGATCTTAACTTCGACCACTACATGTCTACCATTGTAAGGAAAGCTTTCCATGTACAGTAGCTTACTTGATTAGTAAAGGCATCACCTCGAGAGCAAAAGAAGTTATAACCCCTATACTCAGCACTTAGCTGACCCTTAATTGATCATTAACACTCCATGTAGTATGTACCATACTAAGCAGCTACAGTAATTAGAGAGACCTCACAGGTTTCTAGCAAAGAAGATCAAGGGCCTCCAGCATGTGCCTTACACGGACCGACTAAAATCCCTGTCACTATACTCCATATCGTATAGACTTCTTAGGTGAGACTTGTGCCTGGCCTACAGAGCAACCCAAGACCCAAACCTAATGAACTTACTGCATATCTATAAATCAAATGGGTCTAGGGCTACCCGTTCCAGAGACTTAAATATGGCCCGGGACTTAAGTAGGGTATGCTGGAGGGACAGATTTATCTCCCAGTGACTGCCACGTCCTTGGTACAGGCTACCAGCTCATGTGAAACAGATCACCTTTGTGACACTGTTAAAGAGGAGTATACCATGGCTGGAGTGTTGTAAAAAAATTGAATTCACCATAAAACAATAAAAGCAATAAAGCACAGTAAGCGCTTTCACAGTCTATTATTCAACTGGTTCTTCAGATCTAAAACCACACACAGCCTAAACTCATTTATGCTAATAAAAGCCCAGGCAGCAGGCAGCATTAATTAAGGCATCTCATTCACTCAGAGAGGTTGCAACAAACAGAGAAACTAATGTAAAAATGGACGTCAAGTGAAGAGCCACTAAACTGGAAAAATAAGTATTTATTTGAACTCGGAGTTGTATTAAAACAATAAAAAAGTTTCTCTATAATCCACAAGTAATCCACAAGTAAGTGCTTTCATTTAATATGTATTAGACTTCCTCAGACAACGTATCAAGTGACATCACTTCCTTTTATACTAAACTTCATTCATAAAAAAGGAAACACATGACTCTACTAGTATTTAAGCATGCCTCTACATCTACGATTAAAATAAAACAAATCTAACAGTGACCAAAGAGCACCAAAACACATAATTTCCATGTATTACATGTTATGAGCATAAAAAAAGTCAAACAAATGCATATGCGTATATACATATTACAATGTTAATGTATGTGTGCTTAATAAAATACTATGCTAAAGGATTTTATTATATATTTTTTTATCATTACATAAATATATTTTTTAAATATGTTTTATAAAAAAGTTTATAAAATGTTTTATAAAAATCACCAAATAAATGTCATATTCAACAGCTTGTGAATTTTTGCTCTCATATCTATATATAATGTAGCAGTAAAAATGTATTGCTATATATAACCAATTATGTATTATATCAACTTCATAATGGACTTCTATATTAATTTATATTGTTTAAAAGACATGAATAAAATTGATGTTAAAATTAATTACAAAAATAATTTGCTTATAAATATTAAATCTATAAATAAATAACCAAATTATTACCAATTCTCAATCTATTATTTTATTTCTATTTAATGCCTTTAGTTTTAAAATAGGAGCTGTTGAACTACGTTTATTTATACCTGGCCATGTATCGGCCTGTGTTCTAATCCGCCATTGCAATTCTTTATGTTCTAAAAATAAGCCCCAAGGTCTTTTATCTTCTACGTCTACATGATCTATTGCTATAAAAGAAAATTGATGGTCTCTATA
Organism: Protopterus annectens; assembly: GCF_019279795.1. Classification (NCBI taxonomy): domain Eukaryota; kingdom Metazoa; phylum Chordata; order Ceratodontiformes; family Protopteridae; genus Protopterus; species Protopterus annectens. The sequence continues at coordinate 966,589,549 of NC_056739.1, forward strand.
TTCATTAATGTGCTTTGCTAGCGCATTATTACATTTGTTTTTCTTAATAGCATAGAGAAACTAATGTGTAAGGTGTTGTGCTTTCAAAACTGATTTCAAAGAGACCCTGTCTTTAAGCCCAGGGGACTTATCACTATTCAAATGTATAATCCACTCTTGTTCTTTCAACTCAGTTAAGTTCTTAAAGTCTACCCCTCTTGAATTTATGACCAATACTTCTAATACTAAACATTTAAAGCTATGATTCTGTCCCTTGTTCAGTACATCCTGAGCTAGGGCATTTGTAGTTTTCATATCATTAACATGCTCAAGCACTGTACCTTTCAAGCGTCTGTTAGTTTTCCCTACATAATAGGCATGGCATACCACGCAGTATGCAAAGTAGATCAAGTCCTTAGTTAGACAGTCCACATAAAGGGAAGTCTCATAACAAAACTCAGCATAGGGTGTACAAACTTGTTGCCTATATGTATAAACCTGCAGACCTTACATTTCCTACATGTAAATGTCCCTTCATGATCTGAAAGGGGGATATTATACATCCCTTGTGTTCTTGTAGCATAATTGTTTCTTCAAGGATGGTCTATTCCTGAACGTAAAACTGGGTTTCTCACTCAATACCTTTCCTAGTTGCTCATCTGACTTCAGAATAGGCCAATGTTTCTTAATAACATCACAGACCATGTTAATATTACTAGACTATGTTAAAGCTAGTCTTGTTTCTTTCCTAGAGCTCTGTTTTTAGTGCGTCTATGTCTACGTGGGCTCGAAAATATGGTCTCCCCAAGCCTTGTCTCTCTGAAGGCAGTTGTTCTGTGCATTTATCAACATCATTACTGTTGTATCCTCTCTTTACAAAACTTCATTTTAAATCATCTAGTGCTTCATCAAAATCACCTTCACCAGTATGTAGCCTCATAGTTCTTATTACCTGTCTCTTTACTACATTACATGGTACATGCGGAGGATGCATGCTACTATAGTGTAATAAATTATTCTTTTTGCATTCTTTCTTAAAAATTAGTGTTTTAAGTCCACCACCTACTGTCTTACTCAAAATTAATGCACTACTGTGAACAAGTGTCTGTAAACTTTAAAAAAGGTGTTGTGGAGTGTAAATAGTCTATAAAACCTTTTACTAGGCTTAAATGTCCTTTCCATAAAATAAACATGTCATCCACGAATCTCCTATAATAGAAAACGTGGTCCATAAAAACATTGTTTTTAAGTACAAAGTCTTGCTCCCAACTAGCCAAAGCAAGGTTGGTGTAGCTGTTGGCACAAGCTGTGCCCATTGCCATGCCAAACTTCTGTAAATAGTGGTTACCATTAAAAATAAATACATTCTTATTCAAGACTAAATCCAAAAGAGTAAAAATTAAATTAGTCTGATGTCATATGATTACCAACTATTAAAAAAGACCCAATATTCTTAATATCCCATTCATTGGGTATCACTGTAAAAAGAGAGGTTATATCTAGTGTAATAAAAGTAAAATCATCATTCAGATTCACATTGCAGGTCACCTGAAGCAAATCATGTAAGAAACCACCTGTGTCCTTTTAACACTAGTCATAGTATTCAAAACTGGTCTTAAATTTTTCTCAGTATAAATCGAAAGGGGCTCAGTAGCCCAGCCTCTACTAGAAACTGTTGGATGCATGAGGAGGGGTGCACCAAATCCTTGTGCACTTCAGGGAGTCCATACAGGACTGGTATCACTGGGTGGTTAACCACAAAATAATTATACAAATCTTCAGTAATAAGTTTTGTCATACATAAGTCAAACAGGTAGAACTCCATTCGTTCCATAATGCCAGACAACTGACTTTTAGAAATCAAAACATACACTGCATTGTCACTCAACATCTCAAGCATTCTTTCAATATAAACAGTTTTGTCTAATAGCGCTATACCTCCTCCCTTACTGGTTGGTCAAATTTATTTAGAAGACAGTCCTTTCAGTTCTCTCAGTGCCTCACATTCAGTGGGTTCCAAATTAAAAAAAGTATTATCTTTGCTAGACAAAACTGAACATATTTCATTTTCACAGACATTAAAAATACTTCTCGAGCTGCAGTAGTATCAGGTATACAAGTAGTGAGTTTCCTAAAAGTCTCAGTGTATTCAGTATCAGAGTAAACTCTAAACGTAAAGCAACATTCCTTATGAGCATCTTTAAGTCCATATAAACATCCTGTGTACTTCTTTTCTGTGCTAGTACAAGTGAGAGTCCTTTCCCTAAAAATCTCAACTGTTCAGGTGTCAGTGTAACAGAAGACAGATTAAAAACTAGTTCATCTGAGCTCTGCTTCATGTCATTACCTTGCTTGCTGTTGAAAACTTCTGTTGGAGTCTTCCCTTCCTTGACCTGCCTTTCCTGTGTTCTTGCTGTATTGGTAGGGGCTCCTTCCATAAAAAAACTGGAGGGATGTGCAGGTGATGAACTTCTCTCTCCATTAGGTGTTTTATTCCTTGTAACTAACTCAGTGTTCACTGTGCTTGCTACTGCATTGGATGATTCCACCATGGTGAAGTTGCTTGCTCTATCCTGTGATACCACTTCCTCAAAATCATTCACAGGAACCTCACTCTGTCTACAGGGAGGAACCTCATTCTCCCTTAAAGGAGACGGCATGCACTCAGCATGATTCTGTTCTAGTGCATTATCTGCAGTATTATCAGTGCCAGTTCTCTCTCTGGCCAAGAAAACACTGTTCCTGCATTAAAATCATTCAAATCCCTCTGTAACTTGTGTGTCTTAATACCTTGTCTCTTGTCATATGCTGCAACCTTATCAAATGCTACATCAAGCTTATCACCAGTGACCCCAGGTAGAAATCTGCTGTAGACTAACATTTGTAGCCTTTTAATATCTTTGAAGAGCGCTTCTTCCATAGGGCAGAAACATTCATTTAGAAGGCGCATGTAGTCAAGTCCAAGTTGTAAATTAAGGCTTTGCCATTCTTTCAACAGTTCTAGATATAGACCACCATAGGCTGGTATTTTTAAAATGCGCAACCCTGGGGGTACAACTTTGAACTGTGTAGCAGCCTCAAAATACAGTCTCTGCCACTGTAGGCATTTGAACTTGTACAATTTATTCTCAATTTCTCTAATAGATGCTCGTAGCATATCAACCATACAGGTGTCTTCACTTACCACTGTAGTTCTCAGTCCAACAGAACTATTAAGTAGTGGGTTTACATCCATAGACAAGAGGTATTAAAAAGTCCACAATGAACAGCTTTTCCTCTGGTTGGATTATAGTCCAATTCAATAGCTGCACTCTCAACCATGTACAACACACCAAACCAAAGGGATATGCACAATAACAGTAAAAAATCCGGAAATTGGCAAAATACTCTGTTCGAACAGTCCAAGTAAATTCCAAAAAAGAGAGTATACCACGGCTGGAGTGCTGTAAAATCTTTAATTCGCCATAAAACAATAAAAGCAATAGCAGTCAGTAGTAAGACAGGGGGTAAAAAAAAATAAGCGGACAGTGGTGGGAAATAAGTGATCCAAAGTAGGTTTAGTTTTAAATAAGGAAAAAAAGCAAAGGTTATAGAAATATAATAGAGATGGGGAATATATCTTATGAGGAGTGAGATAAGTATTTTGGGAGTGAAATATGGAAAAGATGTGTGAATAAATCAGTGGAAAGAATTGTTGTTGGATATATAAGAAGGTGATAGGATGGTGGAAAACATTTCTGTTATATAAAGAGAAGGTATATTCACTGAGTACACACATTAGCATATATTGGTTGAGTTTTTTTATAGTACCTGTGATTTTAAAGTTACTAGAGAATTTTTTTACGATTCTAGATTAAATCCTGTAAAAAATATGTAATATACAATAAGAAGGAAGAGGGAGAGTTGGGATTTATTAAAACATTTTTAAAGGATTTATGCATTTGTTTTGCGTCATACAGTAGGTTAAAGAAAGACAAGAAAGTTTGATAGGAAATTTGTTATATAAAAAGCATGAGGAAATAGGGAGATGTGAAAACAAAAGAGAAAGAAGGGGAGAAAAATTAAATTAAAGGGTATAAAGGAAAATAAGACTATGGAATATAAGCATAATAAAAATAGTGGGCAGAAGGAGGAAATGGTATTAGAAGGTGATGCAGGATGTTTATTATATATATCCCTGGAATGATTTGGAAAAAATGAAAAAATTCTGGCAACTGTTTAGAGGTTAAAAAAGCTTAGACATATGAAAGAGTAATGAGATTTTTAGTGGAGCTTATTTTTAGTGGAGCTTAGTATATAAACTATTGCTGAAAGCAAGTATGGAATACAAAGTTCATCAAGAAAAACACTAAAATCTGTAGATTACATGTAATTACAGTACATTGTTTAATGTAAAAGAATTAATGGATTTGGGGAATAATTCAGGTGTTGTACAGGAAACTGTTTTGAAAATTTGAATTTGGATGTGATTATATCTGGTTATTTTCAGAAAACAGTGAAGGATAAAATTGATAAATGAGATGATAATCTGTTTACAGAATGGGGAAGTTGGAAGGTGAGATGCGAAGATGTCCTGAGTAATGAAAAATAGGGATTGATGAGTTGATAAATGGTTGTGGCATTAGGGGTGGGGTGGAGAGATGAAAGGGGACTATGAAAACGTTTAGTTTTGTTTATAGGGGTGTGTGCGCGTGTGTGTATATATAGATATATATATATATATATATATATATATATATATATATATACACACACACACACACACACACACACACACACACACACACATATGTATATTAAAAAGTGTACACACCCCTGTTAAAATGCCAGGTTTTTATGATATAAAAAATGAGACCACAATAAATAATTTCAAAACTTTTCCCACCTTTAATGTGCCCTCTCACCTGTACAATTCAATTGAAGAACAAATATGCTAGGGGAATAAATATTAAAAAAAAAAAAAAACATACAATAAGCTGGTTGCTTAAGTGTGCACACCCTTAAACTAATGCTTTGTTGAAGCACCTTTTGATTTAATTACAGCATTCAGTCTTCTTGGGTAAACGCTTGCCATCAATTAAAGAGACTCTGATTAACTCCAAATAAAGTTCAGCTGTCCTAGTAGGATTTTCCTGACTTTCACTCAATTGCCTGCTACAGAAAAAGCATGGTTCGCAGGGAGCTTACAAAGCATCAGAGATCTTATTGTTGAAAGGTATCAGTTGGGGCAAGAGTACAAAAAAATTTCCACAGCATTGGATATACCATGGAACACAGTGAAGACAGTCGTAAAAAAGTGGAGAAAATATGGGACAACATTGACATTGCAAAGAACTGGACATCCCTCCAAAATTGATGAAAAGATAAGACGAAAACTGGTCAAGGAGGCTGCCAAGAGACCTCCAGCAACACTGAAGGAGCTGCAGGAATTTCTGGCAAGTACTGGATATGTACTACATGTGACAACAGTCTTCCGTATTCTCCATATGTCTGGGTTATGGGTTAGGGTTGCAAGATGGAAACCTTTTCTTACACAGAAAAACATCCAGGCCCAGCTAAAATTTGCAAAACAATACATCAAGTCTTCCAAAAGCTATGGGAAAATGTGTTATGGTCTGTGATGAGATCAAAGTTGAACGTTTTGGCCACAATTCCAAAAGGTGCGTTTGGCGCAAAAACAACACTTCGCATCACCAAAAGAACACCATCCCCATGGTGAAGCATGATGGTGGCAGTATCATGCTTTGGGTTTGCTTTTCTTCACCTGGAACTGGGGCTTTAGTGAAAGTGGAGGGAATTATGAACAGTTCCAAATACCAGTCACTTTTGGTCCAAAACCTTTAGGTCTGCTAGAAAGCTGAAAATGAAGAGGAATTTCACCTTTCAACACAACAATGACCCTAAGCATATATGCAAATCATTTAAAGAGTGGCTTCACCAAAAGACAGTTAAAGTTTTGGAATGGCCAAGCCCGAGCTCAGACCTAAATCCAATACAAAATTTATGTGGTGACCTGAAGAGGGCTGTGCGCAAAAAATGCCCTCTCAGTTTGACAGATTTGGAGCGCTTTTGCAAGGAAGACTGGACAAATATTGCCAAGTCAAGATGTACCATGCTGATAGACTCCTACCCAAGAAGACTGAATGCTGTAATTAAATCAAAAGGTGCTTCAACAAAGTATTAGTTTAAGGGGGCAAGCAGCTTATTGTACGTTTTTTAATTTTTATATTTTTCCCCTAACAGATTTTTTTGTTTTTTAATTGAATTGTACAGGTTATAGGTCACATTAAAGGTGGGAAAAGGTTTGAAATGATTTATTGTGGTCTCATTTTTTTATATCACAAAAACCTGGCATTTTAGCAGGGGTGTGTACACTTTTTATTATCCACTGTATTCCGTTCAGAAGCTCGAAATACTGAAATCTCGAATTTCAGTATTTCGAGCCCAAGAAGCCAAATCCACATAATAGCGTAAGTTTAGAAACGCGAAGTTCAAAACCTCGAATACCGGAGGTTTTGAATTTCGCGCTTCTAAAGTTCCGCTATGGTTATGTATTCAGGTAAGTGTGTATGTGTGTTAAGGGGTTGGGTAGGGGCTGTGGTGTGTGTCTGTGTGTTTTGTTGCTGTGATGTGTGTGTGCGAAGAGAAAGTAGCTTGTGTGGTGGATCTTTGTGTGTGTTTGTATGTAGTGTGACCTTGGAGTGAAAATATTTAAGTAGGGGGTGTGGAGAGCGCAGCCCCCCACATGGGGGTGCAGAGGGGCTTGCCCCTTTCTTTCATGTAGTAGAGTGATTGTGTGTGTTTGTGTGGTGGATTTTGTGTGTGTGTGTGTGTGTGTGTGTGTGTGTGTGTAGTAAAACCGCAAAATTCAAAGCTTCCGGTATTCGAGGTTTTGAATTTCGCGTTTTTTAGTTTTTGTTGTTTTGTGGATTCCACTTCTTGGGCTCAAGATACTGAAATTCGAGATTTCAGTATTTCGAGCTTCTGAAGTGAATCCAGATATATATATATATATATATATATATATATATATATATATATGTATGTATTTAATATGACGTTAAGAAAAGTATATATAGAATGAATATGTATATACGTAAAACAAATCCTTACTGTTTTCAATAAATGCCATGGGGTCTTTTACATCCATCAGCACTTCTACCAACATGGTCAGAAGAGACCTCTGTGTAACTTCTCATCCAAAGAGCATCACAATCCAGAGTGCAAACTCCCCTTCCCCTTTCCTTTATGCCATACTGCAGAGTCATTAATGGAAAAATTAATCCATGTACCTTGGGTGGGAGTAGATCCCACACAACCTTCTAATCAAAGGTGACTGTGCTACCTGTTGAGTCAGTGAAGTTCCTAAATGACAGCATGTAACTGTACCACTAATGTCTAAGAAATACATGATGAAAAGCATTGTTTGCAGAGTGACACAACATGTATAATTTAGTATTTTTACATACAAGATAATATGCACTTCATTTCATGATGGAAGTATCTAAAGGTTAAACACTGAGAAACTGTTACTGAGTTGTTGATTTCAGTAGAAGTAAATAAGGAGGCTGTACTTCTATTAGACAAAGAGCACATGCATTGGGTTCCTTGCATCCCTTTCTCAATTTCACTGCAATGAAACTGTGTACTTCCTGAAAATGGTAAAATGCCATTGCAGTATCAAATATCACATAACCTAATCAAGCCATAAATTCCAACTTACTGACACCTTCCCTTTTCTGTCTGCTTTAACTCCTCCATTTTTAAAACTCTTGTCATACTAATGCACTGCTGAAGTACTAAAAACTCTAGGTCTGTATTTTAAGCAGTCTCTGCAATTAATATAACCTTCTATTAAAATATATGTTAACTTGCATACAACTGTATGCCGTTGTCTCTGACTCTACAAAAATTGCATATATGTTTATATCTGTTACTGTATACAATTCATGTATATTCGCAACAATTGTAAAATTATATGCACTTTATCTGTTGCATTCTGTATCCATAATTGTTAAATTGTAATGTTTTCTTGTCAGTGCTGTACCTCGGTTAACAAATTTGAGTGAAGAAATAAATAAAATGTGGGTTAAAATAATCATTACAGCTATGGCTTGAAACACTGAAAAGTAGAGTGGTAGATAATGCAGCCTCATAATTTTGTCATTTTTCAGTATTCGCATTCATACCATTTATTGCACCTTTTCTTTAATGCACCTCACAGATTTGATAGCTATTTTTCTGGTTGCAAGCTACAAGATTTTATGTAACGTAAATAATTTTTGTTTTTCTGGTAAAGAAATTTATATTGGTGACAAAACATAACAAAGAAGCAACATGGGCATTAACTTTTCTTGTTTCTTTTTACTGTTAAGGACCATATATTTTATGCTTACAGTCTTGTTTCCGGATGTTTTTCTGCATTAGCCTTTATCATGTAAAAAAAAACAGTAATGTAGCAAATTAAAAATTGTGTACTTTTACCCTAAAAGATCAACAAGTAGTATTACTCCAGAGTTTCTAAGGCATATTAATAGTCGAAAATATTAGTGCTGTGCCTGTGTTGTGCCTTGGATCAGTTTATGATGTTACTGCAGTCACGTTTGTAATAGGCACCTGGAGGCATCTGTACTTTATTTTCAAATTCTGGCTGTAGTTTTTGCTACAATCTGTTGACTTCACAGCTCAGTTTAAGGATGACTTATTTTCTGATTCTGCTTTAGACAGTATCTTTGCATCTTTTTCATCTATATTTTATATCAAAGGAAAAAGTTTGGTAGATTTAATTCATTCTAATATTGTTACAAATGAGATGGGCATTGACTAGAAATTTAAGTTTTGAATTAGGTGCATTGTATTGCAGTAAATGTATTGATTGAAGACGTGATATTTTAAGTTTTGAAACAATTAGTAATCAGAAGCTTATTCCTGTTGGACATTTTACTTATTACACTGAAAATGTGGTTTATGCCCTTTCTTGCTGCAGTATAGGTTGATAGGTAGCTATTAGGCTAGCTGCCGTTTTGGGCCATTTTACACCTAGTCAGTTTCCCTTTTGGTGCTTGAATTAACCTATCCCATTTGGTGTTAGGTTGGCCTTACCCATCCCATGGTCGTAATTATATATTACCTCCTAATAAGTATAACTGGGATCATACCGCAGATGGTTTGAGGGGACTCATGCATGGGAAAAAACACTTAGGAGCTGCTTTTGTCCATTAGTAGTGCAGGAGGCAGTCCTGGGGTGCATCTTGTGATTCCCATCCATAGAGCCAAGATGTGCTTGAATATGGACAGGAATGAGCTTTGCGTTGTGTGTATGGAGAGTCTGTTCCAGAGCAGTGGTGTCCTCTGTTGGATGATACCTGTCCCTTCAAACAGTTCTGTTGATGTTGCAGAAGAGGTTTACATCCCTAGACTGAGTATTTCTGATGCCATTTCATTTGCTATCCTTCAGTACTGGTTTGGAGGATGCCTTGTATGCTAAACACAGGTCACCTCTTAACATGCTGTAGGATACCAAGTATATTGACAGGGCTTTCAGTCAGTCCATGTACGACATATTCAGCTTTTGTATCATTTTAATAAGGTATCTCTGTGGGTGTTCAGTTGTTGCATATTCTCCTTAAAGGAGACAGCATGCACTCAGCATAATTCTGTTCTAGTGCATTATCTGCAGTATTATCAGTGCCAGTTCTCTCTCTCTCTCATATCTCCCTGGCCAAGAAAACACTGTTCCTGCATTAAAATCATTCAAATCCCTCTAACTTGTGTGCCTTAATACCTTGTCTCTTGTCATATGCTGCAACCTTATCAAATGCTACATCAAGCTGATCACCAGTGACCCCAGGTAGAAATCCGCTGTAGACTAACATCTGCAGCCTTTTAATATCTTTGAAGAGCGCTTCTTCCATAGGGCAGAAACATTCATTTAGAAGGCGCATGTAGTCAAGTCCAAGTTGTAAATTAAGGCTTTGCCATTCTTTCAACAGTTCTAGATATAGACCACCATAGGCCGGTATTTTTAAAATGCGCAACCCTGTGGGTACAACTTTGAACTGTGTAGCAGCCTCAAAATACAGTCTCTGCCACTGTAGGCATTTGAACTTGTACAATTTATTCTCAATTTCTCTAATAGATGCTCGTAGCATATCAACCATACAGGTGTCTTCACTTACCACTGTAGTTCTCAGTCCAACAGAACTATTAAGTAGTGGGTTTACATCCATAAACAAGAGGTATTAAAAAGTCCACATTGAGCAGCTTTTCCTCTGGTTGGATTATAGTCCAATTCAATAGCTGCACTCTCAGCCATGTACAACACACCAAACCAAAGGGATATGCACAATAACAGTAAAAAATCCAGAAATTGACAAAATACTCTGTTCGAACAGTCCAAGTAAATTCCAAAAAACAGAGTATACCACAGCTGGAGTGCTGTAAAATCTTTAATTCACCATAAAACAATAAAAGCAATAGCAGTCAGTAGTAAGACCGGGGGTAAAAAAAAAATAAGCGGACAGTGGTGGGAAATAAGTGATCCAAAGTTGGTTTAGTTTTAAATAAGGAAAAAAAGCAAAGGTTATAGAAATATAATAGAGATGGGGTATATATCTTATGAGGAGTGAGAATGTAAAAGAATTAAGGGATTTGGGGAATAATTCTGGTGTTGTACAGGAAACTGTTTTGAAAATTTGAATTTGGATGTGATTATATCTGGTTATTTTCAGAAAACAGTGAAGGATAAAATTGATAAACGAGATGATAATCTGTTTACAGAATGGGGAAGTTGGAAGGTGAGATGCGAAGATGTCCTGAGTAATGAAAAATAGGGATTGATGAGTTGATAAATGGTTGTGGCATTAGGGGTGGGGTGGAGGGGTGAAAGGGGACTATGAAAATGTTTAGTTTTGTTTATAAGGGTGTGTGCGCGTGTGTGTGTGTGTGTGTGTATATATATATATATATATATATATATATATATATATATATATATATACACATACACACACACACACACATATATATATATATATATATATATGTACATAAATACACACACACACACACATATATATATATATATATATATATATATATATATATATATATATATATATATATATATATATATATATATATATATATACACACACACACACACACACACACACACACACACACACACACACAGACACTCACATATGTATATTAAAAAGTGTACACACCCCTGTTAAAATTCCAGGTTTTTATGATATAAAAAATGAGACCACAATAAATCATTTCAAAACTTTTCCCACCTTTAATGTGACCTATCACCTGTACAATTCAATTGAAGAACAAATATGCTAGGGGAATAAATATTAAAAAAAAACATACAATAAGCTGGTTGCTTAAGTGTGCACACCCTTAAACTAATGCTTTGTTGAAGCACCTTTTGATTTAATTACAGCATTCAGTCTTCTTGGGTAAACGCTTGCCATCAATTAAAGAGACTCTGATTAACTCCAAATAAAGTTCAGCTATCCTAGTAGGATTTTCCTGACATTCACTCAATTGCCTGCTACAGAAAAAGCCATGGTTCGCAGGGAAGCTTACAAAGCATCAGAGATCTCATTGTTGAAAGGTATCAGTCAGGGCAAGAGTACAAAAAAATTTCCACAGCATTGGATATACCATGGAACACAGTGAAGACAGTCATAAAAAAGCGGAGAAAATATGGGACAACATTGACGTTGCAAAGAACTGGACATCCCTCCAAAATTGATGAAAAGACAAGACGAAAACTGGTCAAGGAGGCTGCCAAGAGACCTCCAGCAACACTGAAGGAGCTGCAGGAATTTCTGGCAAGTACTGGCTATGTACTACATGTGACGACAATCTTCCGTATTCTCCATATGTCTGGGTTATGGGTTAGGGTTGCAAGATGGAAACCTTTTCTTACACAGAAAAACATCCAGGCCCAGCTAAAATTTGCAAAACAATACATCAAGTCTTCCAAAAGCTATGGGAAAATGTGTTATGGTCTGTGATGAGACCAAAGTTGAACGTTTTGGCCACAATTCCAAAAGGTGCGTTTGGCGCAAAAACAACACTTCGCATCACCAAAAGAACACCATCCCCATGGTGAAGCATGGTGGTAGCAGTATCATAGGTTCATAGGTTGGTACTAGGCTATCAGCCCTAGGGCCTATACAAGCCTAGCCATAACAATTCCCTGGCTATTTCTTCCCACATTATTTACTTTCCTGGACCCCTGTCTAGCAGGGCGACTGACGTGATCCCTGGGGTAAATTTCCTTTCTCCCATCCAATCGTCAAGGTTCCTCTTGAAGAAGTCCAAAGAGGCACTCTGCTTTACATGTATGGGCAATCTATTCCAGAGTCTGGGGAGTCTCTGGGTCAGGAACCTATCCCTCAAGCATGTTTTGTTTATTGTGATGACAAGGTTTAGATCCCTGGAGCGTGTAGCTCTGAGGGATTGGGATTTCTTAGTGTAGCATGTCCAACAGCTCTGGGTTTGACATGGCCTTGTATGTTAAGCAGAGATCGCCTCTGAGTAGACGATATGCGACAGAGTATAGCTGGAGTTTTTTAAGGCGGTCAGCGTCGGGCATCTGCTTTAGGCCTGTGATTCTTTTAGTGAGGTATTTCTGAGGCCTTTCCAGTTGTTGCAGATGTCTTGAGAGGTACATACCAAATGGGGCGTTGTATTCTATAATGGGTCTAATGAGGGATGTGTACAGTGGGACAATGACCTCCTTTTTTGTGGATGAAAAGCCCTTCATGATGAGGTGTGCCACATAGAAGGATTTCCTGACTGTTGTGGCGATGTGGTTATCGAAGGTGAGACCACTGTCCACCTGTGTCCCTAAGTCTCTTATCACACTTTCTGTGTTTAGTGTACTGCCACCTATATGGTAATTCATGGATACATGTTTTTCCCCAAAGGGGATAACAATACATTATCATGCTTTGGGTTTGCTTTTCTTCACCTGGAACTGGGGCTTTAGTGAAAGTGGAGGGACTTATGAACAGTTCCAAATACCAGTCACTTTTGGTCCAAAACCTTTAAGTCTGCTAGAAAGCTGAAAATGAAGAGGAATTTCATCTTTCAACACAACAATGACCCTAAGCATATATGCAAATCATTTAAAGAGTGGCTTCATCAGAAGACAATTAAAGTTTTGGAATGGCCAAGCCCGAGCTCAGACCTAAATCCAATACAAAATCTATGGGGTGACCTGAAGAGGGCTGTGCACAAGAAATGCCCTCTCAGTTTGACAGATTTGGAGTGCTTTTGCAAGGAAGACTGGACAAATATTGCCAAGTCAAGATGTACCATGCTGATAGACTCCTACCCAAGAAGACTGAATGCTGTAATTAAATCAAAAGGTGCTTCAACAAAGTATTAGTTTAAGGGGGCAAGCAGCTTATTGTACGTTTTTTAATTTTTATATTTTTCCCCTAACAGATTTGTTTGTTTGTTAATTGAATTGTACAGGTTATAGATCACATTAAAGGTGGGAAAAGGTTTGAAATGATTTATTGTGGTCTCATTTTTTTATATCACAAAAACCTTGCATTTTAGCAAGGGTGTGTACACTTTTTATTATCCACTGTATTCCGTTCAGAAGCTCGAAATACTGAAATCTCGAATTTCAGTATTTTGAGCCCAAGAAGCCGAATCCACATAATAGCGTAAGTTTAGAAGCGTGAAGTTCAAAACCTCGAATACCGGAGGTTTTGAATTTTGCGCTTCTAAAGTTCTGCTATGGTTATGTATTCAGGTAAGTGTGTATGTGTGTTAAGGGGTTGGGTAGGGGCTGTGGTGTGTGTCTGTGTGTTTTGTTGCTGTGATGTGTGTGTGTGCGAAGAGAAAGTAGCTTGTGTGGTGGAGCTTTGTGTGTGTTTGTATGTAGTGTGACCTTGGAGTGAGAATATTTATGTAGAGGGTATGGGGAGCGCAGCCCCCCACATGGGGGGGTGCAGAGGGGCTTGCCTCCCTTCTTTCATGTAGTAGAGTGATTGTGTGTGTGTGTGTGTGTGTGTGTGTGTGTGTGTGTGTGTGTGTAGTAAAACCGCAAAATTCAAAACTTCCGGTATTCGAGGTTTTGAATTTCGCGTTTTTTAGTTTTTGTTGTTTTGTGGATTCCACTTCTTGGGCTCAAGATACTGAAATTCGAGATTTCAGTATTTCGAGCTTCTGAAGTGAATCCATATAAATATATGTGTATATATATATATATATATATATATATATATATATATATATGTATATGTATAATATATATATATATGTATATGTATAATATATATATATATGTATATGTATAATATATATATATGTATATGTATAATATATATATATATATATATATGTATTTAATATGATGTTAAGAAAAGTATATATAGAATGAATATGTATATACGTAAAAGAAATCCTTACTGTTTTCAATAAATGCCATGGGGTCTTTTACATCCATCAGGACTTCTACCAACATGGGCAGAAGAGACCTCTGTGTAACTTCTCATCCAAAGAGCATCACAATCCAGAGTGCATCAACTCCCCTTCCCCTTTCCTTTATGCCATACTGCAGAGTCATTAATGGAAAAATTAATCCATGTACCTTGGGTGGGAGTAGATCCCACACAACCTTCTAATCAAAGGTGACTGCGCTACCTGTTGAGTCAGTGAAGTTGCTAAATGACAGCATGTAACTGTACCACTAATGTCTAAGAAATACATGATGAAAAGCATTGTTTGCAGAGTGACACAACATGTATAATTTAGTATTTTTACATACAAGATAATATGCACTTCATTTCATGATGGAAGTATCTAAAGGTTAAACACTGAGAAACTGTTACTGAGTTGTTGATTTCTGTTGAAGTAAATAAGGAGGCTGTACTTCTATTAGACAAAGAGCACATGCATTGGGTTCCTTGCATCCCTTTCTCAATTTCACTGCAGTGAAACTGTGTACTTCCTGAAAATGGTAAAATGCCATTGCAGTATCAAATATCACATAACCTAATCAAGCCATAAATTCCAACTTACTGACACCTTCCCTTTTCTGTCTGCTTTAACTCCTCCATTTTTAAAACTCTTGTCATACTAATGCACTGCTGAAGTACTAAAAACTCTAGGTCTGTATTTTAAGCAGTCTCTGCAATTAATATAACCTTCTATTAAAATATATGTTAACTTGCATACAACTGTATGCCGTTGTCTCTGACGCTACAAAAATTGCATATATGTTTATATCTGTTACTGTATACAATTCATGTATATTCTCAACAATTGTAAAATTATATGCACTTTATCTGTTGCATTCTGTATCCATAATTGTTAAATTGTAATGTTTTCTCAGGCTGAGACTGAAACTGGTTATGAGTTGTCAGTGCTGTACCTCGGTTAACAAATTTGAGTGAAGAAATAAATAAAATGTGGGTTAAAATAATCATTACAGCTATGGCTTGAAATACTGAAAAGTAGAGTGGTAGATAATGCAGCCTCATAATTTTGTCATTTTTCAGTATTTGCATTCATACCATTTATTGCACCTTTTCTTTAATGCACCTCACAGATTTGATAGCTATTTTTCTGGTTGCAAGCTACAAGATTTTATGTAACGTAAATAATTTTTGTTTTTCTGGTAAAGAAATTTATATTGGTGACAAAACATAACAAAGAAGCAACATGGGCATTAACTTTTCTTGTTTCTTTTTACTGTTAAGGACCATGCTTACAGTCTTGTTTCCGGATGTTTTTCTGCATTAGCCTTTATCATGTAAAAAAAACCAGTAATGTAGCAAATTAAAAATTGTGTACTTTTACCCTAAAAGATCAACAAGGAGTATTACCCCAGAGTTTCTAAGGCATATTAATAGTCAAAAATATTAGTGCTGTGCCTGGGATCAGTTTATGATGTTACTGCAGTTACGTTTGTAATAGGCACCTGGAGGCATCTGTACTTTATTTTCAGATTCTGGCTGTAGTTTTTGTTACAATCTGTTGACTTCACAGCTCAGTTTAAGGGTGACTTATTTTCTGATTCTGCTTTAGATAGTATCTTTGCATCTTTTTCATCAATATTTTATATTAAAGGAAAAAGTTTGGTAGATTTAATTAATTCTAATATTGTTACGAATGATATGGGCATTGACTAGGAATTTAAGTTTTGAATTAGGTGCATTGTATTGCAGTAAATGTATTGATTGAAGACGTGATATTTTAAGTTTTGAAACAATTAGTAATCAGAAGCTTATTCCTGTTGGACATTTTACTTATTACACTGAAAATGTGGATTATGCCCTTTCTTGCTGCAGTATAGGTTGATAGGTAGCTATTAGGCTAGCTGCCGTTTTGGGCCATTTTACACCTAGTCAGTTTCCCTTTTGGTGCTTGAATTAACCTATCCCATTTGGTGTTAGGTTGGCCTTACCCATCCCATGGTCGTAATTATATATTACCTCCTAATAAGTATAACTGGGATCATACCGCAGATGGTTTGAGGTGACCCATGCATGGGAAAAAACACTTAGGAGCTGCTTTTGTCCATTAGTAGTGCAGGAGGCAGTCCTGGGGTACATCTTGTGATTCCCATTCATAGATCCAAAATGTGTTTGAATATGGACAGGAATGAGCTTTGCGTTGTGTGTATGGAGGGTCTGTTCCAGAGCAGTGGTGTCCTCTGTTGGATGATACCTGTCCCTTCAAACAGTTCTGTTGATGTTGCAGAAGAGGTTTACATCCCTAGACTGAGTATTTCTGATGCCATTTCATTTGCTATCCTTCAGTACTGGTTTGGAGGATGCCTTGTATGCTAAACACAGGTCACCTCTTAACATGCTGTAGGATACCAAGTATATTGACAGGGCTTTCAGTCAGTCCATGTACGACATATTCAGCTTTTGTATCATTTTAGTAAGGTATCTCTGTGGGTGTTCAGTTGTTGCATATGTCTGGGCAGATGCATGCCAAAGGGGGCATTATACTCACCGACTGGCTTAATCAGGGCTGAGTAAGGGGGGACAATGGCATCCCTAGATCTAGACACAATCCCTATGTTTATAAGCTGTGCAGTATAGAAGGAATTTCTGACCGTGGGCACGTCAGTCAAAAGTTAGGAGACTGTCCACATAAGTTCCTACATCCCATACAAATGGGTTGATTCTTAGAGGTGTATTGTCGGTGTGGTTGTTCCATGGGTAGATGACGTCTCAAAGTATACAATACTTAATTTTTGGCATTTAGTTTCAGTCCACGATTTTTGCACCAGTTATTTGTAACATGCCTTCCTGCAGGATGACTAAATCATTTGGGGATTCAGTGACTGCTCATAGCTTGCAGTCATCTGCAAACTGTCAGCCACAGTCCTTTGGTACTGACTTACTTCTGAGAAGTTGATGGCAAACCAGAGAGATTCCAGCAAAAACAGTTGGGAACTCCACTGGTGACTGATCTCTTTATGGAGTTAACTCCACCTCTGTTTTGATTTCCTGCATCCTATTAGTGTTAGCTTTTCTACTGTGCTGAGTGGAGGACTGTTTTAAAAGCTGTGGCCAGGTCAAGCTATGCAGTATGTACAGTTTTGCCTTCATCCATTGCTTTGGTGATCTTCTCAAAAAACTCCACCTGGTTGAATATGTATGACCTGCCCTTTATGAATCCAAACTGAGACAGGTCCAGTGTTTGGTTCCATGATGAGTCTTTCCATGGCTTTGTATATGAGACTGATCAGACTTATGGGTCTGTAATTGCCTGGGTCTGTGGAATGGTCCTCCCATATGCACCAGAAATGACTGTAGCTGTTCTTCATTTGCAAGTTGAAAAACTTGTATTGAGGCCGAGCTTTAACAGTAGTGTTAGCATTTGCAGAATGCTTTATTTTGGTAAAAGTAGCAGGAAGTTCAAAACTAGACTACAAGAGCATATTATGGATGTAACAAATACGTGTATTAATTTTGTGGCTGACCATTATGATGTTCCATAATAGTGATTTGACTTGGCTTAAAAGCAACAGATATACATAATTACCACTGCTGCTGTAACTTTTAGGCCATATGAGAGGTTTCTCTGCCCAGGAAACAATTGGATGGCTTGACAAAGCTCTGGGGACCCCCCCCCCACCAAACACACACACACCTTCACTCTGACTGCTGATTGCAAGCCCAAGGAGGGAGATCAGTAGGCAGAGGTAAAGATGTTATCAGTACTTGCGTGTCAGTTTGAGGAGAAACATCTCTGGAGCAGCAATTGGCTAAGAGCTGTGTTCCCCTGTTGGGGAACCCCTCCACACAGAAATTGTTGCCCTTTGAAGAAAATATTCTTTATTTTTATTTTCTGTCTAAAAGCACTAGTTCCCCTTTAAGAAACCTGGTATTTTTTATTAATATAGAATGTTTCCTGTCAGAGACTGCTGTTTGTAGTTGCTGGTGCTATTTGACAAGTTAGGAGATATTTTTCTGAATGTATATTTACTGCTTGTGTAACCTTTCATTTTAGGGACTAAAAGTTGTATGGGATGAGTAGGGATGTGTTCAGTGTAGTGTTTGTTGACTTAGTGTCAACCTACTTGCCATTTTTCTTTTTCGGTCAATATATTTAATTTGAGTGCTGATAGGGAGTTTGAATCCCACTTCTGCTTTTTACTTTGTGTCGGCTGGGATAAGAAATATGAGTGTAAGTGTGCTCTTTGTGTACACTAGGTGACAATTTACCTTTCTATTGACTCTCTCCAGCAATGCTTACTACTTTTATCTGCTCCTCGGCTACTGCTTGGAGACTTAGTCCAGTCCTGATGGTTCCACACCTGCTATTCCTAGAAGTAATAAAAGTAGTTGCCAAGATGTCACTGCCATTGCCATGGGCTTAGTGTATGTCTTATACAATGGGCGTACCTGTGGTGGCCATTGATTGTTTGAAAAAAAATGGTGGGCCGTTTTAAGGGCTTTGCTATTTCCTCCACTGTGATGCGATCTCGGAGTTGGTATATTTAAGTAGAGGGGTTTAAGGTTAAGTTTTTTGGGGGGGTTTTGTCATGGAGCAGTGATTTTATTTCCCTGGGGAAAAAATCACTGTTCTGTGCTTTCGGTTTTGTTGGGTTTCGGACAGTAGGGTTCGATATTACAATGATCAAACTTTTGTAATTTCAACGTTGTGATATAGACCTGTCTAGAGCCCATGCTATTGCTACAGTGTTGAGGAGATATGCCTGGGTATGTAACCTAAAAGTTTGATAAGGTAGAGTCTGAAATCTCAGATGCTGCTTTAGACAAGGAGGTACTGTTTGGCTAATCTGCTAACTACTTTCTCAAACAATTTGATAAAGAGTAAAATTAATTTGGGGAGTAGCTGAGATTTTTCATGTCCCCCATTACAAATCGTTTAGACCGCCGTCTTTCACTAAAAAGCCAAATAAGCAAAACCAGTCATATTCTGGCTAACAAGGAGCAAAAAAAGTGATTACAGGAGGGGAAATAACAAGAAACAGGGATCCTTTCAGGAAAAGAGGGCAGATAACAGTACAGAATGACCCTTTCCCCTCCAGCAAATATCTTCACAAACCTATCCCAGAAGCTGGTCTTCGACATTCCATTACTCTTGTGTGTTAAAAGTGCAGGAGAATTACAGATGGCACTGAATACAAAAACTCCCTTCAGGGGACTTCCTCTACACCCTCCAAACCAACACAGAATATTTTCTTTAGATTCTTCATTCTTTGCATACCCAGTAATTTAAAGGGGCAAATGCTTCTATTCCAGAGTGTTTCTGGTACCAAATAAAAAGGCCTCTTGGAGATCAGTTCTAGAGCTTTCATTCCACAACCTCTATGTGAAAGTGCTAAAATTCAAAATGTTGACCTTACTGTGTTACCCCTCATTCCTTCAATGAGTCACATGAAAACACTGGACCTAAAAAGATGGCTGTTAATCTTAATCCCATAGAAGCAGGCTTCAGGAAATGTTTAAGGTTCTCCATTTGTAGGTCCCACTGTCAGTTCTTTGCATCAACCTTTGATCTTCCACAAAATCATATACTGGTAAGTGGAAGTGGTTTTCTAGTTGGAGCCTAGTCAATAACTAGGTATCCATCAGGGATTTTGTACCACTGGTGCATTTACCCATAACAGATGATGTTATGTTGTCCTATCTCACTTCCATTATTACGTGTGGGTTCGGAGCCGATCCTCGGCTCCGACTCGGTCGCTTTTAGAAAGCCTGAAAACTTCGATTGGCTTGTGGCTAGGAGGTATTCCATGGTGCATGAGCACACTCCCTAGATCTCGTTTGCCGCATCTCCAGTCGGAAGCTTTCTTGGTTGGCCGTGGCTAAGAGATACCTTTTTACTACTATTACTTCTTTTTAGGAATTTATTGTTTATAGAGAGTTTTTTTATTATAGCTCATTACTGACCGTCATTTTTTGTGACTTCTGATTTGTGACTTCAAACGGATTTGACTTGGTTATCAGATATTGTATTTTCTGGCCTATTGCTTGTTCGCGTGTGGTATCCCTTGTGTGTGTGTGTGTTTTTGGTTTTTACTAGACCATTTAAGTGAGAGGTTCTAGTTTCATCCCTTTTTGTTCTTTACACTAGGTCCGTTTAAGTTATAGGACCTAGTCCCCCCCCCCCCTTTAAAGTGTGATAGGGCTAGATCTGTTTAAGTTAGAGGATCTAATTCCTCTCTTGTTGTGTGAGTGTGTGGGCCTTCCTTTGCTGTCAGTATGTCTAAGGAACACAAACCATCAGTCTTTAAGAAGTGCATTGTGTTCACAAAAAATGTCCATCACTGATGGACATAGCATTTGTGTATATTGCTTAGGGGCCATACATCTGCAAGAAACCTGCCTTTTCTGCCATTCTTTTAGCCCTAGAGTGCTCCAGGAACTGAAGAATAAACTTATTTTAAAAGGTCTGTTGAAACCTTCCTTCGAAGAAGACCTAGCCAGTTCTTCTTCCTCTCCTAATTCGCAGTCTTCTAGGAAGGATAAGGGCAAAACTTCAAAACGGCCTTCTCTGGCTCCAACTTCTGCCTCTGAACTACCACAGAAGTTACAAAAAGCGGAGCTGGTATCTTTCTCTTCGGCTCCACAGTCTTTGGGGCCGATTGAGATTTTGGACATAGAACCTGCAGTATTGCTAGCAAGTGTTTCGGTGCCAATCACTAGCAGCCCTCTTTGGAGCTGGTTAACAGATATTCCACCGGTCTCCCCTGCCCTTAAATCGCTGATATTACAGAGAACAAGGTCACCCATGCTGTCCTCCAGATTCTCCAGGAGTCTGTCTGAAGAAGACATCGAGAGAGCCGTGCTCAGACTCCTCAAGTCATCGGCCTTGCCAGAATTTTTATCGGCTCCGACCCACTCTGTCTCGGAGCCGACTCCTTTTACCTGTCCTGCTTTCATTCCTCCTCCAACCCAGATTGGGCCTTCGGTACTACAGTGGAGTCTTCGGTTTCAGCACCTCGTGTGGTTGTCTCGGTGCCGAGTTCCGCTCCGACATTCTTGGCGCCATCTGAAGTGTCTAGGGTTCAAAGCTCCTTGGTCGGCCCTGATGGGGACACTTGGAACAGAACTTTGGTACCGAGTCTCCCTCTTGGTGCATCAGCCTGAGTGAGCTCGGACCCTACATCGTTCTCGGAGCCGATCCTTCTGGAGCCGTCAGCACCTCCAGTTTCTTTGGAACCGAGGCGTCTTTATGAGTCGGAGGAATCAGTCTTCATGAAGATGAGGAGCATGCTGGATAGCTCATCCGCCCCACGTAGAAGTACCAATGCTATACTCTCTCAAGCGCCGACTACAGTCTCAACATCTTCTCTTCCCCCGGATGGCAGAGACCCATAGCCCCAGGACCCCCACTCGGGTGGCCCCCAATCTTCCGAGGCCTCCCCAGAGAACCCCGCTGAGGAGCCCCCGCGGAAGAGATCCAAAAAGAACAGGAGACTGGGGACCCATTTTAGACCTCAGCAGGTTAAACGAGTATGTAAAGAAGTCCAAGTTCCGAATGGTCACTCTACAATCCATACTCCCTCTGTTAGGGAAAGAAAAATGGATGTGCACAGTAGATCTCCAAGATGCCTACTACCACATCAAGATGGACAAAGCATCAAGGAGTTTTCTACGCTTACGGCTGGGAGCCAATCATTACCAGTTTCGGGCGCTGCCTTTTGGTCTCAACACAGCCCTCCGGGTGTTCACCAAATGCATGGCAGTAGTGACAGCCCATCTGAGGTGTCAGGGAATCCAAGTTTTTCCATACCTGGACGATTAGCTCCTGACCGCAACCAACAGGCATCTTCTAGTTCAAGCCAGAAAATCCACAATCAAGCCCTGTTCCCAGTTGGGAGGCTCTGTAAATTGGGAAAAATCCTTAACTTTGCCCACTCAATCTATAACCTTTATAGGAGCAAACATAGACACGGTCTCTTTGGCAGGCAGACTGCCAACAGACAGAATACAAAATCTTTCACAGCAGATTTACAGGTTACTTCCTCTTCGAAAAGTCAAAGCAAAGGTGGTGTTACAACTTTTTGGAACAATGGCGTCGACTATAACATTAGTACCATTAGTAAGACTACATATGAGAATACTCCAATGTCTTCACAGTGGTCTTTTCAGCAGTTGCCCCTGCATCACCAGATACTAATCACAGATTCTTGCAAAAAGGATATCCGTTGGTGGATTCAAGCCAGGTCACCTTACCACAGGGACTCCCTTTGTACCGCACCAACCGGTTGCCACTGTGACCATGGATGCCTCTCAGATAGGGGCGGGGGGGCATTATCTAGGCAGGACTGTCCAAGGCACATGACAGGATCACAAGGCCCATCTGCATATCAATGTCCTAGAGATGAGAGCGGTCCTTCTAGCGCTGCAAGCACTTCGCGACTTTCTTCCTTTAGGGATGATAGCTATCCAGACAGACAACATGTCGGTGGTATGGTATCTAAACAAGCAAGGAGGGAACCAGATCTTACCCCTTATGTCGAGAGGCCCTGCGAGTTTGGAACTGGGCGATTTCTTCCCAACGCTTTCCCATCGCAACGCGCATCCCGGGGACATCCAGCGTGATAGCAGACAAGCTAAACAGGGCAATTTTGTTACCTCACGAATGGTCTTTGAACCAGAAAGTAGCCCAACAGATCTTCCACAAATGGGGACAAGTAAAAACAAAAACACGGAAACAGTCCTCCAGCTGCCGAACGTATCACTTTATTGACTAATGCAAAAATAACTCCAAATAAAACGTAAATGCTTTGTAAAACCAGTGTGCGTTTTCGTCTACATAAAAACGTAAGACTTCATCAGACAAACACGTACTTCCAAAGTTACACTTTATATACTCTAGTATGATTGAATAGCAGCCAATAAAAAATCATTACTTCATGTTCTCATTAAATGAGTTTGCATAAAAAAGGCTCATTACAGACAGGTTGTGAATAAAAACACATTTTGATGTTCACTACAATGTTACTAAATTCCATTTACTCCATTGTAAAATTCATGTGTTCATAATAAATATAGTTTAAAACATTAATATAGAAAAATAAATAAATAAATAAAAATCATGTTATTCAATTGATACTTCCATTCCTTTGTATAACATTCTAAAAACTCCTTATTTAAATAGCACCATCTGCTGTTCTTAGAGAGCTATTACTAACACTATCTAAATTCTAGCTGCTCTCAATTTTAACACAGAAGTTAGTGAAAGATGTTCATTGAGCCCTGGGGTGCTTGTTGCTTCTAATAATATTTGCCACCACAGCTCTTTGAATTCTAGCCTTTCTTCCCAGAGGCCTCCCCTTGTTTCCTTCTTGACCTGCTCTACCACAAAAAAGGAGAATCTAGAATCCTCACAAACTAAAGTGTGCTTATATAGAGCATTTGTTTCTTTTTTCCTAGATATCTCATAGGTGTGTTCGTAAATTCTCTTTTTCAATGCTCTTTCTGTCTTTCCCACGTAATATGAATTACATTGTGAACACATAGCTAGATATACCACCCCTTGTGAGTCACAATTAAAATAACCTGTACCATTAATATTACAATCCCTAGCTGTTAAAAAAATCTCAGTCTTATTACTAACATATGGACACTGATTACAGTGTCCACA
The DNA here is from genome assembly GCF_019279795.1 of Protopterus annectens. Classification (NCBI taxonomy): domain Eukaryota; kingdom Metazoa; phylum Chordata; order Ceratodontiformes; family Protopteridae; genus Protopterus; species Protopterus annectens. The sequence goes on from NC_056739.1 coordinate 966,613,651, forward strand.
CTGATATGTTCCATAGCTTTTGTTGGGTAGAACCATTTTGGTAGAATTTTCATTGTTGTTCAATTTATTGTACTCCAACAACTTTTTTATACTTCTACCATTTTTATAAACTATTTTAGGGGTGTCTTTTTTAATGTTCAGGAAGTCAGAAAAGGAGATAAAATTGACCCACTCCCTCTGAAAAATCTTTTTCACTTTGGTATTAAATTAATTGAATTCCATTACCAAGGCCGATTTGTATTGAGACTCCCCTTTGTCACCACCATTAATTGTGTTCACAAGGGGTTGAGTATTATTCTCTAAATTAGTTAATACTGTGCCCTTGGGGACAACCCTGATGCGATCTCTTTGCCAGCCCCATTAACGCCAAATGTAGCACCTTTTTCTCCCTCATTTCCCCTCTGGGAAAGTCTCCGAGAGATGCACTCGTCCACGATTGGCCCCCGGGACTTCTTTATGCATTTCCTCCTTTTCCACTCATTCCCAAGGTTATACAGAAAGCAATGTTGTTGGGAAGCAAGATGATCCTCATCATTCCTTAATAGCCTCGTCAGATTTGGTTCCTCTTCCTCGGGCCTCATGTGTTAGACTATCCATGGACTCTGAACCCAGTACCAGACCTCTTGACACACATGGCAGGTTCTCTTCATCCCTGTCTCCACACTCTCAAACTGACAGCATGGCTGCTTCAGTTCCATCATTAGTCAGGCTTCATGATCTGTCTCCAGCTGTAACACGTATCATTAACTCTTCTCATAAGCCCTCGACTAGAAAATTGTACAACAGTAAATGGAAGAGATTTTCTATTTGGGCAGATAACAGAAAGGTTAATCCATTTACAGCTCCCATTCCTATTGTCTTAGAGTTCCTATCAGAACTTTTTCATCAGGGATCAGCAGCTGCTACACTGAGTTCAGCTAGCAGCAATATCTAATTTTCATGTGGGAATTAACAATTCTAACCTTATGTCCCACAAACTTTCCAGGACCTTTCTCAAAGGTTCTATGATGTTACGACCTCCCGTTCAAGATCCCATTCCTCCCTGGGATCTAAATCTAGTCCTTTCTAAACTTACTTTGCCACCTTTTGAACCAGCCCATAGCTGTCAATTAAAATTTCTATCATGGAAGACTCTTTTTCTGGTGGCGATAACTTCAGCCAGACGAGTTTCCGAACTGCAAGCCCTATCAGTTAAACCTCCATACTTAATTTTTCATAAAGATAGGGTCTCTCTCTGGACGAATCCTTCCTTTATCCCCAAGGTCTGCTCCCATTTTCACTTGAATCAAACTATCGAATTGCCAGTATTCTTCCCCAGTCACACCAGTAAATGAGAGTATAGATTTCACCAATTGGATGTGCATAGGCAATTGCATTTCTACATCCACAGAACTAAAGGATTTAGAAAATCAGACCAGCTATTCATTTCCTTTGCTGAAACAAGAATGGATTTGCCAGTTTCTAAGGTCACACTATCAAACTGGATCTCTAACTGCATTTCTTTCATTTATACTTCTGAGGGAAGAGAGTTACCAATTAAAATCAAAGTGCATTCTACCAGATCATTTTCTACTTCTGCTGCCTTCCAAGCCAGGACTCCTACTGATAATGTATGTGCAGCAGCAACATGGGCTACCCCTCATACCTTCATTACCCATTATAAATTGGACCTAACTTCCAGGGGTAGGGCCTCATTTGGTTTCACGGTGCTCAGAAGAATTTTCCAGTGAGCCACCCATACAAGATGCTAGGGACGCTGTCTCACCCATAATAATGCAGGCGAGATAGGACTACATAACATAAAGAAGTTATGTACTGACCATAACGTTTCATGTATGTAGGCCTTCTCGCCGAGCATTATTACGAACCCACCCACCAACCCCCTTCCTGGAGGGTCTGGAAACAGTTTTCTACGGTGGTTTATTTCATAAAGGACACTTTTTATTAAGGTTTTTATCCTTCCGAACCTTTGTTCTCCTTTTTACTTTTCCTCCTTGCACAGACTAGCAGCAAACAAGATCTGGGGAGTGTGCTTATGCACCATGGGATACCTCCTAGCCACGAGCCAATTAGAAGTTTTCAGGCTTTCTAAAAGCGGCTGAGTCGGAGCCGAGGATTGGTTCCGAACCCACACGTAATATGTTCGGCGAGATGGACTACATACATGGAACGTTATGGTGAGTACATAACTTTTTTCATATTCTTTACTGCTGCAGTAGCTGCACGCACCCTCCACCCCCTAATCTTGCATATAGTTATAGTTTGGATTTAAAGTAGTGTTCTTTGTGCTTCTACTTTGTATGTTTCTTTTAGTATTCTTCTTTTTTTGTTCACGATTGTTAGGCCTTTCTCTCTCTCTCTCTCTCTTTGTATGGGCATCCTAATTGTGTGTGTGAATGCTGAGATTAAGTGTAAATTTTTTAGATAGACTTTGTTTTTGATTGTGTTTTTAATTGGTTTTGTTATGTAAGATATATTTTTTGCTTGTTTTAACGGTAACTCCTATGAAGGCTGCTGCTGAAGTGCTAGAGATTTTTTATGACTTTTTAAATAAAATTACAGTGACACTATTGTTCATTTGTCATCGTTCAACTTATTTTAGTAACATGCACGATGAGATTTCAATTCAAAAGAAATAATATACTTTTGCAATTTGTAATAATTTTTTACTGCTACTTGTGGGACTCTCTTTTGTTATATAGTACTGTGGAGCTTGTTTTGAAAACACCCTGATGTCAGACATAAGTAAATAACCAAAAGAAATGCACCAAACTGTATTTGTTAAATAATGTGTGTCCTATTGCACAGGATGGCACTAATGTCATGCATTAAGACTCAGACAGCATACTGAAATTTAAATCTGCATTATTTGCTGTCAAGATTAAAAGCAGTTTTATCGTATTTTTACGGGTCTATATTACATAGTTGAAGTTCCGTAACTTCGACTGACATATGTACGAACACATATGTCCGAAGTTACTGAACTTTTAAGTATGCATAAAAAAATAATAAAAAAGGAAATAAAAGGTTATATGCAGGGGGGGCAAGCCCTGCTGCTCCCCTCCCTGCTCTTTAAATATACCAACTCCGAGGTCACATTAAAGTGCAGTATAGGAAATTTTCCCTTTACTGCACTGTAGTGCAACCTCGGAGTTGGTATATTTAAAGAGCGTGGGGTGTGGAGGGTGCAGGCCCCCACGTGGGGGGTGCAGGGGGGCTTGCATATCACCTTTTATTTTCATTTTCCCCCTTTATGTTTTCATATGTAGTCAAAGTTCCCTAACTTCGGACATATGTATTCGTGCATATGGTAGTCGAAGTTACAGAACTTCGACTATGTAATATAGACCCATTTTTACTACCTTTATAATGGCAAGGCTTCTTAACTCATGAAATTTTCCCCATGTAGCAGCTCAGTAACTGTAACTCATCTGATATAAAAGGAGAAATCTGGGCATGCTGGAAAATGCTGACACTTAATGACAGCATTCAGCACCTTGGCTATCTAGGGATACTGGGCATCTTATGCTACGTAGTGCAAGCAATATTAAAAATGTAATTCTCAATACCTTGCTCCGTAGAAAGATGTTGTTTCATTGCTTTGTGCTTCTGAACCATGATGATTCACATAAATCTACCTGTCAGCAGTTTTACTAGTTATATTTCCAGTGCAGTTAACTCTAGTGGATATACACATGCTGATACCTTTTTGCTTACCTTATCTGTTACTATGTTACATATTTTAATTTTATCTTGATCTGCTGTTGAGGTCTGACTATTCAAGTGCCTTGAATGCAAGCCACATTCTGTGTTAGATTAGATGTTTGCTTTTACTCAGACATGGTTACATTTCAAAGACCTACAAGTAAGGCTGGCTTGCTGGTAGTAAAATCTGTGAACAATATTTGGTTAAACTGTAATAACTGTGTGTAACTTATAATAAAAGAGGAGTACTGTGTTCAGATTGCCAGGAAGGAATGGTAGGCTAATATATGGGTATTTCAGTAAACATGCGTTTTTTAAAATTCATAGTATTTTTGCATTGCCCAGTAATGGGACACTGGTGCTGCCTAATGAGACTGATATTTGTTGGCATAGAATGGTTTGACAGTATTTGATTTAGGGTAAATTATTGAGGTATTTGTTTTTATATCTTCAGAGATACCCTGGCAGCACAACCCGAAGACCACACAAGCCCTGGCACAACCTCAGCATCTCCAGATGAAGAACCTTACACCAGAATTACTGTCCGTTTCAAAGAAGCCAGTAGTAGACCAAACCAGGAAACACCTGTCCGTCGGAGTGATTCTCCTGAAGTTATCCCACAAAAATCTCCTAGTACCTCTGATAACTCTGATTCAACAAGCAGCAGCTTTGTAGGACTACGTGTTGTGGCAATGTGGTCATCAAATGGTTACTTCTACTCAGGGATAATAATCAAAGATGCTGGTGCAGGAAAATTCAGATTGCGTTTTGATGATGGCTATGAATGTGATGTTATGGGGAAGGATATTCTGTTGTGTGATCCTATACCAGTCGACACTGAAGTTACTGCGCTTTCAGAAGATGAGTACTTCAGTGCAGGTACTTAAGATGCTCTGGCGTCCAACATTTTTAGGTATTCTTTCAGGATGTGTGTAATGGATATTGTGCTTTTTTCCCTGTCAAGTGTTCAGCGAATGTTTTGTCACTGTGTGGAGTTTATTCTTATGCTGTCTGGGATATGGTAGTGGATGTAAGCTTTCCCATAGATTATTCATTTAGGTCATCACCCACAGTGCCTCATTAGAAAACAAGGGATAACAATAGTAGCTGAGAGCTGTAACCACTGCTGTAACACCACTGCTGATATCAGCTCTTGCTGCAAATGTAAAGCAGTTAGTTCTTTGATAGCCAGCTGTGCAGTTTGACATGTTTGGCAAGTTTATAAAAAATTATTCCTCTGAATGGTTTATTGCAAAGGAGATTTCTCCTTACCTCAGTGTTGTAGTGATCCCTTTGTTGATTATAATAATATATGAGATGTAGTGGTCTGTACTCACTACTTGTCTTGGGAATTTAGGAGAAAACAAATGTAGCAACTGAAGTTTCATTTAATTTGGTCTTCAGTAAAGATAATATTAACTGACATGGATCCACTTTTGTATGGAGTTTTTTTTAGCTGCCTAATGACAAGGAATTTCAACATCATTGAAGTGAAACACTGAAAAGAAATTAAAACTTTATTAAATGGTTATCAGTTGTAGTGCCTGTCTGCACTAGCTTCCTAATGTAAATGATAGGTTATTTTAATAGTTAATGCCTTTTGTTAGCTGTGTTATGAATTTGAAAAGTATGACTTAGAGAAAGAGTCAGCTGCTGACATGTACTGTTCAGATTTGTCAGCGGAAAGCAGTGCAACAGTACAAACAATATTGTTGAAGACTAAAGGCATAAAAGGAGTGTACAGCAGATGTTATATTTTCCATATGTTACTCTTCCTGCTTTCAGGTGTTGTGAAGGGGCACCGCAAGGATGCAGAGGAGCTATATTATTGTGTGGAGAAGGATGGAAAGCGAAAGTGGTACAAACGGATGGCAGTTATCTTGTCCTTTGACCAAGGTAGTAAACTGAGGGAACAGTATGGTTTGGGGCCCTTTGAACCAACAACACCTGTCACCAAAGCTGCAGATATCAGCTTAGGTAAGTACCATTTCTTCTGTTTCAAAATCTGGATTTTCTTTCTTCTGTGAGTGATCACCTCTTGTGTCATCCTATCCAATTCTGCCAACATGTCTTCTGGTTCAGCTTTAGGGTAATAGAGTTGATGTTGCCTACCAGGTTAATGTGATTCATTCACTGGAACATGATTTTCATGATTGGTGACATTTGCTTGCTTTTCATCACCCGCTTATGGACAAGGGATGAACACTAGCATAATACAGGTGTAGCTCTGCTCTTAAGCTCAGAACATCTGCTGTTTTCCATAGCCCAAACTTTTCTTTTTTTTTTTTACTGTACTCACAGGTCCTTGCATGATGTTTCTAAAGTACAAAAATACACACTGCTCTTCATTAAAGACATGTAGTACTTCACTTACTAGATCTCCTCTCATCCTGGTTAGTCAGGAACTGCCCTGAGCTTTGTCAGCTGGCATACTGTTACATGAGCTGACACGTTAACCTTCAGAGAAACTGGAGCAGTACAGGTGATTCTATTCTAATTATTAATCTTGTGTTATCACCCTAGCCATAGATCATTACGGCTGTGTTGCTTTTTTAAATAATTGTGTTGAATTATACGTGGAATGCTATTAGTTTCTATTACACTGCTCTTGTGCTGCATAACATATCTCCAGCCCTTGAGTAACTGTGGGGAGAAGTACCTGTATTTGTCAGAAATGCCATCACCCATGTCAGATTATCCATGACCCTAACTTGAAACTCTTGTAGATCGAAACTACCATTAATATATCCAATTATTACTTCATTGCTTGCTACTGATCCCATCAGTGTCCCCCAGAGACCAAAGAAATTATGTTAACATTACTGAAGTGGCTAAATATTAAACTAAATGCCTTTTTGCTAGGAGATCTCAATTACCTAATCATTACTTGTCATCCTTACATCTCTAAAAATGGATGCGCTTAGCATGTCCTTGACTTTGTTAGTAGCAGTGCACCAAAGAAGATTGTAAAACTACCCACTACAGGCTTAAATATCTTTGGCTGGGCCCTTACCAGCCTAGCCTTAGTCTTTCCCACCATCCCATATCTCCTTATCACATGTTAGTTCTGACCACATCAGTCATCTTCTCCATCAGGCCTAGTGGGACCATTCTGCCACTAAAAGAGAGTGTATGGAGAGATCAAAATGGCAAACCTGCTTAATTTTGTAGAAGACCTATGCAAATTTCGCAACAGTTCCATGCAAATTGACCCAACTGAGAGGGCTGCTCAGTCAGCTGCAACTTTTAATAGCACCATAGAAAAATCAGTACCCATCTACCCTATATATAATGGTAAATTAAAGAGTAAACCTATCTAGTGGAAGTCTAGGACTTTGGAGTAAGCACCCTCATTGGTTCTTTTGATTTTTTTTTTAGCTTTTGGTATTTAAGCCCCTCATTTGAGCGGTTTCTGCTTGTATGCACGTTGCGCAGCATCACTCACTGCTGCATAATTGTGCCCCATAGCCAGACAGATAATTTTGACAATTTTTCCCCTAGATACAGCTGTAGTACATTAGTGTAGTCCTTATCTTTAGTACAGCTCCATTCTAAGAAGTATTGCTAGTCAGCTGTGACCTGTTAAACCACTAGCCAAAAACCCTAACAGAAGTACCCATCTACAGAGTACCTCCTAATCAAGTCCTCAAAGCACCTCCTTTGTGATAACAGTTCTTCATACCTAGCATTATGGACAGTTGTTCTACCCTTGTTTTTCCTACCAGCCTTGTTGACTTGGGTCTCCTGAGGCAGTGTAGCAACTACCTCATGTACACTGACAACTCTGTACTAATAACACTCTAGACAGAGTGCGAGAGATGATTCTACACCAAGAATCTTGAATCCCTGCTCTCTTGCACTTGAAGCAATAACACTGAAGAGATTGTCAAGTCACCCACCTCTTCTCATGCATATAGTACCATTATTCATATACATACATGGAGGTTGTCTCAAAAAACTTACCGAAACAGCAGAGAGCTCCAAAATGTAAGACTGCTACAACTAACACAGTTCCCACAGAACCCAAGACACATAGCAGCACCAGTGTCTCACCTACCAAGCCTTTAAGGCATAACATTCAAAAAACAAATTTACTTGCTATTGAAGATTCCATAGTGAGACACACGGGTGTCCCACTCACCAAGTTAGATGAGGAGAAAGTCACGGTCAGCTGCCTGTCTGATGCCAGGATCCGTCAGATCACACATGCACCCAGGTCTGTCGGCAACAAGTACCATTATGACTGTGTCATAGCTCATGTTGGATTGAACGACCTGAGACGTACCTCACTGAAATATATGAAGAAAGACATGACTGAGCTCTCTGAGTATGTGTCCCAGGCAGGTATGTCCCTAGCCTTGATCAGCTTATTACCCTCACCTAGAATGATGCCACAGTGTAAACAAAAATGATTGATTTCAATAATTGGGTTAGTTTTTGGTGCCTTTCAAAGGGGATCCAGTTTCTCTCGACCTGGGGTGACATGGTCGACAAACCTTGCTGCTTTGCCAGAGACTGTTTGCACTTGGCACCACTGGGCTTTCAGCTGCTGGCAAAGGTTCCTGCCTCCCCATAGTGCCTTTTTTAGGCAATGTGTCAAAAACAAAATTGCCGATGTGAAAATTGCCAACCATAATAAAATAAGGGTTATGTTGCTAAACACTAGGAACTTAAACCAAAAAGTGCACACCTTGGAAGCACTTCTGTCACTGGAGGATGTAGATGTCCTGGTTCAAGGCTCCTGACTAGTTAGACTGGACAACGCCATAGAGTTACCCCAAGTTCAAATTACTGTGGGCAAGACTCCCATTCAAGTCATAGCTAGTTATAGATTCCCCCTCCATGGATCATGATGCGCACATGGTCTACTTGACCAAACTGGAGTCATTCCAAATATTGCCAAACACTCTGGTCATGGGGAATTTCAGTTATCCCACCATCAGCTGGGAAATCTACTCTAGCCTTAACTCACTAGCGCAAAATATTCTTGACTTTAACTCAGATGCCGTGAAACAAATTGTTCAAACCCCAACAAGAGGAACAAACATACTAGCTCTGGTCCTCACTAACATGACAAACGGATGCACCACTGCAACTGTCAGACCCTCATTAGTTAAACTCTGACCACAAATCAGTCGCCTTCAAACTGGCACTAACAGCAGAACTCTCAAAGGTTGAAGTCAGACTAAAAAACGTCACCAGAGCAAACTATACTCTCCTAGGGGAAGGTATAAATGCATTCCAAGCCCCACCCCTAGCTGGAAGTGGTAACTACATCAAAGCTTACACAGCCCTGTGCAATAACTTATATAAGTGTATAGACCCTTGTATTCCAGAGAGAATCAAAGCCAGAGCTCCAAGTAAAAACAAGCCATCCTGGTGGATATCCAGCTTAAACTTTGCTAGTAATGCAAAAAGTTGCTGTCTAAGAAAACTAAGGCAAGGTCCCAGTAATGGAAAAGCATCCTCCTCAGTCTCAACAGGCAAATAAGACATGTCAAGTCATCTAAGGGTAACTTTGAGAAAAAAACAGGAGGTTAGGTTTGGCATAATGGTTAAGGTGTGTTGCCTTACAAACACAAGGTGCAGGGTTTGATTCTCAAATAGGATAATTGGCTAGGCTTAAAATGGCCCACAAGGGAAGTTAGCCTAGTACTGACCTATGAACTTAGCTATCACAACTAAGGATAACCGTAAGGCCTTTCACAGCTACGTATATACCCTGAAAGGTAGGACTCAAACATGTGCCGAATTAATGACTAATGGTATCACACACACTGATCCCGGAGAAATAGCAAACCTACTATCAGACCGATTTGGGGAAAATTTCACTTCCTTATCCCCTCCAAACTTATCACATACCTTAGCCCCAACTTGCCCCCCACTCTGCATATCCAAAGAGCAGGTCATTAAGGCCTTGTCTAAGATGAAAAACACAGCCTCTATGGGACCTGACGGCATCCCAGGCAGTCTTCTAAATAAACTAAAACATGAACTAGCATCACCATACCCTAGTCAATCACAGCCTAACCACAGACTTTATTCCTGTGGACTGGAGAACAGCAACAGGTATTCCCCTCCACAAAGGTGGCTTAGCAGCAGACCCAGGGAATTATGGACCCATAAGTCTGACCAGCCTCATCTGTAAAGCCATGCAACGTATCATGGACCTCATAAATAAAGACATAGGTGACCTTCAATCCCTGGATCTGACCCAATTCGGCTTCGTCAAGAGCAGGTCCTGCCTGTAAAACCTGGTGGATTTCTTCGAAAATGTGGCCAGGGCCATTGACAAAGGCAAATCTGTGCACACAGCTTACCCCGACTTGGCAAAGGCCTTTGACACAATCCCACACTCGGGCATTACTGATAGACTTAGCAAACTGAATGTAAACTGCTTTGCTGTAATATGAGTTGCCAATGTGCTCACAAACCTTTCACACACTATCAAAGTGGGTGACTCCACATCAACCAGCAGACCTGTCACCAGCGGGGTGCCACAAGGGTCAGTGCTGGGCCCCCTACTGTTTGGCATAAACTTCTCAGAAGTTCAGGTCGAAACTAAGGGGCTGTGGCTGATCAGGTTTGTGGACATCTGCAAACTGGGTGCAATTATTGAATCCCCAAATTATGTCAGTATACTTCAGGAGAGACTTGCGCAGAAAAATGACTGGTGTCTTAGTCACAGCCTCAAACTGAATGCAAATAAATGCATCATCATTCCCTTCCCTAAAAACAATGTCCGTTCACACTATCAAATTAACAACAATACCCTGTGTACCTATGAAGTTTTAAGAGATCTGGGATCGCAAATAGACTGCGAGCTTAACTCTGATCACCATGTGTATACTGTAGTAAGGAAGGCTTTCTGTGTAGTACACTTGATTAGCAAAGGCATCACTTCTAGAGCAAAGGAGGTTATTACCCTTCTATACTTGTCACTAATCAGGCCCATAATTGAATATAATGCCCCTTTTGGCATGTACCATTACAAAGTACCTGCAGCAGTTAGAGAGACTTTAGAGGTTTCTAACTAAGAAGATCAAGTGACTCTAGCATGTGCCTTACACAGACTGACTAAAGTCCCTGTCACTATACTTAGTATCGTATAGACTTCTTAGGGGAGACTTATGCCTGACTTGAAGAGCAATCTCCAAACCAAACCGCATAAATTTGCTGCACATCCGTATATCAAACAGGACTAGAGCTTACCCATTCTAGGGACCTAAATATGGCCTGTGACTTGAATAGGACATGCTGGAGGGACTGATTTGTCTCCCAGTAGCTGCTGCATCTTTGGAATAGGCTGCCAATTCATATGAAGCAGAGACTCTCTATGACATTGTTCAAAAGGAACCTGGACGAGTGAATGGGGCACTGTAAATCCTTAGCAGGGATAGCACCCACAACCCTCCTGGACACGGGCAGTCTTTACTAAATACAATCCTGGGTATTGACTAGAGTATGTGTGGTATTACATTCGGATAAAATAGCTAGGCTTGAAATGACCTCTGGGTTGATAGCTTAGTAACCTCCTATGATCCTATGGTTTCTTCATTCTCCACTGGGGAAATCAGTATACTTTGTGTGCCATGGAGATGTGCTTCCCTCACACCCCTGAAAGAGTTGAGCAGTCTCAGTCCCCCCTACTTGCTAACTCCAGCAGGAGTCTGAGACACTAATCAAACTGAGGTCTGTCGTTCTTTAGGCTAGGGTGGCTTTGCCTGTCATTTCCTCATTTATATCCTAGGCTATGCAAGGCATTGCATTATATCAGAAATAAATTTACAGAAGGAAAAACATCTCATCTGTCGCCAAGACTTACTGAAAAAGATAAATCTTAGGATTCAACTGACAGTTTACTGTCATCAGCAGAGTATGAGAAGACATGCCCTTGCAGGCAGATTCCTTAAAATGTTTAACGTAAATTTGTTTTGCTACTGGTTTTGTCCCTGATGAGTGGTTTACTGCACTGGTGATTCTCCATAAGGGTAGCCTTACAGCCACCCCTGGTAATTACATACCTGTCAGCCTTACAGGCCTTGTCTGCAAAGCCACGGAACAAATCATAATTCATTCAACTAGAACAAACCTTTAAATGCCAAACATAGTAAACGAAAAAACGAGCAAGCAACGGATTCTTCAACACTTTATTCTTGTAAGCGCTTTCATTGACACCAGTGTATCAGCTTCTTCAGACTAAATAAAACAACTTGCCCCCAGTCTCCCAATTTAAAACTTCTTCAAAAAGTTCAAAACCAATGAACTGATGGCCACAAAAGTGATGTCATCATATACATTCAAAATTAAAGCAACATTGCCTATTTTAGTGCTGCTATAACAAACATTCCCATTATGGGAAGGAAAGAAAAAACTTTTACAGACGTTATTTAAAATCAAAAATGACCATGTATGTCTAAGTCAACAAGTTCTATACCACCTAAAGAATATTAGCACTCTCGCTGTACAAAAGCCATACAAAAATGCATACATATTAAACTCTAAACTCTAGTAAATTATGCACCACAATATTAAAATCTGATCATGCCTAATATTTTTCCATATATAGTTAATACTTCATAAAACAAGCGACTTACAAACTGTTACGTGGAATCAGGTAAAATCTTAGATGTTGTTGAAGAAAACTGTCATTGATATTTGCACAGTATGTTGCACATCCTATTTATTTTATTTATTTCACATTTGTTTCCAGGAAAGTTCAACTGGACACGTGTCTTTTTTCAGCGGAGGCCCGGGGAGAAAAATTCCAGTAAACATGTTGTTAAGATTAATAATAAAAAAATTCTAGTAGCATACTGAATCATCAGTAGTACAAAAATAGGCAAAACAGTACCTTAGAGAAGACAATAACATAACATATGATACTTGCATTTGGACAAAGAAGAAGGCAAGTTGCAATAGAATGAGAGAACAGAATGAAGTATGATAGCCGCAACTATGACAGATGTGGATATATATACAGAGCTCAGCGTTATCTGGGATGGTAACAAGAGCAAAGCCAGTTGTCTATAAAGTGAGAAGATAGGAGCTTTTTAATTTGCGCTAAGGAGCAGTTAGAGGAAATCCAGGATGGCAGTTTGTTCCATGTTTTTGGAATAACATTAGAGACAAGAGATTCCCCAGCTGAGTTGTTAGCTTTGGTGGTTTCTAACAGCACTTTATTTCTGGGGTGTAGGGGTCTAATAGAGGTATATGGTTGTAAAATATTTTTGAGAGCAGGGATTTTATCTGACTGGTGTAGCATTTTATCTTATGAGGTATTCAACGTTATTTATACTGCTGATAATTTTAAAACTTGTATTTGATTGTATTTTTATAAATATCTCAATAGGCATGAACTCGGAGAAGAATTTCTTTCTGTCATGTGAAAGCTTATGTCCGGTTAACAAAAGTATTCTATGTGTTTGGGTTGTACAGTTTCCAAGATATAACAATTTGTTTGAGAAATTTAGCAAAAATATAATTTTGGGTTTGTATGCATTGTAATATATTGTAGTATTTATTGAAAAACTATGAATGCACTATTATCACTGTAAAATGCATATTATTGATAACATTGCTATTCATACAGTGTGAATAGCTTATTATTCTTAAAATATTCACATCTGTTTATCTTTCGCCTTTTAAGTCGATATTTCAGAAAATGTTCTGGAATGAAAAATTGTGTGTGACATTTCACCCCGCACAGGTGTTATGAGATAACTGACGTTTTGCACTCCAGGATCACAAACCTTATTAAATTTGACCCACAACAGTTTGGCTTTGTTATGGTTAGATCACATGTATTTAAAGTGCTAAACATCTTCACAGGGGTTACACAGGCAGTAGGTGGTAATCATGCAGTGCGCATGGTGTATCTTAACCAGTTCAAGGCCTTCAGTGCTCATGCTGGCAGAATACAAAAGCAAAATGTTAAAAAAAAATTTCCCATTTGTATAAAAATGGGGAAATTATTATAGTTTAATACACATATACTGTGAGCAATAGATATTACATCCACCAGAAGCCCCAAATCACATGATTGTATTGTTTATTTTCAGCCTTTCTTATCTTGTTACAGTGTAAAGCCTGGTAACATTACATTTGAGACAAAGTACTTTCTTACTTTAATATCCCTAACATAAACAGCAGTCACTGATACCCCCACCTCCCATTTAAAATAGTTCTGCATACCATAAGGACTGCTTTACAATGTAACAAGCAGTTTAGATCAGGATTTTTTTTATACAAACATTAATAAGAATAAAACCTTTTTACTTGCATTTACTTCTTAGTTTCCTTTTAAATATTAATGACAAAGTGGGGGACTATGCTTTATAGACCTACCACCAGTTTAACACAAGTCAACAAACTTCCAATATTTTTCAGCCACTTCTTCTTGCAGAGGCACAATTCTTATGTCTAAACTCCATATAATGGGAATGACACTTTACGGCTCTCTCCCATTGATTCTATAATTTCATAGTTATTGCAGATCTTCTTTCTTTTCATTATCTCGACCTCCCAAGACCAGTATCTGGTTCAAGTCCAATGCCCTTTTGATTCTTTTAGTCAGCCCCTGGAGGGTTTCTGTCACTCATTTTCCTTTGCAACAATAGAGAAAGGTTTCACTGGCAAATTCTGTGTTGTGAACATTATTACTAAGAAAAGTAGGAGAAACAGAGCCCCCTTCAGCTTGCTGATTCACTCTTAAGCATTTTTTTACTTCCTAGGAAAAATATTCTGAAGACAGTGGGATTTATCAGTTTTGATCTCACACCGGCCTGTCAGTATCCCCTGATTGTTGAGATAAACTTGCATTCTCTTCAACCTCCCATCCAGTCTGAGTGATGGGTACCAAGCTGATTGTCGGGTCCGATCCAGTCCTGCTAGTGCTGCAATCCTCCAGTTCCTTTAAGATTTTTCTCTTCTATAATCGTGTCACACTACTAGCTTACTTCAAATCTCATTTGCCACTTGTAGAGTTTGGATGGATTTTGTGAATGCCATCTAAGCTCTCCTTTATTACATTGTCTTTTTGCCTCTTTATAGCCTCTTCCCATTGGAATAATAATTGTAGCTCATTTGGGGTTATTTTGTAGCTGCTAGTACATAAAAGTTTACAAATCAATGTCTTTCTTCCTTGTTGCTTGTCTCCTTCCTCTTTATTCTTCATTAGGGCAGTAGGCCCAACAATGTATGTGTTGTTTCTTGAAAAAAAAAATATACAAGTAGTTGAGAAAATTCTGTATGTTTTAGGTAATGAAAAAGTTGAATAGTTTTAATAGTGCTTTGTGCAGAGTGATTTTTTTTACAGCACACTATTTTTTTCATTTCTTGATTAATAAAGCCCAAGAAGAGCTTCTACAGTAAACCGTCAGTTAACTCAAGCAACAGAAAAAATTGAAGAAATACAACATAGTATGAGCAATTGTTTTTCATGTGCTGCACTTTGTCCTCCCCCTCGCAGAAACATACCTTGCATTTTGAGTGAGTTTTAAAAAGGAAGATACAAATAAATTCCCCTCTCTCTTCAACCTGAGAACAAGTCACATTGCTAAAATGTCAGCAATCGCTCCATACTCCGTCAGTTTGCATCAGATTGCACATTCTCTCTCTGATCACACACAAAAACACACACACACACACACACACACACACACACACACACACACACACACACACACACACACACACAGTCTCCAGCTTTCATATATGCATTCACTCACTCTTTCTCTCTCTCTCTGACCTCTCACACATAGTCACTTCTGCTTTCATATATGCATTCACTCTCTCTCTCTATTCAATTCATTCAACTCCAATCCACTCAGCGTGCCATCTTTCTAGCAGATATATAAGTTTAAAATATTATTCCACCCTCCACCCAGGCTTTTAATTACTGTATTTCAATATTAAAATCAAATCAATACAGTGCTTATGGTATGGTATGGTGTAGTATTGAGTACAGTATTTCTCAGGTCTGTTTTTAATAGTAACTCTCAAGCAACCAGAAACTACACTTATCCAGCATCTACAAATCCCTATGTGTTCCTGATAACTGAGAGTTTACTGTACAAGTGTGCCAAGTGTGACCATAAAATCCTTCCCCAGGACACCTACAACCTCTGCATGGTGTACCTGTGGCCAGATCATCTGGATGAAGACTGCTGTGTATGCAAAGCTTTCGAATCTTGCTGCCTAGGGCGATCATAGTAAGCTAATAGTAAGCTAATTCTTAAGGGTCTGCTTCCCTCAGATCCCTCTTCTGATAAATCTATTAAAAAATAAATAAAAAATATCATATGTAATGTAGCCTTCTCATCTCCAAAGACTGGATCCTGTTCTATATGTGTCTGCAGTTGTTCAGTCTTCTCAGGCTTTTCCTCCTTCAGACCCAGAAATCATCATTCTGGGCGTTTCCAAGGCCTTCTGCCCATTAACGTTCATTGGAAAGAGAACTCCCTCATTTTATCTCCAGGCCCTCTTTCACCTCTTCCCCTGGTCTGTCGGGTCCTTTGGAAGCACCAGTGATGTAATTAGGGAACCCATGATGAGAGCCTTCTTGATGATGCAAATTGAAATGGATTTCATCCCATCCCCCTCTGTTTCCAGGGCAGATCAGGTTGGCCCCACTGCTCCTTTATTTGCTCTTTCCCTTGTCCACGTTTCAGCACCTGGACATCACTCAGAATTTGTGCGTCCTGAACCGACTGGTACCAGTACCACTCAGCATCAGACCCCTCTCATTAAATTTATTCAGCAGCAAGGCATTGAATGTGAAATGAGTTTTGGGAATGAGTGAGCAACACTGGGTCTTCATCACCAACCTTCTTGGTGCTGTTTTCAATGTTGGAGACATCAGCCTTCAATGAATTGTCACCAGTCTCCTCCTATAGGCTCCCTAAATCTTTGATGATGATAATTCCTTCCTCGGTGTCACAACTATTTTGGAAGGGAGGGATGTGGCACCAGATCAGACATTTCTGGTATCTGACCTGGAGTTGTCATTCAAAGTAATGGAGAAGATGATTGCTGCTCCTCAGAAAGCAACTTCACAGACTCCATTGGTGTTGGCCCCAGGACACCATGCAGTCTACTACTCAGCTTATTCATCAAGCTTCCCAAGGTCAGTGCAGAGCCATGGCCTCAAGTAAATGGCTCAGGTGCTACTTGAGTTCTCTAAGGATTCCCCCCTCCTGCCAATGTTCCTAGAAAAAGAACATGCAAAATGAGGCAAATAGACTCCACTAAGGAGTCTTTGACATCTGAGACCAGCTCTGGTTGTTGAGAGGGTTCCACCCAGTTCCTTCCGGAGGACAGCACATTGGGTGAGATATTGGAATTAATGAGACAGAGGGGAGTCAAGGCCTGTAGATCCATCCCCTCGGGACAAGGAGCTGTGCACCCTCCACTTCCTGGGTGGTTCCTCCTAATGACCTTCTGATAGATTTGACCACCAGGAGGGCATGGCAGGAATCTGATTCCTGTGAAGCCACCCCAGGAAGCATGAGAAAATTCTTGCCCACCTCAGGATAAACAGCAGTGGTCTAGGGAACTTCTGGTGGATTGTTTGATTGTAACAGTAGCCAGCAAGAAAAAAACTGTATGATACAGCTGCTGTCCATTCTGCTAACAAAAAGTCTAGAGCAATGTAATGCATAGAATGAGGAAGTATGGTTATGTCTCAGGTACTCAGAATGTTAAATTATGCAACACACATGAATTGGTTCCAGGGATATTTTGCAGAACAAGCTTCATATATTTTGCAAAGGCCATCCATGCCAAAGTCTAGAAATTGGTTAGAGATCACAGCAGGGACAATGCTTAACATAATGCTGCTGATGTAGCTTCCCTTACGTTGGGAACAGGCATTATGATGAGACATTATGCCTGGCTTCTCCTTTGTGCACAACTTTAAGCCATCATTCATGAATGTCCTTTTTAATGGCACCACTTTATTTGGACGTTCAGTGAAAGAAAAGCTGATGCTCAGTAAGCAGAAAGGCAAGACCCTGTCTGTCATAGGCATTAAATTTGAGACCCCTCAAAGATCCTACAACAGAAATGCCGAGAGGTCCAAATCATTATGGTTTGGAAAACTTCAGCATCAGCCCTTTGACACCATCTTGGACAGGGACGGTCATGGCAGCCCCTTTAATGGACATACATTCAGAGATTGAGGTGGTCTACCGAATCAGTGATTCTGGGGGGCCTTTTTCAAACATACAGTACCACTGTCCCTGAAGGAGGCTTGCCCAGCTGATCCCCATGAAGACACTCTGAACCATTTATCTCTCTACTGTCCTGTGTGGATGGACATCACACGTGCTTCTCAGGTAATAGAGATGATATCCAAATTCTAATACTATCTCTTTTTCCCCATCTGCCACCCTTCCAAAACCAGCTATTCCCAGGCATTCCACCTCACCAATGAAAAGCGACAAAAAGAGAAATACTCTCTCTTCTAAGAAAAAGAACCATCCAAGATCTCCACCTTTCCAGAGAGAGAGAGAGAGTCGGGAGATTATTACAGTTAGTTCAAGGAGGAACAAGGACCTCATGCACCCTCTAGATTTCAGAGGGCTAAATTGTCATGCCAAAAAGGCCCCTTTCAGAATGATCACAGTGCAATCAATTTTGCCTTGCCTGAAAGCAAACAACTGTATGTGCTCAGTATATCTCCAGGATGCTACTTTCACATCAAGATACTGATGGCATCAAGGAGATTTCTACACTTCCAGTTATGAGCCGATTGTTATTAACTCAGAGCCCTGCCCTTTGGTGTCACTGCTGCCCACCTGCTGTTTACCAAGTGTAAGGCAGTGCTCACAGTTCACCTGAAATGTAGTTGGAGCCTCATATTGTCACATTTTGGACAACTGGCTCCTTGTTGCGATGACCCATGAATCCCTTGTTGAGGTTGGACTCTGCTTTTTGCAGCTCTGCCTATTGTTAGGCTTGACTTTTTATAGTTTATAGTGGTACATATCTCCAAAGCAGTCCATAATATTTATCAGATGATATCTTGACACAAGTTATACAGTCAGCCTTCCCCCAAAGAAAATCCAGACAGAGCTTCAATCCTCCATCTTCTGAAAGATTTACTATTGAATTTCCAAAACTGCATTCACCGACCGGTCACAATGGTTGACTCGAAATGCTGAATTCAGAACGTCAAAATAGCAGACGTGGTGAAAATTAATACATTGGCATCCATAGTTCTATGTATTCGACATAGCAGGAGGTGACGGCAGTCACCCATGCTATGCACCTTAACGTACCATTACATTGTACAGTCAATGGTACATTAATTGTACTACTTTTCAGGGGGGCCACACCCCCCCTGCACCCCCACCTCCCTACAAATTAAATATATCAACTCTGAGAATGCACTAAAGTGAAGAAATGGGCTAATTCCCTGTTCCTCACTGAACCACGATCTCTGTTCACAATTCCAAACTCAGATACTCGAGCTAGACTACCCATTCACTATAGTGTAGTCGGTGTATTTTGGTTTGGCATTCTGCCATTTGAAAAGTGCTTTTTGACCACATGCCAGTGGAGCACAGGCACTTTGGACATTTAATAGTAAACCCTTCTGAAACATTAGTCTCCTTTTAGTACTCTGAGTATTAGGTTTGATGGCCTCAGCTATAGTCTGTGTCCTTCATGAATGCTTCTACATGTGCATACTTTAGTGGTTACTAAAGATGCAGTGGACACAGTTTTCAGACCATCCTGCAACCCCCATAATCATTACACTGCTGCACAACAAGCATTTGAAATGGTGGCTCACCTCTTTCACTGTGCCTCCTAAGAGGGCAGCAATCACCATGTATACCTCCTCTTTGGAAGGGAGGAGTCCAAAGAAGTGGAAATGAAACAGAATCCTGGGGCTGAAGGCAGTCCTCCTGGCATTGCAGGAATTCTAAGATCTTCTCTGGGAGTGACTTCATTTTGGATAGACAACATGTTTCTGGTGTGGTATTTGAAGAAGCAAGGAGGAGCCAGATCCTGCCCCCTTTGTATGGAGGCTGTAAAGGTTTGGCAGTGAGCAATTGCTTTGCGTCACTCTTGACTGCAATGCATATTCCAGAGAAAGCCAGCTGTCTTGTAGATAGGCTAGGCAGGTCTATCTTTGTGCCTCCAGAGTGGGCTCTCAACCTACTGATGACTCTTGAGGTACTCTGCATTTGGGGCCAGCCTTGCTGTGATCTCTTTGCTTCTCTAATCAACACCATCTGCAGTAGCTTCTTTGTTCTGATCCCTCTGGTTGAACAGTCCGCAAGAAACAGTAGACAGTGGCCCACTAGACTCATCTATGCCTTTCCTCCTCTTACTGTAATGCCTTGTGTATTACAGAATGCAACTGGATGCAAAGCCACACTGATCTTCATTGCCTCATACTGGCATGATGATGGTCAAGGATCCTTTGTTATATGAAAGTAAGGTTCACATTCTTTCTGCATCTCAAAAAGAATCCATTCAGGAGTGTATAGGAGGAAATGAAAATGCTATCCAATATGGGCTGTGAAGCAAGGCAGTAACCCCTTCTCTAATTTCATTCTGGAAACCCTACAATTTCTTTCACACTTATTTGACAAAGGTTTTCATTTTTCCATAATAAAAGTTCAGCTTGCTTCTTTATCCAACTTCCATCTCATGAGTCATAATTATGAGAAGCCTTGTTAAAAGGAACCTTTCTGTTGCAACCTCCTATAAAGGAGCTGGTTCCATTTTAGGACCATAACTTTGTTTTAGAAGTATTAACAATCCTCCCTTTGAGCCAACATCTACACCAAACCTGAAATTGCTGTCCTGGAAGATTATTTTTGGTGGCAGTTAAATCTATTAAAAGAATTTCAGAACTACAAGTTTTAACTTCCAATCCTCCTTACTTAATTTATCATAAAGACTATTTCACTCTGTACTAATCTTTCCTTTATTCCCCAAGATTGCCTCCGAGACTAATTCAAACCAATCTGTTCATTTGCTTGTTTTTTTCCTAGCCATTCTAACCAGGGAAAGTACATTCTTCACACCGTAGATGTTCACAAATAGATTTGATTATGTCTTCACAGAACAAAGCATTCAGGAAAAACAAACAATTGTTCATCTCCTTCACCCCGACATATTAATATCTAAAGTAACCTGGTACAGGTGGTTATCAGATTGCATTTCCTTTGCCTATACTTCACACAATAAATCTTTACCAGCAAGCCATTTTATGAAGTTAATTGCTACTTTACACCTTCTAAAGTCTTTCTAAAACTCCACTGTGGATGAAATTTGCACTGCAGCAACTTGTTCTGTATTGCAAACCTTTACCAAACATATCCAGATTGTGGGTTTCCTTCAGAGCAGCTATCCTAAAGGGTATCCTGTCCTGATGCCACGCAGAATTTACAGGTAGCTTGGGATTCTGACCTACCATTTGGATTAGATTAGGATGAATAGGATATGGAAGTTGTATACTTGACGTAACGCTGGATCCTTTCATCCTAGTCCATCAGATAAAGCCCTTTCTCCATCCCCTGACAAATTGTCATTTTCTGAGGTCTTGGCAGACAATCCAGAAGCTCTTTGCTCTCTCTCTCCATGTCCATCTATGAGACATTGCTTTCATTTATCAGTCATCACACTCAGTTTGAGGTATGTTAGTACCCTGTGAGATTATGTGAAGGAAAACCTCAATGGAGCACTGGCACGGCTGGATCAGATCCAACAGGTGGCACTGCACCCATCAGTCTTATCAGATGGTCTATGATGAAAGGATCCAGGTTTATGATAGGTACGTAACTTTAGTTTCTCTTCTGCCTGGTGTACAGTGAATAATCATGACCCACAAACACTGTGGCATCCCCAGTTCTTAATACTTTTCCTTTCTGTCACAGTTTTGTCAAGAACAGATGTCCTTCCATTTCACTGTTGCAGTATTCTTTACATTAGGGATCCCCTGCCAAGGACGGCATGATGTCTAACCAGTATAACAGAGCTTTAGGTTGCTCCAAGGTACGCCATACATCACTTGTATGCTCCTTGCATAGCGTGGGGCATAAAGGTGACATCTGGACATACCATCCTCAGAACTTCTTTGCCACCAGTCGGAATGCCTGTACCGTTGCTGGTTTACCAAGACATTGTAGATACGTGCCCCACTGGGATTCTTTTTTTAATTATCCTTTATTATTGTTACTTATTTATTTATTTAACATTTGTTAACCAGGAAAGTCCGACTTGGAACAAAGTTAGTTTTTAGCGAAGGCCCAGGGAGAAATGCTCCAGATGTATGACTTTGTGATGTGGGAGGAAACCAGAGCACCCGGAGGAAACCCCCATGAACGCAAGGAGGGACATGCAGACTCCACACAGAAGGCACTCTAGCCAAGAATCGAACTAGAGAACCTCTTGCTGTGTGGCAGTCGACAATGCTACTGCTGCGCCACTGCGCCATCCATTATGGGGTTTCATGTCATCCAAGAAGGGTAAATGCCAATGTGGGAGGCAGGTTCCCCATAAAGGCCACCACAACCAGTGTCTTTTTTGCTTAGGTGCCTCCCACGACTGTATTTCCTGTTCCATTTGGGAGGCTTTTGTACCTAAACCCCTTCATAGCAGACTATCTTCTTTTGTGCTCTACCTTTAAAATCAGCGTCTTAAGCTGCTTGCGAAAGGCATGATGGAGGCTACTTCCCGCTCCAAGGGACAGGTGTCTTTTTTTCTGGTTTTATCAGGTGCAAAATAAAACTGTCCGCAAATAAAGCCCATTTTTCTTGACTACCATACCAATTATATCCTTCAATTTCTGACTCCCTTATTTTCTTTGCCAGTGACTCTAAATGTAACTCAAATAAAGGGGAAAGAGGACACCCTTGCCTGGTTTCTCTGTTCAAACACAACTTAAAAGAGAGGAACCCTCCCACTTTAATTTTTGCCTCCCTTTCCACAGTTATCTTCCTAATTAACCTTATTTTTGTATCAGGGAATGCAAATGTTTCCATTGCCCTACTAATAAAATCTCAGCTTACGCTGCCAAATACTTTCTGTGCATCGACAACTACCAACAACAGCGGTATTTTCTTGCATTCTGCTTCCCTCTGGATCATCACTGTTTTACTAATGTTGTCAAATGTTTGCCTCCCTTACACAAAACTACAGTGATTCATATCTATCAAATTTGGCAACACCTTTGCCATTGTTTTAACTTGTGTTGACATAAACACTTTATAATCGTGGCTTAAAATTGAAATTAGCCTGTATGAAGCTGGATCTGGTCTTTACACCCACAGCTTTCTTACAGGATGTTGATTCTACTCCTTTTAAAATACTGTTAAACAGAACTTTCCAGATCTTTACTACTTTCCTCCCTGCTAGGTTCCAAACTTCCACAGGATGTATTCCTGGAGACTTAACCTGCAGATTAATTATATGTCACCATTTTCATTTCATCTCCTCTCATTTTAACTGTTAATTGTTGAGCCTCATCTACCTCTAAACTAGTCATGCTCAGTCTTCCATAAATATTTTCATTTGTGCTTTTTCTTGATTTCCACATCTCTCTGGTTTATACAAATTTTCATAAAATGTCCAAAATGTCTCTAATCCCTGTACAGGATCTCTGGTTATTTTTCCCATTTGACGCTCCTGAGTTCGGCAGCAACCCTTTTTACTTTGTGTTGCCTAAGTCATTGTGCTGAAAGTTTTTGCACTGTGGAGTTTTTATCAATAAACAGTTGCTTAACAGCAATCTTACTAAACTCATACACATTATCCAGATATTCCCTTATTTTCACTTTAGCACTCTGCCCCTTGTTCTGTGAGATTCCCCTTATTTTACAATACTTGACTCTGTCAGCCCCCTAAATAATCCTTGTTGCTTCTTAACCATATCTCTTTTATTTCTATCCTGTTTAAACTCCGCATTCATTTTATCCTACTCACTAGCTGTGATGTCAGACGAACTTTGTGTTCCCTACCATTTCCACTATCCATTCCTTAAAGTGCACTCTTTTTAACAGGTAGGTGGAGAATTGCCAGCATCTCAGTTTTACATCATTAACCTACATTTGTATCTTAATTGTTATTGGCATATGATCTGAAATAGTTATTTGATTTATGTTGGAGCTTTCAGTTAAATGCAAATATTCCTGTGAAATATAATTTCTGTCTAGTCTTGCCCAGTTATTGTACCTCAGGGAATAATAATGTAAATTCTGTCTGAGCCGTAGTACTGAATGCAAGTCTTCCATACCAAATACTTTCATACATTTCTGCATACATCTACCCTCTTTTGTTCTGTTTTTCATTCTAAGACCCCCACATATATCCTAACTGTTGCAACTCAAGTTCTAGTCCCCACTTCCCTGCTGAAAGCTGATTATTTCTCCCTAAACTTTCT
This sequence comes from Protopterus annectens, assembly GCF_019279795.1. Classification (NCBI taxonomy): domain Eukaryota; kingdom Metazoa; phylum Chordata; order Ceratodontiformes; family Protopteridae; genus Protopterus; species Protopterus annectens. The sequence goes on from NC_056739.1 coordinate 966,637,754, forward strand.
TAGGCTCCATAATAGTAGTTTTAGTTGGAATATAAATACATGCCAGCATAATCCTTCTCCCTTGCCACTAGCCCATTAATACAACAAATCTACCATTATTATTATTATCATCTTTTTCCACTCTTCTATCACTATTGGAGCTCCTCTAGCAATTAATGCAAGTTACCCCCTTTTCCTTTATCCTTGCTATTCTGCTGAATATCCTTCCTGAAATCATTTCTTTAATAAATTCACATACTTCTTTCCAAAAGTGTCTCATGAAGCATTGCTGTTTGCACTCTATATTTCTTTATATAATTTCAGTGCTCTTACTTTTTCATCTATACCTGTGAGGCCATTTATTTTCCAAAATAATATGGATAATGCAGCCATTATACTAAGAAATTATTACTCCTACTGATTATATATGACAGTTTTTTAAATGTCTTTTACCAGATTTTGTGTTACATGCACCCACTAATCTTTGGCAGGGTGATCCTTTAACAGTTATTTCTTGTCTCCATCTGAATCTGTCATATTTTACAAGACTTTTTGCTTTAATGAAAGCCCATAAAAACACAACTATAGAACACCCCTATAACTGTTAACTTAAAATAAATGCACTAAACTGTATACATCTTCAGATAAAACCCTCCTGATAGAAACAATTGTTCCAAATTGACAGCTGCACCACCCGAAGGCATTACCGTACCTAAAAGTAAGGTTATCCATTCTAAGGTGCATGCTACAGCCTGTGCTTCAACTTACAATAATTGCTTTCTTTTCTTGTCTTGTCTTTATTCCCCTTTTAGATGTGAAAAATAGCTTGTATGCTTTCAAAAAACATTAAGTTTTAGAAAAAGTGGACTGGTTATCTTTAAATAAAACTAAACTATACACTATTTTAGTAAATGCGTTGAAGCATTCAGATGCCAGAAAATGTGCTCTCTCTTATTCACTTCCAATAATTTCATACTTTATTTTTTGCTAAGCTGGTCTCCCATGTACATTTTAATTTTACATTTCTGTCAGCAAACAATGTCCAGACCTCTCAAGACTTTTTGCCTTCACCTGTAGTCAGCTTGTTTTCATGGAAACAGAAGAACAGAATATACAGCTGCCTTCAAATACAGACACCTCGACTTACATTGGATATTTATTTGCTAAAGGGAAACTATTCATTGTATTCCCATTGGTCTCTTATTTTTAATGCCCACTTGCTTTACACGAGAAACTTACTAGATTAAGCCAAGGACATTAATCCAGAAATTCACCTATGCAAAAGTAAAAGAAAACATCTCAACTCTACATGCACCCCATTCCCCACCCATACAGCCCAAGATTGCAGCCTATTTCAGTATGTTTTGCCCAGCCTTTCTTCTGTTTTTACATTGCAATGTCTGCATTTCTTAAATTAAAACTAAAAATGAATAAAAAAGTACTTGCTTACTTTAGTATTTTTATCACATACAACAATCACTGAAAATGTTTTACTATATAGTATGCAGTTATATCATGAAATATTTTATACAAATTCTGTTAAGAACAAAAAAAAGTTTTACTTACACTTATTTTTTCTTTTTTAACCTCTTAGTGTTCTTCCCAACCTTAATGACATGAAGTGGGGTGTATGCCTTTCAGTCCCACCACAAGTTTAACAAAGCAAACAGAAGTCCAATGTTTCTTAGCCCCTTTTTCTTGAAAAAGCCATAATTCACAAATGTGATGGGTTATTTATAGTCTCACATTTATTCACTAATTTCAGTGTTGCTGGCCTTTCTGTTTGTCTCTATCTCCCAATCCCAGACTCTGGTTAAAATCCAAGGTTCTTCTAGTGAAAATCGTGTGCTTTTTTTCTCTCTCTCTCAAGCATTTTCTTTTGAAATGTTGGAAAAGTTTTACTGGCAAAATCTCTCAATGAGCTTTTATCATCAGAGGGATGTGAAACCGAGTCCCCTTCTGTTTGATGGCTCACGTTTTGGTAGGCAAACTTTATTTCCTCCTTTGCCTGTTCTGCATCAAAAATTACTTTGATTTTCCAGGAAAAAATACTCTGAAGACAGCTGGATTTGAATCTGACACCTGCGTCTAGACATTCCCTGATTGTTGGGATAAATTTGCTTCTCTTCTGCCTGGTGTGTAGTGAATAATTATTTTCCTCAAAAACTAGACTGTTTCTAATTTTTAATACTTTGCCTTTCTTCCACAGTTTTGTCAGGATCAACACTTTCTGCTGATATAATTGCATATTACTAATGTAGATCTTGGCTGCTTTCTCATGGCTGGGTTTGGAGCATACACACAATGTGCCATTTCAAAAAGAAACCTGCTGTGGAATACCAGTCTAGCTACTTATTTGTGCTTTCACAAAGTTTAAATAAAGTCTGTTCTTGCAGTTTCTCTGGTATGGCAAAAACATCTCCGTTTTATCTGTGCATGCTCTGTCTTCTAACTGTACCATTTTTGAAACCGCTCTTTTTGATCAGAATTGTACTCAGCCAGCCTTTTCTTTATTTTGACCTCTGATTTTTGCAGTTTTATAAGTTCATATGAATAGTGTTTTGAAGCTTCTTCCATTTTACCAGCTTATTTGAGTCGATATACTTTTTCAGTGTTTCATAGGTTCATAGGTAGGTACTAGGCTATCGGCCCTGGGGCCTATACAAGCCCAGCCAAAAAGGTACCCTGGCTTTTGCCACCCAAGAAAATTATTTTCCTGTGCCACTGTTGAGCAGAGCCACAGAGGTGATCCCCGGGGTGAATTTCCTATTTCCCATCCAATCATCAAGATTTTTTTTTGAAGAGTGCTAATGAGGAGCTTTGTTTGATATAGACAGGTAGTTTATTCCAGAGTATGGGAAATTTCTGGGACAGGAATCTATCCCTCTGACTTGTTCTGTTTATTGTGGTGACAAGGTTTAGGTCCCTAGAGCATGTAGCTCAGAGGGATTGGGATTTCTTTAAGTGGAGCATGTCCAACACCTCTGGGTTTGACATAGCCTTGTATGTTAGGCAGAGATCACCTCTAAGTAGGCGATCTGCAAAGGAGTAAAGCTGGCGTTTTTTTAGACGGTCTGCGTAGGGCATCTGTTTGAGGCCGGTAATCCTCTTTGTGAGGTATTTCTGCGGCCTTTCTAGTTGTTGTGGATGTCTTGTGAGGTACATATCAAAAGGCGAGTTATACTCTATAATGGGTCTAATGAGTGATGAGTAGAGGGGAACAATTGCCTCTTTTTTTCTGGATGAGAAATCTTTTGTGATGAGGTGTGCCAAGTAGAAGGATTTCCTGACTACTGTGGCAATGTTGATTATCAAAGGAGAGACTACTGTCCACCTGTGTCCCAAGGTTTCTTATCACACTTTCGGTGTTAAGTATACTACCGCCTATGTTGTAGCTCATGGGTACAGAGTTTTTACCAAAGGGGATGACAATGCACTTTTTGGCATTGAGCTTGAGGCCATGGCTTTGACACCAGGCATCTGTCTCAGTGAGGCCCTTTTGTAGGATGTTCACATTGTTAGGAGTATCGATTATGGCCCCTAGTTTGCAGTCATCTGCGAACTTCTTTAGCCAAAGACCTTGTGTGTTAGCCTGTACTTCAGAGAAGTATATACCAAACAGGAGTGGACGCAGGACTGAACCCTGTGGCACTCCACTTGTCACTGGTTTGAAGTCGGATTTGGAGTCTGCTACTTCCACAGTGTGGGTTCTGTCAGTGAGCCAGATGGCAACCCATCTTGTGACATAGGGATTTATACCTGGTTTAGTGAGTTTATCTATAATTCCAGAATGGGGGATGGTGTTGAAAGCCTTGGTAAGATCTAGGTAGGCTGTGTGCACCACCTTACCTTTGTCTATGGCTTTGGTGACTGCTTCAAAGAAGTCTTATCAGGTTTAGGAGACGTGATCTGCCTTTTACAAATCCGAACTGGGTGCGGTCCAGAATTTACAGATTACCAATGTCTTTGTTTATAAGTTCCATGGCCTTGCAGACCAGGCTTGTCAGGCTAATGGGGCGGTAGTTCCCGGGGTCTGTGGTGGCTCCCCCCCTTGTGGAGTGGGATAACCATCGTTGTGGGTCATTCAGCAGGCACAAAGCCTGGGGTGAGGCTATAATTGAACATGGTACTTAAGTGGGGTGCCAGTTCGTTCTGTAGTTCGTGTAGAACCCAGCCTGGGATGTCGTCTGGTTCCATGGTTGCTGTGTTCTTGGCTTTGGAGAGTGTGTTTTTTACCTGTGCAGCCGTGATTACAGGAACTTTGCATTCTTCCGGTATAGAGATGGGCTCTTTAGGGGGTGAGAGGGGGGTAAAGTTAGCACTAAACCGATGTTGGCAATATCAGTTGGTTCTGTATATTTAGTGCCATTGTGCTGTAACTCAGAGCAGATCTGAGTGTTGCCATTGAGATTCTTGACATAACTATAGAATGCTTTGTGGTTGTCTTTAGAATCAGTGGCGATTTTGTTTTCGTAACTAGCTTTGGAGGATTTTATCAGGGATCGCAGCTTCTTACTGAGGCTGACCAGGGAGCTCCTCCACTCATGAGATTTTACTCTCTTTTGCAACAGTTTCTTCCTTCTGTTGTACAGTTTGTTTATGGCAGGGGACCACCAGATTGGCTTCCTTTTTTGGAGGATAGGGTCTTGGTTCTGTTTGGGATAGCACGATCCATGCACTCATGTAAGTGCTTATAAAGTGCAATTGTGTAGGATTCAGTAGTCGTAACTGCATTGTCCATCTGCATGGGTGTCATGAAGTTTACCACTTCTGTCTTAAGAAGCATGAAGTTGGCTTTGGAGAATTTTTTTTTACCATGGTTTCCTTAATGGGGGATGGGGGCCGGATGTGGATATCTAGGGTAATTAGCTTATGGTCGGATCGGACCAATGAGGTGTTGACTTCAGGTGTGGAACACCGGTCAGTCATGTTGGTAATGACTAGATCTAGGATACAGTTGCCCCTGGTGGGGGTGTGGATAAGTTGATCCAGGGCATTGGAGTTTATGAATTCCAGAAAGCGTTGAGCGAAGGAGTTGGTACATGAGTAGTTTTCCCAGTTAATGGTGGGTAGTTGAAATCACCCATTATTAGGGTGTTTGGTTGAACCCTAATATTTTCCAGTACATCAAGAAAGGAGTGGGAATCCTGGGGCATGGTGGGTGATCTGTAGCAAGGTACAATTTGGATTGCAGTTTTGCCCAGAGTTAGTTGCACATGGATAACCTTGGCCGCATTATGCTGAGCAACTAGCCTCGAGGTGTGGATATCCTTAATGAATATGGACACACCTCCGCCTTTGGTGTTCCAGTCCAGGGTACATGGCCAAAAAGTGTGGTATGCCTGGTAGTGCAGGGGTGCTCTCTGGAGCCTTGAACCAGGTTTCAGTCACTGCACAGATATCGATGTTCTCCATTTTAAGGAGTACCTCGAGTGAGTGCATTTTGAGATTTAGACTTCTAGCATTGAGTAGCATCACCCTCAGTTTTTGCTTGCCCTTCCTGTTACGGTGGTGAATTTGTCATGTGAACCTTGCTGGCTCCCTTTAGAATGGCACCAGAAGCTTAGCCAATTGTTGAAGTCAATCATTTTGTCATTGTACTGCGGCATCATTCTGGGTGATGACAGAATTCTACTCAGGGCTAGGGTCATACCTGCCTATGCTACAAGATCGGAGAGCTCTTCCATGTCTCTTTTCATGTAGTCCAGGGAGGTGCATCTCAGATCGTTCACACCAACATGGACAATGACAAGAGTCATATTTGTACTTGTTGTGGAGTGACCTGAGTGCGTGTGCTATGTGGCGGATCCTGGCACCCGACAGGCAGCTGGCAGTAACCTTCTCCTTGTTTAGCCTGGTGAGTGGGACATCAGTGTGCCTGACTATAGTCACCTATGACTAGTGTGTTGGGTACGTTGTTTTGCCTTATTGGCTGTGGTTGAGTGGCACACTCTACGGGCTGTGTGTCGTTTGGGTTGTGTTGGGGGATGGAGGTTGCTTGCGTTTCTGCTTTGGAGGTCTCTTTAGGTATTATTGAGAGCCTCTGCAAATGTTTTTGTGTTACTATGTGTGGATTTTGGTGGTGTAGATTTAGTGAGACTATGTGATGAGTGTGGTGTGGTGCAAGTGTTTACCTTCTCCTCTAGACTGTCAAGTTCAGTCTTGATTGGAGAGAGCTTTTCCTCCAGTTTGGCTAGATAAGTGCATCTCTCACAGGTTGTAGTGTTGGGTTTATTTATTATTTATTTTAATCACTTCTGAGCACATTTAATTTATTTTTCCCTCTAAATTTGTAAAAGCCATCTGTTGTACCAATGCTGGAGCTTGAACTGCTTTTTGCTGAACAGGTGCAAGATTCTTCCCAGTCAGTGTTTTCTGTTCACTTTTTCTAGTTAATTTTCTTTCAGGCTGTCCAAGTTTCTTCTTTGGTGGCATCCAGGCAGTGAACTTAGTTAGTCAGTAACTGGATTTTGCTAAAACTGGCAGAATTACTTGCCCTCATCTATCAGTTTCTCTTTTCACACTTGGAGAAATGAAATTAAGCTGTAGCTCAGTATGCAGCCATCTTGGAATGAAGTTTTCTTGTTCTTAGTATGAATAGGTCACAAAATTTATCTCATCTGTGTAAGTGACCTGCTGTGATCTAAACCAAGGGCTATCAAGGGTGGTAAAATCCTACTTTTGATTCCTGGTTTCCAGTTACTTATATAACTGGTTCTTTATAGAGAAGATTTTTTCCACCATGAAAGACTGATCATCCTTATTCTCAAGAAAACATCTTTATGGCTGGCCAAATCAGGAAATTATCGCCCATGTTTAATTTCCCATTTCACAGTAAAATGTTCATTCTGAGTAGAAGTATAGATATTATTGAAAAAAGGGTTTATGCATGGTTGCCTTCCAATCTAACATTATGTGACCTACTTGAACCTTTTCAAATTCTTCATGTAGGCAAAATACTTAAAATACCCTCAAAAAAGTGGTTACTATCCTCTCTCTGATGAGAAATCAGTGGTTCTGTTGTCTTTTATATTTTGATTTTTTGATATGATCGATCATATAATTCAGATGGCATGTCTGAAACGCATGGTGGTTTAACTTCCACAATACTCTGGTTTGCCTGTTACTTTTCAAGCAGCACTTAGAAAGTTCCTCTAGTAGCAACTTACTGACTTGTGGAGTTCCTTCAGTGCTCTGTATTAGCACCACTGTTGTACATGCTGCCATTTCAAGAGCTCACAAATAGAAGACGTGTTAGTTATCATTGCTTTGGTGATGATACCTACCTGAACATCTCTCAAACACCTTTAGGTGATTTGGCTGCTCTTGGACAACACATTGATGATTTAAACTGGGTGATCTTGAGTCAACTCAAGTTCCGCTCTGTAAAAATAGATGCCATGCTTGTAGATTCCACTACCTCCCTTCACAGGTTCTTACATTTCTTCTCTTAATTTTTTGAAAGGCAGAATCATTTGGAATTTGCAAAATTTAGGTGTGATTCTTCACAGCTGATTGGAACTTTTCTCACAAATGACCCTGAAGTGATTTATCATCTTTTTTTCTCATCTGTAAAATCTTGCCATGATCCGGGAGCTCATTATGTGTGTGGAAATTGCAATGGTGGCTAATGGTGGTGTAGTTTCTCACTTGGACTATGTCATTGCTCTTTACCTTGGGCTTATTGTCAGTGACATTACATGGCTGTAGCATGTATAGAATTTTGCTCCTAGCCTTTTGGCTTTAGTTGCTTATTCTATCATATTAGCCCTGTGCTTGTGGATCTGAACTGGTTGCCATTTACTGCTGGATCAAAGGTAAGATCCTGGTTTTGACTTGCTGTGTTATACACAGTCTGGATCCTGTATTTTTCAAGAGTTCCTTATCTCCTATTACCTGATTCATCTTCTAACTGAGATCATTTGAAGTGCTGCCGAAAACCTATTTTGAGACCATGGGTAGGTTATCTTTTGTCTACCTAGCTCTGATCCGATAGAATCATCTACCTACTCTGATACAGGCATACGATTCTGAAGCCATCTTTCAGAGGTCAGTAAAATTCCACCTTTATAAGAGTCTACTTTCATTTGGACAGATGCAGCAAGTTTGATTTTCATAAGTTGTATGTTTTTTTTTTCACACATGTTGCACATGCCATGCATTATTTCATGTACATGTTTTATGGTTTCAAGTTCCATGCTTAAGCTGAGGAACATAAATAAATAATATTTTTTTGTTTGTGGTCTTGATACCTTGTTTTGTGATGAGTGTCTGTTATGTGGGTGTTCAGATGATCATTTAGACAAGTGATAATGATCTTTTTGTGTAACTTTATTAGCATTGTAATATACGTAACAGTGATGTTGCACACTGCTTGATCCTGGTATAATGAAGCATGAATGTTATGACATCAGCCTGAGAGATGCATTTTATGTCTGCTTCCATAAAATGTGCCTGGTAACAAATATCTTCATTTTTGTCCCCTTGCCTGGCGACCATCAAACCACCCCCCACCCCCTCAGTCCAGTCATTCTGCTGCAATAGGGACTAAATCTCCAGTGCTGTATAGGATCTCAGGAAGACGTCATACAGGAAGCAATGAGAGCGGCTTGTACCCCCATTGGCATCTTGGCAGTTGAGGGTGTATTGTATAGTCCTGCTCTTACCCCAAGCCCGAGTCACAAGCATCACCATGGGGATCAATTGTGCCCTTCCTCCTTGTGCATGCATGCTGTTGTACACATTTGGTAATAATGGGTACTACCAAGTGGTAGGTTGATGGATCAGAAGCCTGCCCATAGGGATGTTTAGAAGTGCTATCCTCTTCCAAAGGATTAGAGCAAGTTGCATCCCTGCTGCACTTCCACTAGGATGATCACATCCATCCTCACATTCTTGAGCCACTAATCAAACCTGGGTCATCCCAGTCACAAATAGGGCTTTATCCCTTTGTGCTGCTAGTGCTGGCTTGGCAGCAGATTCTGAGTTGAAGGGTACGGAGGAAGTTTCCAATGATATTCTTTTTTTTTTTTTACCACTGTTGTTCTATGTGCGTGCCAGCCATTGGTGCCCATACTTTTGAGCTGTCATCCATTTGGTTAATATTTATGGATTTTTTTTTTTTTACTTTAAGTCCATAACCATTGATCTGAAGTAGTTACTTCATTTGATCTGCATAGTCCTCAGCTACGCTTCACATCACAGACAGAAGAGTTTTTGCGGCGAAAGAAGAGCTCCTGCCTCAGTGAAAGAGCTCCTGGCTAGTTGCTAGTTTCTTTTTTCTAAAAAGCTAGTTTAAAGTTTTAAAGTTGTGTGTGTGTTGTTTAATTTAAAAAAAAAAAAAAAAAAAAAAAAAAAACTTTTCTCCATAGTTTAATTTTTCTTTGAGTTTTTTCCCGCCTGCTTCACTACCTCAAAGCTGTCCTTGAAGCATCTCCTCCGCTATGACATGGATCGGATGATGCCAAGATTTTGCAGACCCAGATGCAGATGGGGTTCTCCGACCCGTCGCCCCGGGTCTCGAGTTTCAGATCTGGGATGCGTCGGGCGCCGACAGGGATAGTGTCTTCAGGCTGGTGATGGGCCCCTCTCTCCTCGGCTTTGAGGAGGTGGTGAGGGTACTGTCGAGGTCATCAGGTCCCGGCCGGCCGACCCCACCACCCATCCACCCGTCAGGGCACTGTATCCCATCTCCCAGGTCCCGCAAGCCTGCCCAAAGCCTCCAGCCAGTTAGTTCCTCAGGGGAGGAACCGGTGGTGGAGCGAGTCCTCTCGACACCGCCGAAGAGGTGCCTCGAAGCACCCAGTGCAAAGGAGACACCTGGACTCCCTTGGGATCTAATTACCCACCAGAGCTTGAAGGAGCCCGACACCATGGAGCACTTCACTCCCTCCTTTAGGTGTGTTCGCGAACGCCTTCACGATGGTTCGGCCTTATTTGGCTCATGCGGTTCGACACACTAGTCCAAAGCGAAGGATGGGAAGGCGCTCCAGCCTTGGCCATCGGATTCCTTCTCGAACCCCAAAAGATCCTTTTCCAGGAATCAGTCTAGAGGCAGGGAGAGGGGAACGCCGCCCAGAAGGCAGAGGGGGGGCCTTCAACCCGGGTCTAGAGAACCCTTCTCGAGGGACCCGCAACAGCCCTGAGGGTTTGCCACCTATCAAACTGGGAGTCAATTACAAACAAGCGATCGATGGGTGATAATATCCAGAGGTTACACACTACCAACCCCCAAACCAACCCCCCTCCAAACATTCTGTTCCAATTCCCTATCATCCAAAACTCAAAAAATCTCAGTCATGCTAAGAAAAGGAAGATCCATCAAGCCCCCCCCCCAGAGGTCCGGATGGTTATTACTCCAGGTTCTTCTTGGTGCCAAAGCGGGGGGCATTATAAGAGCAAGTCGGTCAGGGGCGTGAGCGACTCCTCTAGAGACTGCGTGCATATCAATGTCCAGAGATGAGGGCAGTGGTCTCTGAATCCCTAGGGTCCTTGAAAATTGATTCAACCTCCACACCACCTTTTGCCTCTCCCTTTTTGCCTCTAAACTGCTCAGAGTACAGCGTAGTAGTAATAGTTCCCCCCCCCCAGGGGGGGCAGGGGCTGGTTCTGCTTGGTCACCGGTCTTCTTTATACATATCCTCCTCTTCCTCTGATGATGAAATTCATCCAGAAAGCCACAGTGATGGCCCTGGATTCTCCCCAAACCAGACCTAATAATCTCCCATCGAGATGCCACCACCTCAAACCTGGTCCCTCCTGCTCACAGCCTGGCTGGATCCAGTTCTACAACAGAAAGCGTTTTTTTTTTCTGGGCAAGGAGTAAGGATTAGATAATCACGTTCCATTCTCCATCCACCATTCTGGACTTTCTATCCCTCCTTTGAGGCTAACATTATTCACCATTCAAGATTCCAACCATTAGCATCATCATTATCATTATATGTTCTGTGGCTTGGCTAAAAATCAGTAAAATATTCCTAAAAGCCTTCCTCTCTTTCCCTTCTCTTGAAGCCTCATTAAACCCGCATATGCTCATACTTACTTACTTTGGTATTACAAGCACACGACACCCTTTTCCGAACCTGGCCCTCTGTGCCCTTAAAGTTTTATCTTGAAGACAGCCTCTGTGTGCATTAAGTATCCAATTTTATTTTTTCACAAAGATAGGGTTGCCCTCAGGACTAATCCTTCTTTTCTTCCTAAGGTAGCCACAGAATCTAACATTAATCAATCTATTAACCTCCTGTTTTCTTAAGTCACAGTTTGTTTGTTCTGTTTCTTAAATCAGCCATGGGCAAAAACAATTTCTAAGGTGACAGTAGTCTGCCAGGTCTGTGGCTACCTGAACAGCGTTTTGGTCTAGAGTTCAGATATAGTTATACTACCATATCTTTTCCATCTGAGTCTCATTTTCATTTGTCCCCACCCCTGCAAAACCCCCCTGCCATCCCCCGAACCATTATGGGGGGGGGGCTAGAGGATCTTGCTTGGAAGAAGCTTGGAAAGCTCGGATCCGGGATCGGATCCTATCCTACAGGTTGCAGACAAATGAAGTATCTACTCAGATGGAACGTTATGGTGAGTACATAACTTCTATTTATTACAGTAACTGCTGTCACGCATGCCACTGATGCAGAGTTCGCAGTGCTTGGACTGGTAGTTGCATGTTGCTTCTTTGATTCTACACATACGTCTGTCTACAAAATGAGTAGGGGCAACCCTTATTTGCACATGACCCATGAATTTTCTCAGCTTCTGCTTTAAGCCACCAGCATGATGGTTTCAGCAGCCTCCCTTCTTAAGCAGGGGTGAGCCAGCATTAGCATTCACTCCTATCCTCTCCGGTTGTCTCCTGCATTACCTGGGTTACTAATTGATCCCAAGTCATGTGATAGGCTTTTATCCCTCTGTGCCACAGAGCCAGTGGTTCCTAATGACATTCATAACATGTATTTGCAGTTGTCGAGAGGGATCACATCCATTGTTCAGAAATGTCTAAACTATGTGAGTGTGTCCTTTCTGGTTTGCTGTATGTATATTATGAATTGTAGCGAGAAAGGCACTTAGGTGGTCATCTACTGTTTTGGCAAGTGTCCTCACACAGATGTACTTTCCATCCACTTGGCATTCTTTCTTGAAGATGAACTGGTGTAGTGAACACTTTCATATCTTTTGCTTCCTGTCCTACCTGCATGGATTCTCTCCAGGTAATTCAGTTTAATTTTCCATCAAAAAACATACCATTTGGCTGCCTGCTATAAATTCCCTATACATACCACCTTTTCACTTTGGCCTAGTTAATTACTGTAAAGGTCAGCACCCTGACATGTGTTAGCTTGAGAAAAGCAGCTACTTTCTGTCTGAATCAGTAGGTACAGGGCTGAAGCCAGTTAATTAAAGTTTACTTTATTTCAGACAACTTGGTAGAAGGGAAGAGAAAAAGACGTATTAACGCTGTTGATGCCACAACTCCGACTCGTAAAACAGCAGATAGCCCACGTAGTGCTGCATTGTCAGGAAAGAGAAAGTTGATGAGCTCAGAAGATGAGAATTCACCTAGCAAACGTGGACGCAGAATAGCAGCACGAAAGTCACTTGGTAAGTCCAATTTCTTTAAACTGATCATACCCAGTGAATGTGAATGTAGTTCTTTGATAGCTTTTCAGAGGCATCATAACTTTTACATAAGGTATAGTTTATTTAAAATGCTTCTTACTGGTTGTTTGATCTACTGGAGTACAATTTATGTAGTTAAAGGGCATCCTGTGTATTATCTGTAAGCTACCATTTGCAGTGGATTTCATCCTTATTGGTGTGATGGAATTGTTAGTGGGAAACATTGCAAATGATGTTATAATTGGATCCCCCGTGTATGAAGTTTCTGATGATAGATCATAATTGGTATTTGTGTAGAGGAAGAAATTTTGGTTTGAAAGTTATGGCCTGTACATTCTGTAGTTGTGATAATGTCATTAGTCTGATATGGATTTTAAAGGAAATATGAAGTATGGTTGATATACATGGTTTGAATGGGTGTCTAAGGTGACTACTACTTCTCAACCCCACCAAGACCAAAACTATGCTTTTTGGAAATCCACAAAAAATTCACCAAGTACCTCTTTTATCTTTGACCTACACAACCATTCCATAGAGACAAACTCCACCATTAAATAACTAGGACTGTGGCTTGATCCATCACTAAACTTCCATTTCCACATAGACAAAGTGAGAAACAAAATAAATTCCCTCCATTTCTTGACTAAAAAGGTCTTCCCTATTCAGTTCCAACCAGCCAGAGCAGCCATTGGTGAAGGAGTTCTCCTTTCTCATCCTGAATATGGGCTCTTAAGTTTTTGCTTCTGCCTCCAAGAAAAACATTGTCACACTCCTGACTGCTTCTAACAGTATCTGCTGATTCATTACAAACTCACCTCTCAATATCACCCTAGAAAATGTCAAATGGCTACTCATAAAACAAAGATCTACCATACTTTTAGGATCCCAGCTCTATAGACTACTCCAGCTCTACACATTTACTGCCCTTCCAGCTAGACTTCAGGAAAAAAAACTCGTACTACCAGGGTCACTACTTACAAGCCACAACAACTCTCATTAACCCAATAACCACACTCCACAGAACTGCATATCCTTTTTCCTCTGAGGCACCTACTCATTGGCAAGCTCTCACCGTCGACATTAAGGAAAACGACATATATTCCAAATTCAGAATGCAACTCAAAAATCACTTTATCCAAGCCCAAATGCTTCTGCTTCAACACAGGACATATCATCTAACCCATCTCCTTTACAGGTCTGTTCTCCTCTGTCAAGGTTCATTGAAGATTAACCCACTTTAGAAACTAATGTGTAAATTGTACATTATACTTTGTTTGATTGTACATTGCACTGTGCTTGTTCACTGGAATGTAGACATGCATTTTTATAGGTAATTAGTCTGAATTACTATATTTTTGCTTGCATTTCTGTATTTTTGTTTGTGAAATTGTTTGTATTTCACCTGGCTTGAGCCTGAAATTGGTCAGTACTGATCAGTGCACTACCCCAGTAAACACGTTTGCATGTGTGTGTGGCTGGGTGCGTCTATAGATAGATACATCTATTATGTGTGTGTGTGTGTGTGTGTGTGTGTGTGTGTGTGTGTGTGTGTGTGTGTCTGTGTATATATATATATATATATATATATATATATATATATATATATATATATAATTTATTTATTTATTTTTCAATTGTTGACCGGGCTAGTCTAGCTGGATATATGTCCATTTTCAGTAGAGGCCCGGGGAGAAAAGCTCCAGTAATTATTACAAGGTTTAAGAAGGCGTTACAATAGAAGTTATAACAAATTTAATGCTAACAGCAAACCAAAAAGTGTATATATATATATATATATATATATATATATATATATATATATATATATATTTTTTTTTTTTTTTTTTTCTGAAATGTGCAAATTACTATCTTAAAACCAAAACATATATAAGCCACATCCTACGTGATGTACATATCACACTACTCATTTTATATATATATATATATATATATATATATATATATATATATATACAAACACACAAATAAATGTGTGTGTCTGTATATGTGCGTGTGTATGGATTCACTTTAGAACTTTGAAAGCCCATAACACTGAAATTCAAAACATTGAGACCAAAAATCTTGAAAATTCAAAATACTGAAAACTCAAAACATTTAATCCCATAACATTGAAAATACATAGAAAACCAATATTTAATATATGCCAGCACAACTACATACAGAAACAAAAAACAAACCATATAAGTGAGGGGAAAGCCCCCCTCCACCCCCCATGTGGCGGAGGTTGCGCTCCACACACCCCCTGCTACTTAAGTACATCAAATCTGAAATCGCACTACACAGAACAAAATAGCAAACATACCATTCCGCGCTTCATGATTGCCTTTTTAAATTGTAAAAAACTGTCCTCAACCTTCTCTTAGAAGCACTACTTCACTGTTAAAACATTACACATTACTATATATCTCTCCAATACTTACCAGAGTTTCATAGTAACCTCAGTCATGTTTCCGTCTTACTTGCTATACTACAACATAACACATCTTAGTGTAGTGTAGTGGGATCTCTGAGTGGATATATTTAAATAGCAGAGGGTGTGGGGGTCCAAATGTAATATTGTTTGTTTTTTGTTTCTGTATTTAGTTGTGCTGGGATATAGTACATACTGATTTCTTATGTATTTTTAGTGTTATGGGATTCAATGTTTTGAATTTTCAGTGTTTTGGTCTCAATATTTCGAATTTCAATGTTATGGGCTTTCAGTGTTCTAAAGTGAATCCGTGTGTGTGTGTGTGTGTGTGTGTGTGTGTGTGTGTGTGTGTGTGTGTATATATATATATATATATATATATATATATATATATATATATATATATATATAGAGAGAGAGAGAGAGAGAGAGATAATTATATAATATGTATTTTTTTAAATGAACCCACATTTGAGTCAGACAAAAAAAACGGCCACTAATTTTTTTTCTAGTTTTTGTGCTCTTGGCTTTTGTCTGCTTGGGGATTACCTCCCCAGTGCCCAGATTGAGTGAGCCAAAGGGCAGTCATCCTTCAGAGAAGTAGCCCCTTCCCCACTGGGGATGATGAGGTCTTGCCCTTGAAGCAATGAGTTTACATGATATAAAGGGTCTTTGGTTATATTTATTGGCTTCTGTATGAATGAAGTTGATTTGCTTGCTCCATAAACATGACTGGTTCATTTTATTTATTTATTTTAATAAAACAGTAAGGCCGATGATTTTGATAGAGCTAGAAAAGTACATTTTTTATTAAGATAAGTGCATTTGGGTTTGTTTGGCATACTATGGACTGGTTAGCAAGGGATTCAAGAGTATGATTTATGTTAATCCCAGTTACAGTGTGTCCTTCGAGCAATAACTTTAGAAAATAATTTGTTTGTGATTAGTGTTTTTTCCGTTTCTAATCTTGTCTTGCTATGAGGAAGTTAGGTTCCTTGCTGGGATTAATATTCAGCTAATTGTTTCTTCCTTTTCGTATGGAAAAGATTGCTTCAGGGCTAGATTTAAATATGAATTTCAGGAATTATTATTGTTTAAATGATTATACCTTTTATATCTAATATGCTGATAAATCATCAAAAACTAAGCATATGAGGCTTGGGAGACATAAATTGAAAGGTGAATATTTAACACAGCACACAGTGATTGAAACTGTAGATTCATTTAAGGACTTGGGCATATGGGTTGATCCAGCTTTGAGTTTTTCTAAGCATACCAATTGGTTAATGATAGTTATAGAACTGTAGGTTGTATAAAACATTTATAAAGTCTTGAAAATCAGAAATGATGAAGTTGTTAATTACAGTAGACCCAAGCTTGAGTATGGAATAACAGTATGGAAATCTTGTACGAAAACAAGCATGAATAAACTTGAAAGAATGCTACAGAAATATACTAAGGGCATCCATGGATATGAAATTTGAAATTATTATGAAGTACTAAAATATCTGAACTTGTACAGTGTCTTTTATAGCTGTTTAAGAGGAGATGGTGTTCAGGTATATAGAGCATTTAGAGACAGCTACCTCTGGGAATGTTTGGGGTTATCAAAAAGTACTAGAGAATCATCAGACAACCAATGTAGAAGGTTCTATAGGAATGAGAAGTGTACTAACTGGCTGGCTTAGAGAGCAGCAGATGCATGGAACAGACTACCAAATTACATAAATGAAAGTACTAGTTTAGATATTTTTAAGAACAATCTGGAGACCTATTATGGGAACAGCTGTTCTGGTATATTGTCAGGCTAAAATGGCATTAATGCCCATCCTTGAAATATCTGTGTGTACATATAATATTGTTCTGATGTGAAGGATTGCCTTTGTGAATAACAGTTTTTTTATTTAAATTCATCACTTATCTCAAGTAATTTTGCTGATAGTGAACAGGTAGACTAAATATCATTCAAACACTTCATTTATTGGTTGATAATAGGGCAGGCATGTGTTGAGTTGAGTATTGTTTTTAATATAGGGTATTACTGATTGTTTTACTTCTCTCCCCTTTTCAAGTGTATTTATAAAGAT
This sequence comes from Protopterus annectens, assembly GCF_019279795.1. NCBI lineage: Eukaryota > Metazoa > Chordata > Ceratodontiformes > Protopteridae > Protopterus > Protopterus annectens. The sequence goes on from NC_056739.1 coordinate 966,654,869, forward strand.
GATTTTCTTTGTTTATTTTAGAATGATGTAAGTAAAAAATTGTTAAAGCTGTACAGAATTTTTGCTGTGTAATAATAAAATAATTTATAAACAGTGCTGTGTTGTATATGTTTAACTTTTATTTCAAAGGCATATGATACTAAAAATTTGAATTCAAATGATTAGTTATGCATGGGAGAAAAATTGTGCTTTCAGTATCACTGGAGGTGTTAGTTACTGTGTTTGTATCTTTGGTTTAGTGGTTCTCCAGTTCGATTCCCAGCTGGGATGACATCTATGCAGAGTTTACATGTACTTTTTATGTTGACATAGGTTTTCTCCAAGTACTCTAGTTTCCTCGCAAATTCTAAAGACCTGCAATAGGTAGATTGGACACTATAATGTGTGTGTGTGTGTGTGTGTGTGTTTATGTTATGAAAGAGTAACTGCGCAAGTCTAGGCACATGGTAGTGTGAACGTTGGCTCTATGTAACACCCGACCCTGTGCCCAAAAAAATGGGAAAAAGGGGTGATGTATGGATAGATGGATTCTAAAATGTTTAGATTATATATTGGAAAGATAGACTTGTAGCTGTTTTAATTGATGGTGTGTCTTGATTTGTTTAATGTTGAAATGCAGAAGTATGTCTATTTTGTGATATATATGACAATAAAGTATTTGTTTTAAAAAGCAGGTAACAAAGGAGAAGTGCATGGCTTACAGCAATATTGGGCTGTCTTAACACCAGTTTGGCTAAACTAGCTAACTTTAACTTCATGTTAAAGAAGTTTATAAATTATTCTGATGCTCAAGAGAAGAGTTTTGGATGATGCCCTACTGAAACTTTCTGATTGCCTGCAGGCGCTCTGAATTTTGGATAAGATCAAGTGTGTGTGTGTGTGTGTGTGTGTGTGTGTGTGTGTGTGTGTGTGTGTGTGTGTGTGTGTGTAATTAAACTAAAGGACTTGAACCTGCAGTTTGTTCTTGCCCAAGTCTAAAACTCCGTCACTGCTGAAGACTAAGACTGAAGAAGGAACATGTATTTGATTGGCCTTTAGGAAATGACTGGATGAAGGAAATTCACAGGCTTTAATTAGGTCCCTTCCTGTGGTAGAGGTAAGGATGTTAATAGATAAAACTTACAGGTCATTGACACTTAAGTTGGGCACTAACTTGAGACAACTAATACATTTCTGTTTGATATGCTTCATTTGTATTAAAGGGTGAACTTCTTGTATTGCTGTGGTAACTCAAGAAAGCGATTAAATACAAAGATGAGATGGTATTTTTCAGGCTGGACTTGTCAGCAGGGACTCTCTCAGACATTCTTTGGACCAGTCTTGAGGTATCCATTTCAGCCATTTTTTTTTGAGGTGCAGCTGATGCAAATAAAAAGGTCCCCTGCACATCAGCTTGGAAAGACTGAAAAGCAGTGAGGAGAGCCTTAACTTTCTAGGGCAACTCTTTCATTGTCACCTTAAAATCAGTATAGAAATCGCCACAGTTGTCTTGTACATCAATAAACAAGGGGTTCGAGATCTTTTCAGCTTTGTCAAAAGACAGTACCAATCTGGCACTGGGCCATTCAGCACAATCTTCCAAGCTTGCAGGATCAGGTAGCAGTCCGTCTTATCAGAAAAATAGCCCTGGGTGATGAATTAAAACTGAATACAGTTATACTTTAAGGGCATTTTGCAAATGTGCCTGATGTCAGAAATGGACTTTTTGTAACAGAGCTCAGTAATCAATGCTAAGCCTTTTACTCCTGCTTCATCTCAAGTCTGCTTAGAAAACAGTGTTATCATACAATTGTAAAGACTACCTTATTGGTACCAGTTTCTAAAGTTTAGCATCATATTTAATGACTTAGGACCTCTATCTCTCCCCCATTTAATATTGTTTGTATTGATTCTAAAGCTAGTCTGCCAGTAATATTTTTCTAATGTTGACTGTATTGTGTCTAAAACTAATCTTCCCATAAATACTGTGAGAATCTAAAAAATGTGGTCCCCTCTGGACTGTGTAGCATAAGTTCTGACATAGCAGAAGTGGTTTGCATTTTTCTGGGATACTAACAGACTCAGTGCCAAGTACATTGAACAGGGTGGATGCTAACTGAAACTTTGTCAACTTAGCTTTATCCTTTGACTTTGTGAAGCTACATATTACTTCTCTGAACCCTAAAAAGATCAGAGCTCTTCACAAAGCCCTTTGGCTTGATTTATTTAGTATGTTTGCTAGTATCTTTAAAGGTACGTTAAGCTGCAGTCTAGCCTTACCTGTTTCTGTTACTTAGGATTGTCACAAGGCTTAGTGTTGGGCTTACTGCTTTCCTTGCTTTTTATCAAATGTGTCCATGGACCTTTGCTCCCTAACCCACTGATATGCATAGACATTTCAGTAGTTACCAGGATCGTTACCTTAAATAAGAATATGAGAAATTGGGTCCATTTGGACTTAACAGAGGTTTAACTTCAGATGTCTTCAGCTCAGCCTGAAAATGGACAGTGTCAGTAATATTTGCTATGGTATCAAGCCTAAACCAGCATCTGCGTTCTGGTCATTCTGTGGAAATGCCAAGGCATTGGTTCATTGGCCCTGGGGCCTATACAAGCCCAGCCAAAAAGGTACCCTGGCTTTTGCCACCCAAGAAAATTATTTTCCTGTGCCACTGTCGAGCAGAGCCACAGAGGTGATCCCCGGGGTGAATTTCCTATTTACTATCCAATCATCAAGATTTTTCTTGAAGAGTGCTAATGAGGAGCTGTGTTTAATATAGATAGGTAGTTTATTTCAGAGTATGGGAAGTCTCTAGGACAGGAATCTATCCCTCCGGCATGTCCTGTTTATTGTGGTGACAAGGTTTAGGTCCCTAGAGCGTGTAGCTCGGAGGGATTGGGATTTCTTTGAGGGGAGCATATCCAACAGCTCTGGGTTTGACATAGCTTTGTATGTTAGGCAGAGATCACCTCTGAGTAGGAGATGTGCGACAGAGGAAAGCTGGAGTTTTTTGAGATGGTCTGCATAGGGCATCTGTTTGAGGCTGGTAATCCTCTTTGTGAGGTATTTCTGCGACCTTTCCAGTTGTTGCAGATGTCTTGTGAGGTACATACCAAAAAGGGCGTTGTACTCTATAATGGGTCTAATGAGTGATGAGTAGAGGGGAACAATGACCTCTTTTTTTTCTGGATGAGAAACCTTTTGTGATGAGGTGTGCCACGTAGAAGGATTTCCTGACTACTGTGGCAATGTGATTATCAAAGGAGAGACTACTGTCCACCTGTGTCCCAAGGTCTCTTATCACACTTTCGGTGTTAAGTATACTACTGCCTATGTTGTAGCTCATAGGTACAGAGTTTTTACCAAAGGGGATGACACTGCACTTTTTGGCATTGAGCTTGAGGCCATGGCTTTGACACCAGGCATCTGTCTCAGTGAGGCCATTTTGTAGGATGTCTGCATCGTTAGGAGTTTCGATTATGGCTCCTAGTTTGCAGTCATCTGCGAACTTCGTTAGCCAAAGACCTTCTGTGTTAGCCTGTACTTCAGAGAAGTAGATACCAAACAGGAGAGGACCCAGGACTGAACCCTGTGGTACTCCACTTGTCACTGGTCTGAAGTCAGATTTGGAGTCTGCTACTTTCACAATGTGGGTTCTGTCAGTGAGCCAGTTGGCAACCCATCTTGTAACATGGGGATTTATACCTGGTTTAGTGAGTTTATCTATAATTCCAGAGTGGGGGATGGTGTCAAAAGCCTTGGCAAGATCTAGATAGGCTGTGTGAACCACCTTACCTTGTCTACGGCTTTGGTGACTGCTTCAGAGAAGTCTGTCAGGTTTAGGAGACATGATATGCCTTTTACAAACCCAAATTGGGTGTGGTCCAGAGTTTGGAGATTACCAATGTCTTTGTTTATATGTTCCATGATGATACGTTCCATGGCCTTGCAAACCAGGCTCGTCAGGCTAATGGGTGGTAGTTCCCGGGGTCTGTGGTGGCTCCCCCCTTGTGGAGTGGGATAACCGTCGCTGTGGGCCATTCAGCAGGCACAAAGCCTGAGGTGAGGCTATGATTGAACATGGTACTTAGCGGGTGCCAGTTCGTTCTGTAGTTCATGTAGATCGCAGCCTGGGATGTTGTCTGGTCCCATGGATGCTGTGTTCTTGGCTTTGGAGAGTGTGGTTTTTACCTGTGCAGCCGTGATTACAGGAACTTTGCATTCTTCTGGTATAGAGATGGGCTCTTTAGGGGATGAGAGGGGGGTAAAGTTAGCACTGAACCTATCTGCCATGATGTTGGCAATATCTGTTGGGTCTGTATATTTAGTGCCATTGTGCTGTAACTCAGAGCAGATCTAAGTGTTGCCATTGAGATTCTTGACATAGAATGCTTTGTGGTTGTCTTTAGAATCAGTGCGATTTTGTTTTCGTAACTAGCTTTGGAGGATTTTATCAGGGATCGCAGCTTCTTACTGAGGCTGACCAGGGAGCTCCTCCACTCATGGGATTTTACTCTCTTTTGCAACAGTTTCTTCCTTCTGTTGTACAGTTTGTTTATGGCAGGGGACCACCAGATTGGCTTCCTTTTTTTGGAGGATAGCGTCTTGGTTCTGTTTGGGATAGCACGATCCATGCACTCAAGTGCTTATAAAGTGCAATTGTGTAGGATTCAGTAGTCGTAACTGTATTGTCCATTTGCATCGCTGTCATGAAGTTCACCACTTTTGTTTTAAGAAGCATGAAGTTGGCTTTGGAGAAATTTTATACCATGGTTTCCTTAATTGGGAGGTGTGGGCAGGATGTGTATATCTAGGGTAATTAGCTTATGGTCGGATCGGACCATTGAGGTGTTGACTTCAGGTGTGGAACACCGGTCACTCATGTTGGTAATGACTAGATCTAGGATATTGTTGCCCTTGGTGGGGGTGTGGATAATTTGATCCAGGGCATTGGAGTTTATGAATTCCAGGAAGTGTTGAGCAAAGGAGTTGGTACATGAGTAGTTTTCCCAGTTAATGGTGGGGTAGTTGAAATCGCCCATTATTAGGGTGTTTGGTTGAACCCTAATATTTTCCAGTACATCAAGAAAAGGAGACTGGGAATCCTGGGGCATGGTGGGTGATCTGTAGCAAGCTACAATTTGGATTGCAGTTTTGTCCAGAGTTAGTTGCATTTGGATAACCTTTGCTGCATTATGCTGAACAACTAGCCTGGAGGTGTGGATATCCTTAATGAATATGGACACACCTCCACCTTTGGTGTTCCGGTCCAGGTTACATGGCTGAAAGGTGTGGTAAGAGTTATAGCCTGGTACTGCAGGGGTGCTCTCTGGAGCCTTGAACCAGGTCTCAGTCACTGCACAGATATCGATATTCTCCATTTTAAGCAGTGCCTTGAGGAAGTGCATTTTGAGATTTAGACTTCTAGCATTGAGTAGCATCACCCTCAGTTTTTGTTTGCCTGTTCCTGTGTGTTACGGTGGTGAATTTGTCATTTGAACCATGCCTAAAAAAGGCACTATAGGGGAGGCAAAAACCTTAGCCAGTATCCGGAATCCCAGGAGTGACAGGTGCAGGCCATCTCTGGCAAAGCATCGTGGTCTGTTGACCATGTCATCCCAGGCATACAGATACTGGATCCCTTTAGAATGGCATCAGAAGCTTAGCCAATTGTTGAAGTCAATCATTTTGTCCTTGTACTGCACCATCATTCTGGGTGATGGCAGAGTGCTACTCAGGGCTAGAGTCATACCTGCCTGGGCTAAAAGATCAAAGATCTCTTCCATGTCTCTTTTCATGTAGTCGAGGGAGGTACGTCTCAGGTCATTCACACCAACATGGACAATGACAGAGTCATATTTGTACTTGTTGTGGAGTGACCTGAGTGCGTGGGTTATGTGGTGGATCCTGGCACCCAACAGGCAGCTGACAGTAACCTTCTCCTTGTTTAGTCTGTTGAGTAGGACATCAGTGTGCCTGAGTATAGAGTCACATATGACTAGTGTTTTGGGTACGTTGTTTTGCCTTAATGCATGTGGTTGAGTGGCACACTGAATGCTTTTGTGTTTCTATGTGTGGATTTAGGTGGTGTAGATTCAGTGAGACTATGTGATGAATGTGGTGTGGTGCAAGTGTTTACCTTCTCCTCTTGACTGTCAAGTTCAGTCCTGATTGGAGAGAGCTTTACCTGCAGTTTGGCTAGATAAGTGCATCTCTCACAGGTTGTAGTATTGGATGGTAGGAGGAGACGGTTGTCTGTGTACATGAGGCAATTTCTACATTACCCCAAGATGCCCAGATTCATCAGATAGACAGGAGAGAACACTGGGAGCTGACCCTTGGACATGCCTGAATAAAAAACTGTTTTCCTTTAGATAAAGTGAGGAAAGCAAGTACAAGAGCTATTTTTCTCTAAGCAAGTGAGGAAAGTAAGTACCAAAACGTTTTCCTCTAGGTAATGAGGAAGGTTGCGTGCTGTAGTAATTAGTGGGTTATTTAGTACTTACAAGTTCTGAACAAGTGCTGATTACGAATAAGCAAATTCAAGTGCTGAAACTAAAAATCTGTATCTGGACTAAACTAGTTACAGGAAAGGGGGGAAACGAGTGCAAATGGGGCTTTTTAATCAAAAAGTTGGGAGAGATAAAAAAAACTGCCCAAACGGCCAATAACTACAATTTCTGGGCCAGAACCGCTCCTTATGTGGTAGATAGGTTACCTAGTGCTTACCACTCCCACTGATAAGCTAGAAGGCTTCACTCCAACACAGAAAGCTTGGGGGGGGGGGGGCTCAGAAGCTTACATACAGTCCTGGATACAACAAATCTGAATATGGACTACACTAGTTACAGGAAAGGTATATATATATATATATATATATATATATATATATATATATATATATATATATATATATATATATATATATATATATATACAGAAAAGTAGCTAAAACAGCAGTAAAAACAATTCAAATGCAGTGCAAGCTAGTGCACGAGTATGTAGCAATGTTAGTCCAAACTGTTTAAAAAATGCAATTAAATTAAAAATGACTAAAACCAAATGCAGAAGGAGTCTATTGGGTAGAATGAGGTAAAGAGATGGGACTGGGAGGAGTGTCCCAAATCAAATCTACAGTGGGGGTGGGCAACTGCAAAAGCCTCCAAACTTTAAACAACAGCACAGGAATAGGGAGGGTGGGTATGTGAAAACCAACACCTTAAGCAGAGATCTGAAAAACTATACAGTGAAGCAAAAATAACAGTGCGCAACTCTAGTCAGCAAGGGCGCCCGCAGGCAGGTGCAAGGGGGTGCACTTGCACCCCCCTGGAATCGGCTGACTAGAGCATTACAAACAAATTTGTTTTTTTTTGTGCGTTCTTCTTTAAGAAGATCGCGGGTAGGCGTGCTGACATCATTGCGGGAACTTAGACAGGCTGACATCATCGCTATGTGAAAGCGGGAACTTAGACGGGTTATTTGAGCGGGAACGAAGATGGGACACCGGTAGCGGCCAAGGACTCAGATGGATTATCCAGGAACGGAAGGTAGCGGGGACTCAGACGGATTATCCAGGAACAGAAGATGGGACCCGTCCAGGTTGTGTGTGTGTGTGTGTGTGTGTGTGTGTGTGTGTGTGTGTGTGTGTGTGTGTGTGTGTGTGTGTGTGTGTGTGTGTAAAATGCCCCAGGTGTACATGGTGGTGGGTAGAGAATAAGGCTTGAACCCTGTACCTTGGGCCCAAGTGGCAAGAGCCTGAATTCCCTACCCACCACCATTTGTAAAAATATTGCAGGATTTTCCCTCATACTTTTTCTGTTCCTCATAAAATCTGTGGTTTCTGCATTTGTGTCCTTGTTGCCTGACAGCTAAGTGTTATTATCTGGTTTTATTCTTGGCTGTCTGGAGTGTTTCTCCCTGGGCCTCTGCTAAAAAATTAGCTTTTTTTTTTTTTTTCAAAGTCAGACTTTCCTGGTTAGTAAATGTAAATGGACACATTTCAATATTGGACTTCTTTTCTTCAGAAAGTGTATGGTAACAAAAGCAAGCTTTTATTCTAGCAATTTTCTAAGTGTACAAGATGGATATTTGAAATGTATCCCTGTGTTGGACTGTATTCCCCCCATTATTGGCTTCATCCAGGTTTTGTGCTAGGGTTGAGAGTTATGGTAAGAATCGAATTCACTGAATATGTTTGGGGGCTGTATTCACCCAGTATTGGCTTTGTTCAGGTATTTATTGGCTTCATCCAGGTTTTTTGCTAATGTTGAGAGCTATGGTAAGAACAGTTTCACTGAAAATGTTTGGGGGCTATATTCTCTCATTACTGGCTTTGTCCAGGTGTTATTTGCTAAGAGGTTGAGAGCTATGGTGAGAACTGAATTCACTGAATGTTTGGTGGTTGTAGTCACCCATTATTGACTTTGTTCAGGTCTTTTGTGCTAAGAGGTTGACAGCTGTGCTATGGTGAGAACTGAATTCACTAAATGGTAAAGTTTCAGTCTTCCTCTTTCACAAAACAGCTGATTTGGCGTAGTGGTATGTTGCTTTGACTTTGCACGGGGTCCCTGGGTTCAACGTGGCAGTGAAATGTATGGTGGTAATGCAGCATTTTATTCTAGCAACTTTCAAACATTATACAAGCAATGTTTAAAATGTGTCCCTGTTGTTTGGCCTTTTGCCCCAATAAATTTTGGCTTTTCCAGATTTCTTGTGCTGCAAAGTTCAGAGATACAGCTGAGTGTAGATTTTACAAGGAGCTGAGAGCTGCAGGGGAGCAAAAGTTTAGTGCTGATTATGTTTAGTCTGCTTGCATTGTTAATACCACAACAGATAGTGTACTTGCTTTAGATGCTGAAGGCTGTGGGTTCTACTCCCGCAGTAGGTAAATGCATTGCTGATGCTGTATTGTGTTGTAAAGGGGGTGGATGCTGCAGTCCTTTTGGCAAAGATACCTAGTAACTATGAACCTGTTAACAGTTTGCTATCCATTCTCTATTGCGGTATTACTAGCTTTTCATTTACTGCATGCAACAAAGGCAATTTATTCTTCAAGGGTAACGGGCACTTTATTTGTAGATTAAACAATGACGTATAAAGTGTTTGCTAGCAGCAACCTCTATTAGTTACAAATTTCTTCAGTGTGGATTTTACTACAGAGATTGTGTATAATTAATACAGATACAGGTGGAGTAGAGTAGACTTTATGATGGAAATGTTCTGAATTGGGCAATTTTGTCATTGGTGGATGCTTTTGTTTCTTTGTTTTACGGAAAAATTTTCAAGACAATAATTTTAAAATGCCCTTTAACAACTGTACTGTATTGTACAAGGAATATAATGTAATACAGTCAGGAAGGTGTATCAAAGAGCATGTGTATGTTATGTTCGAGGGGCCTATGATTTTGAAGACACCCCAGGGTTAATATTTCCAATTGGCAAAATGTATTTTCTCTGAAAGTGTGTTTGATTGCTGTTTCAATGCATGTGAGTTTCAAGGGCAGAGAAGTATTAATGTTAGTCTATTTTCATTGAGACTGCATTGCTTTAACAGATATGTATTAGGGTTTGTGCTGTAAATGCAAAATAAGACTTTCAAATGAAATCCTAAATCATCGCGGAAGTAAAGCAGTATGCACATTAGTGTTTATGGTAAATGGGGCAAAATAACCAAGGAATGGGACATTGGAATGGCTGCAGGGGGGGAGGCTCCATTTGACCATGATTTTGTGAGGGGGGGGTAGCAAACTCAGACAGCCCTGGTTGAACTATACCTCTCAGTTGTCCATATCTTTGCAGAATTAATAGATATTTGCTGCTTATTTTTGGTTTGTTTCTCAATTTGTGGTTTTCTAGCAAATCATTTAGGAATGAAGCCATTAAATGACAGACATTGAGTTTCAGATGTCATAACCTTCAGAAAAATGCATGCTAATGCAAGACTGTCTAAGTTTATACAAGAGCAATTTTTAGTAGTGTTTCTATGTTCCCCAATAAATTTGACCTTGTTCAGATTTCCTGCATTAAGAGGTTGAGAGGTACGTGCAAATCACTTTGTAGATTAGGAATATCCAAACATCTCAATTGTCCCCAATTCTGGCTCAAAATGTTGCTCTCCCCTAATAATGCCTCCTCCAAAATGGCAATTTTGGAAGAAAATGTGGAGGGTTTACAATTATAACTGTAATGATCAGTTATAGATTACCTTTATTTCAGAAATGCATGTGGATGCTCTTATTTTGTTAGCTGCTTCAAGTTAACTGTTAATATTAAAAAGGTGTCCCTTTTGACAGGTATTTTGCATCACATTTTGGTCTGTTTTTCATAAAATTGTGGTTTCTGGCAAATTAGTGGCAAGTCATTAAAGATTGAAGTTAGAAAATAATGGCAGACATTTGAGTTTCAGATTTTATACCCTTCAGAAAATTTGTACTAATGCAAGATCTACCTGTTCTATTAAGTTAATAAGAGCAATATTTAAAAATTGGCCTTATTTTTGGGCCTGTGTCCCACTTCTAGTTCTATGTATGGCTTTGTCCAGATTTCTTGCTCTGAAGTTGAGAGGTAGGAGTGTCAGAGCCATCACTGTCAGCCAGAGACATTTCAAATTATGACATACTTATTGCACCCCAGCACCCATTGTAGTGGCTCGGGATGTGTCCAAGGAAGGCAAGAAGAAGTTATGCAGTAAGTGTGCAGAGTATTCCCCCATCCAAGGTAGATCACAAATATGACCGTGGCTTTTCATCTGTCCTTGATTTTGCAAAATGTTCTGGTTTCCTATCAGATTTTTATACTGTTGATTTATGCTTCTTATTATTCAGGAACTGCATGCTGTCACAGTGTCCTGTTGCTCTGTTTAAGTAGCCATGGTTTAATGAACATCAGGTAAGCTTGTCGGAGATTGTAAGATGCAAGTAAGCTTTAGTAAGCTTGTCGGACATTGTAAGATGCAAGTAAGCTTTAGTAAGCATATTGAATTGCTAGCATTGAAAGCCTTTTCGTTGTTGCCATGCAGAGAATATTTACATAGCTAGATAATGTATAAGCCTTGGGTATTGAAATGCATATGACAGTATTTGTAATAAAAGGACAGGATTACAGTATTTTCAGAAGCTCATTACATTTTATTGGAGACCAGTGTCTTATAGCAGTGTCTGTGTGTTAGTACACTTGTAGTTGGGTGGCTTTAATGGTATATGGTAAATAAGCATTGCTACCTTACTTAAAAGCCAAGCCCTGCAACAACTAGCTCCACAATGAAGTCAAAACACAATAGCTCTGGTGGGTAAATGTACTCTGTAGTAATCAAAAAAGGCAAATGTTTGAAATGACTACAGCTTATGTGCAAACACAATAGTAGTGATGAAACAATGCTCTGCTAAAAATGCTTTAATGCTCTACATTGCTGAGCTGCAATCACTAGCTACCAGGATTTCACCCACTTCAGATCAAGCACGGTGCCGTTCAGTGCAATCTTCCCAGAACTAATTCAAGTCTGACCAGAATTATTTGGTGTGTGTATGAGGAAGGTAGCATACCCCTCAGCTGTCCAGATTTTTGCCCCATATTCCTCTTAAAAAGGATTGAAGTTGCTAAATGAGACATTTCAGTTTTAGATGTCATGTCATTTAGAAAAATGCATACTAACACAAATCCTGTTACTCTTGCAATTTTCTGAGAGCCATATTTATAATTTGTCCCTATTTATTTTAGGCTTTGTCAAGATTTCTTGCACTAAGAGTGAGGCCTTGAGGGGTGTGGTATCTTTAAGTAAGAGAGAAAGTGAAATGCCCAAGTTAGAGTTAGCAGGTGGAATTTTCAAGTGCATTTTCAAGGAACTGTGAGTTTTAAGGGAAGCGAAGTTCACTGCTGCTCATGCCAAGTCTATTTACAATGTGCAACCATTTTGTTTAGCAAATGGTATCTCTATTGTGGTATAAAGTTTTAAAGCTATGTTAGTAGCACCACAAGTAGAATACTTGCATCTTAATGTAAAGGCTTGAGGTTCTATTCCTACAACATATACATTTTTATGCTGCAGTCCTCAGGATGTCCTCCTTTGGATGAGATGCCTAATAACTATGAACCTGTTTTTTAGCTTGTCATCCATTTTCTATTGTAATATACCAGCTTACCATTTTTTTAATTTAACATAGGCAATTTATTCTTTGACGGCAGCAGGCACTGAATTTGTAGATGAAACACTGAAATATACAAGTGTTGCTGTGTGTAATACAAGGGATATAATTCAATTATATATTATAATTAATACAATTAGGTAAATCAAATAACTTTTGCATGGCCCTAACGGTGTGCAAGGAGCCTATTGCTTGAAAACAGTTCAAAGGTAAATAACCTGCCACTGGACAGATGCATTTTCTTTGAATGTGGGTTTCAATGCCGTTTCATTGAATGTGAGTTTCAAAAGTAGAGAAGCTTTAATGCCAAGTCTGTTTTCATTGTAAGACTATTGCTTTGTTTAGGTTTAGTAAATGTCTCAGTGTTTGGGCTATAATGTTTGAAATAAAAGTTGTAAATTAAATCCAACTGCCTGTAATCATTGTAGAACTAAAGCATAACACAGTATGCACACAGATTTGAACAGTGTCTACAGTAAATGGGGAGAAATAGCCAAGTAATGGGACACTGGAATGGCTGTGTGGACGGGGCTTGGGGTGGGTGGACTTGGGCGGGGCTATGTTGGCAGGGGGCGGGGTGAGCTATGTGGGTGGGGCTCTGGGTTTGCACCCCCCTGCAAAAAATCCTGCGGGCTCCCTTGCTAGTCAGCCAGCAATGATATAAAATTAGTCAGTTAACAATTACCAGTTCACAACTCTGAAGTGCCAGAAAAATATACTCAGCTCTGTATATCTCTAGACAGTTTGAAGAGCACGCTGTCAGGACACAGGAAGGCTCCAGCAGTGATATACAGACTTTTACTAAGAGGGTCTAATTTTATGCAAGTAATACTTGAGATAGTCAGATAACACACAGGATGTAAAACTAGTTATATCAACTTAAGACGCAGATAAATAGGGGGAGGGGGAAAACACCTTCAACAGAGATCTGAAAAACTATACAGTGAAGCAAAAATAACAGTGCACAACTCTGAAGTCAGCCAGCAATGATATAAAATTAGTCAAACAACAATTACCAGTACACAACTCTGAAGTGCCAGAAAAATATACTCAGCTCTTTATATCTACAGATAGTTTGAAGAGCACTCTGTCAGGACACAGGAAGGCTCCAGCAATGATACTTAAAATACTAAAATTCACTACTGCAAGTTTCACTTAGCTTCAGCTGGTAATGCAGATGTTTGTAGCCAGGCAAGTCTCTCAGGAGTTGAGCATAAAATTATTTCTCAAACTGTGGCTGGCACTTAAAATACAGAGGAATCCCTCTAGGCTATTAAATATCAGATAACAAAGAAGTGATACCAACACCCCGTCTATAGCAAATTAATTGCAGAGAGACACACAGCACACTGTTCAGAAACACACAATTAGGCAACAGAAAAAAATGAAAATACAGTACTTTTAAAACTAATTGGTGTTTGGGAATGTGGCTGGCAGCAGATGTTTTCTGTGGAAATGCATATTAATTGCATTAAAGCCACAGTCCACTTTGCTGCTGAAAATTCTGTAACACTGAAGTAAGGCATGTTATTAGAAAGGGTGTGGTGTTACCCCGATCTTAAACGTGCTTTGCATTTTCAGTGAATTTGCATAACCTTCAGATCCTGTCCAGTAGAATCTGTCACTGTATGATTTTAGACTCTGCTTAAATGTGCCAGCAAGTTATGGTAGTAGGAGCTAGTCGCTGGTTGCAAAACAAAGGGCAATGCAACTTTTTCATACCCTAATGTTCAAGTTACCCAAGAGAAACAGTACTTCTTCTTGTATAGTCATTTGTACTGAGAATCTCCTTATATATTAATATCTAACTTTCTTTGGTGGTAGTGTAATTCTCACTCAACCCACAAACAATGTTCCAGTCAGTTTTGGGTTGTTTGTTTTATCTGTTTGAAATGTGTTACCCCCCACATCTGCAATGACAGATTCACCAGTGACTTAAACTTTAAAATAGACTCATGTCTTTTGAGAGGCATTGACATTTGTACAAATATTTGCTATAAAGGTGTACTGTAGCTTAACAAATGCACTACATATATTGCATTATTTTTCACAATGCTTGTGGCTTGGACTGTGAATGAAATGGGTTTGGATTAGTCTTTTCTGCCACTAAAACAAATCTTATGTCACTGTTATGTATACATTTTCCTTACCTTTTACTTTTTAAGAAAATATTTATATTGTATGATTTTGTAATGACTCCTAGGAAATTACCAGCAAGTGCTGTAGTTGACATCAGATTCCTACAGAAATCTTCACTACACTATCTATAGTTTGGGCAAAATCACAGTATTGATGGTTGTGAACATGTGAGCATCATGCTAATTAATCAAGAAGGTGTTTGCTAGGAAAGAAGGGCATATATAAGCTCTTGTAGAGACTAAGAAATGAGTAGCTCTTTCACTTATTCTTTTTGCTTTTGGCAGTCAGAAATCTATAGCTAAAGTCAAATATCTTTCTAAAGAGAAATCTTATAGGTTCATAGGTAGGTACTAGGCTACATGCCCTTGAGGACCATTTTAAACCTAGCCAGTTTCCTTTTTGTGATTGAACTAACTTATCCTATTTGGTTAGAGATTGGCCTTACCCAGCTTGTGGTTGATAATTGTGTATTGCACCTAATGAGAACTGGGATCATACCATAGATAATTTGAAGGGACAAATGCATGGGATAAAGCATTTACAAGCTGCCCATTAGTAGCACAGGGAGTAGTCCTTTGGTAAATGTTTTGTTTCTCATCCATAGATCTAAGTTGTGCTTGAATGTGGACAGGTATGAACTTTGTTTTATGTAGTTGGGAAGTCTGTTCCAGAGCAGCTGCATCCTCTGTGAGATATACCTGTCCCTCCAAGCCATTCTGTTGATGTTGTAGAAGGGGTTTATATCCCTGGTCCGAGTATTTTTTATGTCATTTGACTTGCTGATGTGCAGTAAATCCATCAGTATTGGGTAGGAGTTTGACTTTTATACCAGACACAGGTCACCTGTTGGGAGTCTGTAGGAGACTGAATATAGTGACAGGGCATTGAATTGTTCCATGTAAAACATGTTGTTTAGGCCTTATATCCTTTTAGTATGGTATATCTGGGTGCTCCAATTATTGCAGATGCATGCGAAAGGGGGCATTGTATTCACTGATTGGCCTAATGAGGGTAAGGAAAGTAAACACAAGTGGCCCTCGTTTAAAGCTAAAAGAAAGAAAGAAATATACTATGGAGCCTGTATTTATTATTTAAGGGTAGTTTGGGAGCAGATTTGAATTCTGTATATTCTGCTGTCATGTTTTTGATGGCTATTACTACCTCAGTAAAGCTCTTTCAAATGTCCACAGTTTCCATGTGTAATTTATTTGGTAAAGCACTGTTTGATCAACATGGCACAACAAGTTAGAGTCGGAGTTACCAGTGGTGTCCCACTTAATTGTAAATACCTTTGGCCAGTTCTTTTGAGTGTATTCTTTTTGACTACTTCTGTTAAGAGGTTCAGTGCCTGAGGAGTAGCTTTACTTAGTCTGCTTCGATTCCGAAGGGTAGTCTTTATTTATTTTATTATATTTTTACTTCGTTAACAAAGTAGATGGACTGATCCGAGAACTATTTTCATCTATGGCCCATGCCCAATAGCATTACAAACAAAAAATGTAGTTGACAAGACTTTGTATATAAAGCACAGGTAAAACAAATAATAATGAAAAAGCCCAGAAATCAAAGTGTGTAATATCTTTTGATAATAACTCATTGTAGAAATAGGATGATAACATTCTACACTGTAGTTTACATTGTTCAGGTATATACATTTTCCTAGAGTTACATTTTGTAGATCTTAGTATAGGTTTGATGTCTTTAGAAATAATGTTTTCAGCTTTAAACTTTAAAGACAACCTGAGTTTGAACAAGGTATTTGCTGAAGGGGCATTTATTAATCTGATAGCCCTTGGTGTCAGTAGTAGTAGTATGAGAATTTAGCAGCAAGATGGCTTTTACTGTAACAGGAAGCAAGTCTGCTTTTTGTGAGAATAATGCTTCTTTTGGGTCTGAAAAAGAAATAAATCTGCAAATTGTAAGTATAATCTGAAGTATAAAAGTACTATGAAAGAGATGAGCACTATAATCGGCAAGGCATATTCTAACATCAGCAGCATAATTCTGGTTTCTGTAATTCTTTTGCATTCAGAAATTACAGGTATTATATTTGCAATAGTATTTTAACAGTGTGAAGTATCCTTATCTGCACAATTTTCAATGCGGGTCTTAAATTTAAGAGGGTAAGTGCCTTAGGAGTGATTTCTTTTAGCAGATGTTCTGGAATGTCTGCTACTTTTATTTCATCGAATAAGAATGGTGTAATTAGCATAATGAGTTAGTAGAGTTCAGGAAGGGCAGGTAACATGTCTTTTATAAAAAGAGAAAGTAGGACTGGTCTTAGGACTGAGCTTTGAGGATCTCCTGGAATAAACTTTCCTCCTCCTGAAAATAACATGTCATATATGACAGTAAAAGTTTGAAAACCCATCAAACCACTATGGAAATCCTTCTCTAACAATATCTCCGGTTATGTGATCTTTTTATAATGAACAGCATGGTGTCTATTACTATATGTATGGCTTTTAATTTCTTAAAACCTTTTCTAATCTAGAGATTATATTTGTTAGTTCTGTAAATGTATGTAAGGGTACCCACATGCAGGTGTAAGGCGATGCCCCCTGGAACCAGCTGGCCAGGAAATTAATTTTCTTTTAATTAAAAAAAATACGTTGGCGTTCTTCTTTAAGAAAGGCCCCGGTCCCATAATGCATCATGTCTGTGCATGCATTGTCGTCTGCTCGCAATTTGAAATACAACAAGCAGTGTTTGGTGTTCACATTTTATTTTGCTTTGCGGGAAAATAAGTCTTCATGTTTTGCTGCTTCATTTGTTCTGAGAGAATCTGAGTTTTGCTTCTATCATTTAAGCAAGTGTGTCCAGGAGTTGGAGAGTAAGTGTTCATTTGCTTTATTCAATCAGTGCTTTTGCTGCCAGGTGTAAGTGTCAATGTTTGCTTCAGTCAATCAATGCTTTAACTGCCACTGCCAGGTGTGAGTGTTCACGTTTTCTTCATTCAGTCAATGCTTTTGCTGCCAGGTCTGTGCGTGTTCAGTCAATGCTTTTGCTGCCAGGTCTGTGTGTATTCAATGAGTGCTTTTGCTGCTTGTGTGTGTGTGTGTGTGTGTGTGTGTGTGTGTGTGTGTGTGTGTGTGTGTGTGTGTGTGTGTTCAATCAGTGCTTTTGCTGCCAGGTCTGTGTGTATTCAATCAGTGCTTTTACTGCCATATGTGTGTGTGTGGGGGGTGTAAAATGCCCCAGTTAGGTATACCTAGTGATTAGTGTTGCACAAGTTCAAACCCTGTACCTTGGGTACAAAAAACAAGAGCCTGAATTCTCTACCTGTTGTGATTCAATGAGTTGAGTCCATAGCTCTCAGCTGTCCATATTTTCACAGAATGTCTGGCTCATACTTTTGGTCTGTTCCTCTTAAAAGTTGTGGTTTCTGGCAAATCAGTGAAAACTGAATTCACTAAGTAATGATAGGAATTTAAGTTCCAGTCTTTTTGTCTTTCAGGAAATGCATGGTAACCCAAAACATTTTATTCTGGCAACTTTCTAAGATTATGCAAGCAATGTTTAAAATGTGTCCCTTTTTTTGGGCCTTTGCCCCCCCCCCCAATAAATTTTGGCTTTTTCCAGATTTCTTGTGCTGCAAAGCTGAAAGATACAGTTGTGTCAAGTGGATTTTACAAGGAGCTGAAAGCTTCAGAGGAAAAGAAGTTTAGTGTTGCTTATGTCAAGTCTGTTTGTATTGTTAGTAGAACAACAGGTAGTGTACTTGCTTGTGATACAGAAGGCTATGGGTTATATTCCCACAATATGCAGATGGATTGCTGATACTGTACTGTGGTGTACTTTAAAAGGGGTGGGAGGCTGCAGTCCTGAGAATGTCCTCTTATAAAGGAGATACCTAGTAACTTCTGAACCTGTTATCAGTTTTCCATCCATTCCCTATTGGAATATAACTGGCTTATCATTTTTTACATAGGCAATTTATTTTTCAAGGGCGACAGGCACTTTATTTGTAGGTGAAACAATGAAATATAAAGTTGTTTGCTAGCAGCAACCTCTTCATTAATTACAGATTTATTTTATTTATTTATTTATTTTACATTTGTTGACCGGACTAGTCTAGTTGGATATATGTCCATTTTCAGTAGAGGCCCGGGGAGATAAGCTCCAAAGTTTGAGATTAATTTAACAATCAGGAAAATAACATGAAAATAACATGAAAGTAGAAACATAAAACAAAAAGCATTATAACTGTTGTCAAGGTTATAGATTGTAAAAAATACAGTAGTTACAACAAAAAGAGAAAAAGAATGTGACAAATATACTGTTACAAATGACATTCAAAACGATTATTAGCATAATGAAATTTTTTTTTTTTTTTTTTGAAAAAGAAGGAAAGGAGAAATAGATCAGCGGATGTAAATAAGAGGTAGATTTTAGGTTATAAGATATGGGTTTTTAGCTCTGTGGCAAGAGCTAGAGTTAGTCAGGATTAGTGCAGAGGCACATCCATTGTGATTTGAGGTGGAGCTTAAGTCTCTTTTTAAACGGAGCTTTTGAGGGAATAGTAGAAAGTTCAAAGGGTAGTAGGTTCCAGTGTTTTCCCAAAGTTGGTGAAAAAAAAAAGGAATCCTCTTGTGTTTTTTGCTTTGATTTATCAACATTTACAGTTGTTTTGGACTGGAGATTTTTTAGGTTAGGGTGAGGCGTGGATAAGGAGGGATGGAGTGTAGGTGTTTGTCAAGGTTGATTGAAGAATTTGATGGGCTATGGCGAGTTGATTAATTTTAAGTTGCTGTGTGTGAAGTTCAAGCCAGCAGTTGCTTTTAATTAATTAATGTAGTACAATGTTGGGTTCTGAAGGGGTTACCTGTTCTCTATATGTTTGTTGTTGTTTTTTTTTAATTCAAGGTTTTTTTTTTGACAGGTTAGTGAAAATGGGAGAAGCATATAGAAGGGGAGATATATGGTGGGAGTGGGCAATAGTTATTCTAGATTCTGGGGGGTTAGGAGGTTTGATGATTCTAGAGAGAGACTATTTTTTATTAATGGTTTTCAGAGTGTTGCTTATATGTGTAACAAAGTTAAAGTTGTTGTCTATGGTGATTACTAATAGTTTGGTAGTGGGATCTTGTGATATAGTTGTGCCATTTTTAGATGTTATTGTAAAGTCTATAAGTGGAGATTTATTGGAGGGTGTAAAGAGAAGGAGTTTAGTTTTTTTTGGGGTTAAGTAGTAGACAGCATTGTGAAAACCATTCTTCTACAAAGTTAAATATGTGTTGTGCAAGGGAGTGAAGATCTGATACAGATGTGGCTGAGCAGATGAGTGTGGAGTCGTCTGCATATTGTATGCATGTAGCTTAAGGAACTACTTGGTGGAGGTCATTAATAAATAAAGAAAATAGAAGGGGACCCAATATGGACCCTTGGGGACTCAATGTTGACAGGTAGCTGGGAAGATAGAGTGGAGTTCCAGAGTACTGCTTGATGTCTGTTGTTTAAGTAGGATTTGAACCAGTTAATGGTTTGGGTTTCCAAGGACAAAGATTGATGTATCTGTATAAGTATTTGGTGGTTGACCATGTCAAAAGCTTTGGACAGGTCTAAGAAGAGTGAAGAGGAAAGGGTGTTTTGGTTACGATTTTTGTTGATAGTTTCTGTAAAGGAGAGAAGGGCAATGGTGGTGCTGTGGAAAGGTCTAAAGCCATGTTGGGTATTAGAAAGTAGGTTGTTTTGGAGAAGATGGTCAAGCAGTTGCTTATGTATACATCTTTCCATGATCTTAGATAAGGGAGAGAGTAAGGCTATAGAGGTAGTTTGGCGGTAGTTTGAGATTTCAGTAGAATTTCCACCCTATGAGAGAGGATAATATGTAATATGGAAACTTTCCAAAGTTTAGGGACATGACCTTCAGTGATGGTTCTGTTGATGAGTATGGAAACTGGGTGATGGAGGCTATGGATTTGGCTGCTAGTTGCAAGAATTCTCTGGGTAGTAGGTCAGCAGAGAAGTACATGGTTTGAGTTTTTTGATAAGTGAGAGAATGTAAGTTGTTGGGACAGGTTGGAAGAAAATGGGGGAGGTGGAATTATGTTGCAGTTGCTATATATGTATGTGTCTATTCTAGGGAGAGTTGAGGCTAGAGAGTTTTTGTTTTTCGTGAAGAGAGAAAAAAAGTATTAGCAATTTGGTTGGGATTCTTTGTGTCAGAGCCTTGTGGGTTGGGTGTGATAGGTTTACTTGGCTGTAGTAACTGATTTATGTTTGAAGCAAATTTTTTTAGAGGTTATTTTGGGCATTTGCTTTGAATTTTAGGTAATAGTTTTTTTATCATTCATTATTGCTTTTTTGGTGTCATTTCTTAGTTGTTTGTAGTGTTGGTAGTCTGCTGTGTTTTTAGTTAAGCGGGATTTGTTCCAGATCTTATTTCTTAGATGGATTTTTTGCTTCGTTTCTTTTGAGAGCCAGGGGGCAGATTTAGATCTAATTCTGATAGAGCGAGTGGGGGCATGGTAATTAAGTATGGTCAGAAACTTAGCATTAAAGTAATCCACAGCTTCATCAAGAGAAAGGTATTTTAATGGGGACCAGTTACATGCCTTAAGCTCATTTTGATCTCTTTAATGTGGAATTATTTAGATGACTTTTATTTCTGCAGATATTGTGCATATTTACTGATATTGGTGGATTGACAGAAGTTTGAGTAGTTTTTTATGATGGAAATATTCTGAATGAGCTTTGCCATTATTGATTCATACATTTTGTTTCATTGCTTACTGGAAAAATGTTAAAAACAATAAATTTAAAACACGCTCTAACAAGTATGCTGTATTTTACAAGGAGTATTATTTAACACAACCAGGAAAGTGAATCAGAGAACACATATTATGCTTGCATGGTCCTAAATATGTGTGCAAAGGGCCTATGATTTGAAAACAGACCAAAGGTAAACTTTATCCGACACTGGCCAGATGCATTTTCTTTGAATGTGGGTTTCAGTGCTGTTTCAATGAATGTGAATTTCAAGTGAAGAGAAGTTTTAATGCCAAGTCTGTTTTCATTATGAGACTGTATTGCTTTGTTTAGCAGATGTCTATCAGTGTTTGTGCTATAAAATTTAAAATAAAAGTTTTAAATGAAATCCATATAATCATTGTAGAAGTAAAGCATAAAGCGGTATGCACATTAGTGTTTACCTATCTCACATTGGGTCTTTACAGACCGAATTAAACTAGTTTCCACCGTGATCACAGTCATCACGTGTATTTTATAGGTGATATATCTAGATCTATATTGACTGTTGCTTTGGATCGGTCAAATATTTGTGCTTTTCCTTCACTAGGTGATATTTCTGCTATTGTGGTTGGAAAGCCTGGAGAGTAAACATTAGGAGGTCACTTGATGCTTCTGTCTTGACTATGCTAAGGCATTTGGTATTGTTTCCCATAAATGAATGATTGGGAACTGCAAAGCATTAAATAACAGTACATGTGTAATTTAATTAGTAAAGCACTGTTTGATCAACATGATAGAACAAGTTAGAGTTGTGGTTACCAGTGGTGTTCCACTTGATTGTAAATACCGATGGCCAGTTCTTTCTCCTCATTTTCCAAAGATCTTCAAGATAGTCTACAAAAAATATACACCTGATACAGTAGCAGTTGGCTCACCTTTTTAATGTCAGTAAATGTAGCGTTATGAAACTTGGAAAAAATTCATGCATGCATTATGACTAAAAATCAATGGTCAGTTCATAAAAAAATTACACTGTTGTTAAATAATAAAACCTCAAAAATAGCGTGAAAAGAAACTGAAAACACTAAAAACAAAAAAGGCTGCCGAGGAGATACAAATACATTTATTTTTAGTGCTTTAGTTCACTTTATTTTACTTGAACCTTTTCAGAAATCTTGTTAAATATATAGAAACAGTACTAAACTAGAGTTTAAAATTTGACTGGAGTGTGCCTGCCAAAGTCATTAAAAATATATTATATTAGCTTCTCTAATTTAAAAAGAGCTTGTCAAGTCACTCCACAGAGATCATTCTGCCACTTTTACCTCAAAGATCCCAACCCTTTATTGAGTAATGTGCTATGTGTTGTAGCTTTGAACAATCCAGTGAAACAGCTTGAAACGGTGTAATAGTTCTACATTAAAGGATTAGAAAACTTTTTTTCTTTGCTCCACCTCCTTACAGCTGACTATCAGCTGATATCCACTTCTCTCCTTGTTCCCTGGGTCTGGTAAACCCACTTTAGCCTCCCTTTGGCTCAACACAGGGATGTCTAGGATATCAAGTATGTTGATGCAGATTCTTACTGCTGCCAGACACAGTGTCCTAATCCCCTCGCACCACATGGCAACCTTGCAGGTTCCATAACTTCTACCTATGGGAGGTGCATGCACGTTTTTGCACATGACCACAACCCCTGGCCAAGCTGTATACCACTTGAAAAGTAGAGCTTGTCTGGATCTTACTGCTGCTGCTGTTATTGCAACAGCCCTAGGCAGCTTCCCTTTTCTCCAGGATGGGTAAGCTGACATCACCCACTCAGTCTCACCCCCACCCCCATCCTTTCCCTGCATCACCCTTGCTGCTAGTTGAACATTGGTTATCTGGGGGTGCTTTAAGGTCTTGAGCCCTCTAACTTGAACTGTTCAGAAAAGCTTTAAGTATTTCCACTGTATTTTGTTCCTTATATGTCACTTAGATGTGTTTTTTGATTGGTCTCTGGGCAATATCTAATCCATTTGAAAATTCATGCTTGTAAAATACCAGTGGCTGACCTAACGCAAGATATGGGAACCTAATGGTAAAGATAAATATAAGTAGTAGAAAACATGATGTTACAGAATGCCTTCCAAAATAAAGGAATATATTTCCTATGCAGTCATAAGTCAGTTATTACTTTTTACTTTCCATGTAATTTCTGAAAGTTATCAACATTGAGTTAGAGGTCGGACTTTTTAAAGGCCAGTAAGTCTTGAGCAGCATGGTTGAACTGTGCACCTTTGCTTCTTTTTGGAATCAAGAGTTCCAAACTTCTGGAATATGTTATTTCATTAATGCCAACCTGGCAAATAATTCCACTGGTGGGATAGCCAGATTGCCATCAACAAAGGACTGCTTTTTCTCCTTCCATTTCCAGGCTAAAAGTTTACCACAGATTCCACAGACTGGACTTTGGTCTGCATCTAGTTTGGAACAGCACATCAACCTTTTAGAGCTGCTGGCCATGTAGATTACCCTGGTGGATGTTTGTTGGACTGATAGCTGTGACAGCTTTCAGATTAGTTCTGATACGAGGGACTTATCAGGCAGCCACATACAGTACATCAGTCATTGATTTATCATCAGGCACAGAGGTGCCATTCTCATCTCGTCTACAAACTAGCCATGAAATTGAACAAGTAGTCCAGATGAGCTTGGCTCTTAAGGTTGTTTACATCCCAGATCAGGAGAACATTCTGTCAGACATCTAAGCAGAGTAGCAGTCTGCCACAAAGCTGTATGTCTAATAGTAAATATTCGACTTTTACCTAGATACTTGCATCTTTTGGTAAGACAGTACTTCAAAACACAATGTCTTAAGATAGTTTTTTTTTTGCCCATTTACTGCAGTGTCCTGCCCCCCCCAAACACACACACTGATTTTGTGACTGCTTGAAACTTTCTGATTGTAGGAGCCTTTATGAGGTAAAGGAGTACAGACGTGTTGTTGCTTACCATACATGTAGCTCCTCAAAGACCATTTGCAACTCCCCCACCCTCAGGCATGAAATCCTATGATAATGTTTTAAGTGTAATGTATGTATGCATCACATGAATGCATTGCTTTTCCTTATATGAAAGCTTTTTGGTTCAGTTTTGGGGAAAAAGAGATTGAGCATATCCCAATTCACAAGCATAGATGTGTTTTATGGACCTAATTTGGTAGTACTTTTGTGCACTTGGACTACAGTTTGATAGTAGAAAAAGCATTAAGCAGATTGCATGGGTTTCAGTCCTTGCTGCTTAAATTTTTTTTCTTAAAACCTAGTGATATGGTCATTACTCAAGTACCTGTACTTTCTGTGTTTCATAACTGGATAAGTTATATCTGCTCAAGATGTTATAGTAAATTCTTGTGTATCTGCTGCATTTATATTCAGCTCTGCATGAATTAACAAGTCTCATCTGTTCTGTTATACTTGTATCCCTTTTTACAGTGTAAAGATCTGGTAATTGAAGATGGAACCAGTGAGTACTCCACCTAGATAGTAAGATAAATCTTTAAGTAAATGGTTCAACAAGCCACCATCTCAGAAAACAGTATTAGAATATGTTTAATATACTTGTCGCTATTCTTAGAAGTAAACTGTCATTTAAGTTTTGCCATGAAAGACTTTATTAAATGGCATTTGGGATATTAGCTAAAATATTGTGAAATATTTTCTGAAACCTGTACAATAAGTATTAACTTCCTTTACACCAACAAACATATTATCTATTTTTAGGTAATATTCAAACAAATGAATTCAGTAGTCCTTCAGAAAGTGGAGATAACTTGGCAGGGATGTCAGCCATGGAGGAGCCACATGGGCCACTTCCCCAAAACAAAACACTTTTTGTTGGGTTTGCATTTCTTCTGACCACTTCAACTATAACAGACAAAAAAACAAACCGTCCAGTTCGGCGAGAGGTTACTGGAGGGAGCAGTGAGGATGAGGAAGGTGAGTTATGCTAAAAGTATGAACTCAGTATTGCACATGACATGTTAATGTGGGTGATGTAGTAGATGCTTAGTTATGTTACATTACATTAAATCAGCATTAGGGCAGAAAGACAAAATTAACCATGCAGCTTGCCGTTTTCATGTGACTGTTGCCATGATAATGCCTCCTGGAATAGCCTGTCTTATTTATTTTGTTATCTGAGGTTGCAGTGAAATACAAAGAAAGAAAACCTCAAAGCAGAGTGAAAACAACACAATTAAAAAAAAACAGTTACAATACTAGAACAGATAGTTGCAAGTAAAACATTTGTTAACTTGATAACTACTGTACTTTGCGTATAGCATAATCTGTAAAATCTTGGTGTTATCTGCTTGTCCTTGGACTACATGGGTCCTTCTTACATGAAGGAGCTTGTTATGCATTACTGTCCACCTTGGGCTTTACACTCAGTTTGGGTATTTAAAAGGAAAATCCTGACTACTAAATGTAGTAGACTTCTTTGAAACAGTCATTGAAGCATTGCATGGGGGCAGAGCAGTATGCAATGATTACCTTGACCTGGCAAAGGCCTTAGGCTGCATTCCATATTGTGGCATTATTGACTAGCTAATCAAACTTAATGCAAACCATTATGTAACTCACTGATTCAATATCCCATCTCAAAAGAATCATTTTCTTAGTTGTAGCCAGTTGTTCCCTTAACATTTCTTTGAGAGTCAAGATAGCTGCACACTGATCAACACTGTGATTAGAACTCGCCCAGTGTGAAAAAAATCTGAAAAAAAGCTAGTAAAAACTATGAATTTGGGTATAATTCAGTTACTAGCTAATAGTTACACTACCTGAATGCCAGCAAAAAAAGATATTTGGATAAAGGAGAAAATGAACGAGAACAGTAGAAGGAACAATTCTGGCTGGAAGTAGTCTTACAGCTGTTGAGCAGAAAAGCACTTCAAGTTTCAGCTTTGGTACAGGAGGGAAAAAATTAAATGCATGGAGATAATGTGTTTTAAATAATATATAAAATCAAATGAAAGGGCAGAAAAATAGAAAAAAAAACTTTAGCTTTTTAAATAAAACTGCAAAGGACAGAGGCTGAAATAAAGAAAGGGCTGTCTGAGTGTGAGGCTTATCAAGAAGAATTGTTTCAAAAACAGTAGCATTAGAAGACAGAGCACACAGAGAAGATCTTAGATGTTCTCCTGTTCCAAAGAAACTGGAAGGAACAGACTGCATTAAATTCATGAAAGTACAAATAAGTAACTAGACTGTTGTTCCCCATCAGGGATTTATTAATTGAAAGGGCAGACTGTGTGCATTCTCCAAATCTGGGCATGAGAAAGCAGCCAAGACCTGTGTTGGAAAATGTGCAATCATACCAGCAGAACAAGTTGCTTCTGACACAGTTATGTCAGAAGAGAGCTGTATTAAACATTGGGGATAGCAAATTCACTGTACGCTAGGTAAAAGAGAAGTAGCTTCATCCATCAACAGAGAACCCTTAGAGACATGTGAGCTATTCACATTTGTATCATTACGCATTAATGTGAAAACATACAGTGTTATCTGCCTTAAATCACTAAAGTGTGACACATGTAAAAATATGCTTCTACTGTCTGCACTTATATCTCATGCCACATATGTGAAAACATATGTGAGCTGTATGTAATTACATTACACTCTAGGTACAAGGGTATAAAGGAACAAGTCACAGTAAAACATGTACATCTACCTTGATGTTGTGTGTTATTGCGAATAAAACAAAAGCTCAATGGACAGCAGGACACACCCTCAAGTTTGTAGACCAACAGTGGAAGGCATGAGAGGTGCTTGATGAAGTCACGTCTTTGGATGAATCCATTTTATAGAGCACATATAGCAGATACATATTTAAATACATCTAGTTCATTTCAACTAATTTGGAGTATGACAGTAATTAAGGTTGTCATCATTTTGGAATGGAACAGAGAATGGATTATGGGTTGGAAATAGAATACTGTGAAAGTGAAGCTTGTCAACAGACAGAATGGAGCAGTTAGGGTGTGTTACATTCTGCTAGTATTGAAACAAGGAAAGTTTGACAACTGAATGTTCACGTAGCAAATAGTTTGTAGACAGTAAAACTAAGCTGGTAAAGCTGACTCACTTGTTTGAAGGATACATGAAGTGGTTAAGGCTGGGCATGGATCATTAAATTGTGCTGGATGAGTTTGACAGGGAAGGGGGCATGACGAGCAATGTGGTCACACTTTATATTCTCCTGGGTAGGGCCCCACAACCTGAAACTTGCTGGGGCCCCCAAAATGCTAGCACTAGCATTGATCAGGTGTACTTTGGATATGAACCAGAGACTGGTGGTAGAGATGGAGATAATTAGGATAAAGGCCAGCAATAAAGTGAATTCATGAAAAAATGGGAGACTGTAAAGCGTAATTTCCATTAGATACAGAATTAGATATGAGAGCTATAGCTTTGCAAGAAGTGGCTGAAAAATATTGAAATTGTATTGGCTATGTTAAACTGGTGGGTGAACTATAAGGTATATAACCCACTTTGGCATTAATGTTTAGAAGGACATTGAAGGGAGTGAAGAAGTTACTGTCCATAAAACAGTATTTGTTGTTAATATTTGTATAAAATGTTCAGGATATAAATTGCATGTTATATTATGAAGCAGGCTTGTATAAGGTGCAGTCAGGGTTATTTTAAATGTGAGACGGGGCAGTCTTATTTTTGACTACTATATCTGCTCAAGATATTAAGCCAAGAAAGTACTCATTCCTTAGTTGTAATGTAGCCAGGTTTTACACAGTAATAAGGCAAGAAAGGCTGGAAATAACAAGTTATAATTAATACATTGTTGTAATCTTGGTCTGCTGTAGTGGGAATGTAAATGTGTACTGATTACATTAGTTGTCGAATTAAGATGATGTCCAATTTATACAGTGGTGGATGTCTAGATTAATATCCTTGAATTACACTGTAGACAAGTTATTTTTTTACATAAATTTATTTTGTAAATTGTATGAAAATTATGAAAGGCATATACCATGATAGTTTTCTTGCTTTTGCAATGTTATTGGCTTTTCTTTTAACAAGAAAATGCTTTCAGTTGGAAACAAGAAGTCTACAGGTGCAAGCAATTAACCATGAGATGTTCTAGCAGTGTGTACTAAGTGAAATTTATAAGTATTATTTTACATATCTGTAAAAGTTACTAGCTTTTTCTCATTACTAGCTGTTTTTCTTTGAGACAAACTCTCTGCAGGTGCAAGTAATTAATCAAATTAGCTCTAAATATTTTGTGCTGATGGAAATGTACCAGATGCAGTGTAATTAACATTTAAATGTACATTTTCAAGCAGTTCAGTGACAAATAAAAGTAAGTTTGTAACTGTGGGAAGTGAGTAAGTTATAGAAGTAGATGCCTACCCAGCAGTCTTAAAACTTTAATGCATTTAATGTTTTCTGCACAATTCATTTTATTTATTTAAAATTAGCTAATGCGCTTTTCTTAGGGCTAAAAACGTAATGTTTTCTGAAGTCATGCAAGTTATTTTTCATTGTCTGGGAAGGAAATAGAGGTAAGAAAAGAGCAGACAGCAATCAGTGCAATTGAGAACACAAACTATAGCATACGCTTTAGCATGGATAGCATTATTAGAGTAAGTAATGGGTGCAGAAAATTGATTTAGTGCAGCTGCTCATATCTGGCATGGTAGACTTAATTTTCCTGAGATGGTACATATTTTGTGTGTTTTTAAGTTAAAAGAGGATGTGGGTTCTGAAAATCTACTGATTTGCTTTGAGTGTTTTCATTGAAGTAAAAAGTCTTCAAAAATATGGCATATTTTCAAATGGAAATGAGAAGTAACTGTAACAGATCAGCCTGTAAAATATTAGTGTGTCCTTGCAAGCTAAATGTCTGAAATACACATTCAAAAGAACTTAGAGCTTTCATGTCTGATATGTGGGAGTAATACACTTCTATTATAATGTCTTCTCTGTCCATATTATCATGGATTGTAAATGGCCTTACAGGTATAGATAAAAATCAGAGTATTGAATTATATTAAGAAATGTGTGCAAATAATACTTTAAGAGATGCATTTGCATAGAAATGGGCTTATGAAATTGACAAAGAAAGGATTTCATGGTGGACATTCATTAGAATATTAGGGCCATTTGGAAAAGGAAAACGGTAATACTGATTGCAAAGTGGTTGCAATAATGACAGAAGAGGAAAAGTACAGTAATGTAAGCTTTGTGGCAGTAAGGGTTATTGCTGAATTACACTGGCATGTATTCTATGTATTCCATGTAAAACTTAATAGCATTTTGGGAGAAATAATAAGCTTTCAGCACAGAGTATTATTTATGGATGGTGACTGAAGGTTGACTTGTAATAGTGAGGATGCATCGGGAGACCTGGAAGGAAAATGTAACAAAACGGTAGATTTCCAAAGAAATATAAAATAATGTTTGGTATGGCATTTATATATTATTCCTCAAAGTACATTAACTGGGCTAGACTGGATAGAAATGTATATTTCACAGGAACATTTGTATTTAATTGAAAACTTTGACACACATCTAGTAGCTATTTCAGATTATGCATCAATGAAAACCAAGACAAAGATGCACAGCAATGTAGTAAAAATGAGACACACACTTTCCTACTTATCTAAGAGAAAAATTTAAGGAATGAGTAGTGTCAGTTTGAAAATTATTTAGGGAATATAGAAATTTCTTGGGAAGGAATAGCTAGTGATTAGGATAAAATGAAAATGGAATTTAAAAGCCATGGTAGAAATAAAGGAAAAGGAGATACCAGCAAATAGTTCTAGAAATTATTTAGAGGGGTTGACAGAGGTTAAAGTACTGTGGAATAAGGGGAATATCCCAGAATAAGAAGTGGAACAACGACAGAGTACTAAAGGGACATTAAGCAGGCATTTTGATAAAGAACATGTATTTAGAAAGGTTTTTATTAAGAGACTATTTTTAATAATTCCAGCGCACAAAACATTTAGCACAATGACTTGGGCAACAGAAAGTGTTGTCCCCAAGCTTAGAGAGCCTTCGACAAAAAAAAAAAAAATAATAATCCAAGATTATATAGTTGTATTAAAGATACATCATCAATTTTAAGAAAAATTTATATAAAACAGAGGAATATGCAAATAAGAAGAGGCAAAGATGGGAATATTTGTGAAAGTCTTACCTGTACTAACGTTTGAGAAAACTGAGGCTCAACAGTTAATAGCTATGATTGGAAGAGAAAAGATAAAAACCGTGATGAACACTCAAGTCAACATGAAAGTTTGCTTGAACAAACTATATTCCTGTGAAAGTTTGGGAGTTGAGAGGGAAGAAATTGATAAAGAACTGGAAGGTCTTGTTTAGCAGTATTTTAAAAGGGTGGGAGTGTCATCATCTTTGGGAAAAAAGCTGTGCTGGCTGCATTACCTAGTCATTTGACAACATGATGATCCAGAGAGGAACAGTGTATAAGAAAACACTGCTATTGTTGGTAGGTCTCGACACAGAGAAAATAATCAGTCAGATAGAATTTTATGAGTAGGGAAATGGTAGCATTTGTGTTTCCTGATAGAATAATAGGGATAATTAGAAGGCTATATCAAGAGTCAGATGTAGAATTAAGGTGGTATGATTCTCCTATGACAGATGAAACCGACAGAGGTGTTTTCTTTTCCTCCTTTTACTGGATTTATATTTAAAGCCATTGGCAAAGAAATTAAGGGACTCAAATTCAAAGATATAACTGGTATAGTAATCAAGAAAAGTTAGATTTATTTGCAGATGTTTTCATACTTGATAAATCCAGAAAAGGACATTTTGGTGTTGTGGAACACTTTTCAAATAATTTCAGGTCTTATGCAGGATATAAAGTAAATGAAGATAAAACAAATGCTGTAGTGGTAAACTATATACCACATATGGATTGGTTCATTAATACCCATGTTTATGGGGGACATAAGATGAAGTGTTTAGGTGTATGGATTAAAAATAATAACATTATTAATGTTTGTTAATTTAACATAATTTGATTACATTTGTATAAATGTAAATTTGCCTATGTCACAAGTGATGATTAAATAAAGGTGTTTAAAAAAGAATTATATTATGGTAGGAAGAGACTAAAGAGAAGATGAGACAAATGCGTGGAAGCTCTTGATTATGGATATGGATGGTAAGATATAAACAATGAAAATGTTTAGTCCCTTTAGTTTTATATATAGGCCAGGCATATTTTCATCATCCAGAGGAGAAGTGATAGACAATAAAAATAGTTTACCTGGAAGGTCCAGCTAATAAGGACCCTGAGAGAAAAGCTGCATACACACAAAGCCAAAGAACACTACATTGTACAATTTCAATTTTCATATTCCATGCAAACACCAAGATATTATATGTAAATAATAGTAATACATAAGACCTTATACAGTTGTATATAATAGTAAGAAATTGTAATACAAAAGGTTTGTGAACTCTGTTTAGTACATATTAGGAAAAGTGTTTAATATAGGTTTTAAATAACACTACAGTTTCAGTATTTAAATGGTTCAGTGGAATTATAAGTACAGCACTTGTTATAGTGGATGTGCTAGTTGGTGATCTTATCCTGGAGACTAATAGCGGCATAGCCGGGGGTTAAGGAAAAGTTGTTTTAGTTTTGAAGATGAGGGAGATTTCAGTAAGTCTAAAAGGAAAAGGGATAGAGTTCCAAGTCATAGAGACATAGCTGGAATACAGAGCATCTCCAAATGTTGCCGGACATTTGAACTATGGAGAGATGTTTATCACTAGGGTGGAGTTTCAGGTTTGGTGTGTACTTTTGTAGCAAAGAACTAAGGGCAGGGCATCTCTCAGGATGATGAACTACACAGCTTCTAGTTGAGAAAGGGTGAAGTAGTGGGGTGCCTGTAGTCAGCTGAGATGCTTAAAGGCAATACAGTGATGAGTAGATGAAACTTTACTGGATGCAAATGTAGCTGTTTTATTGTAGTACTGCTCCTGTTTGCTCTTCTGTGTGGCCTGGAGGTTTGTGAAAATGGGTGAGAAATATAGGACTATGTGAAGAAGATAGGAGGAAGTGAGAGTTGTCTTGTTTCTTTCACTGACATAATGTTTAACTCCTTATAAGAGACCTAGCTTTTGATGTGTTTTTTGATAGCATCTTGATTAAGTCAAATTTCGTTGTCACCTTGCAGCAAGAGGTTACTCTGATTTTTGGCTGGGGTGCTTTCTGTGCGGAGTCTGCATGTCCTCACTGTGTTCATGTGGGTTTCCTCTGGGTGCTCCGTTTTCCTCCCACATTCCAAAGACCTGCAGTAAGTGGATTGGATACTGTAAATTGGCTGTAGGTGTGAGTGTGCATGTGAGTGTGTTATGGAAGAACTACCATGGCAGGGCTAGACTCCTGGCAGTGTAAACCTTGGCTCTAGATGATTGTCACTGATGAAGTAACACCCTAACCCCATGTGCAGAAAAGGGAAAAAAAATTGTGGATGGAGATGGATGGATGGATGAATAATGACATTTAGTAGTTCAGTGCCGGAGACTACTTCAATTATCGGATTACTGGAGGAGATGATTTTGAAGGTTGTTTAGCAATCGGTATTGGACTTTGGGATGAAAAGAAGTAATTTTGTCTTCTTTAGATTCAGGATGAGGTTGGATTTGGCAGGTCAAGTTTCGATGGAACTGAGGAAGTCCTGACTTAGTGGCTGAAGCTGAGAAGGATTCTGGGCTGAGCTTATAAGAATAGAATAATCAGTGTATGGGATTAGGTTGGCATGTTCAGCACCTGTGTACAAATTGTTCATAAATATGATGAACAAGAGGATCTCGAGTATTGCTCCTTTGGGTACACTGACAGATACTGGTAGGAGGAAGGAGTAACTTGATTGCCATCTAACAGATTGTGCTTTGTCTGATTGGTGTTTTGAAACTGGGAGATGGTGAGATGGAATATACCTAAGGCTCCTTGCTGAAACAGTAGCTTATCGTGGAAGATTGTATCAAAGGCTTTTAATAAGTCTAAAAATTGTGCAGATACAGTATTGCTTGTATTACCTTTTTGATTGGTGGTGTTTACAATGTTATGTAATGCAGTATTAGTGCTGTGGTTTGGCCTGAAACTGTGCTGGGTGAGAGAGAATAGATTGTCAAGGTTTTTTATGTAGTTGAGTGTCTATGAATTTCTCCAAGGCTTTAGATGAGGGAATGTTGGGCTGTGGATCTGTAGTTGGAGAGTTCAGTGATGTTGCCACCTTTGCAGAATAGAAAATTCCTTCTAGTGGGAGGGGACATCAAGATTCTTGTATAGACCTATTTATAAGAACAGAGACACGATAGGCTATGGCTTCAACAGCAATTTTGAGATGGTGGCCTGGAAGCTGTCAGTAGCTAAGTTGGTGGGTATAAGTTTGAGGAGGTGGTACTTTGTAGTTCAGGTGGGGACAGAGCTGAGGGCGAAGACATTGGAATTGCTGATAGGGAGAGAAGTATTTGTGGATTGTAATTGTTATTTTGAGTAATGAATTGATGCAGTTATAAAATGGTACTTAAATGCAATGGTAGTACTATATTGAAATGCATATTAGGGCAGATTTATATCAGATTATTGAGTGCTCAGAAATTCGAATGTCATACGGTTGAGACCAAATAATAAATTTTTCGAAAACTCGAGCACTACAAAAACAACAAAATATGTGTTTTTTTCAGGGAACAAGCCCCAGCACCCCTGCAAATTATATATACAGACTCCGAGGTCACACTACAGTGGGGAAAAGAGCAAATTCCCTGATCCGCACTGTATCATGATCTCAGTACAGCCACTTTGATTTTTTGGAAAGTCAGTGATATGGTCTCAAGCATATGATATTTGACTTTCCAAACACTGCATAATCTGTTATAAACATATCAGGGCATGGGTTGGGCTGTTGACATCTACCAGGAGTTAATGAATGACTTATGAGTCAAAAGAGTGGTAGATTTTTGTGGTAAGATTGTGGAGGCATGTAAAATATTGATGGTGTTGTGGAGTTCAGTTTTGTTGCCAGATTTTCAAGGCCTTAACCCTTTTATGCATAAGCATTTTGATGTCAGAGGAAAGCCAGGAGGTAGTGTTATGCTTGACTTTGTTTCTTCCAATGAGCCTGATTTTTTTAGTACATTAAGGGTTAAGGAAAGTTGCATCAAAGAGGAAAAACAGCCCCACCTAAAGAAATTGTTTTGAGTTGACTCTATTTTATTTTACAGTGAATATGAAAGTGTTAGAATTAATGCTGGTCAGATTAAGTGCTTCACTAAAGTGATGTTTTCTGGGTGCTTGGGTAGTACTTCTAATTGCAAAGGTGAGGAGGTGATCACTAACTGTCAGGTGAAGTTCCTGAGAATGATCTTTTGTTTGGATTAGTGATCAGTAACCTGCGTTGAAGGGTTTTTTTAATTACTGGGTTTGTTGAACCTAGGTGGGGTTTGGATAATTTGAGTGCAGCCAAATAGATAGAGATGTAGTGGGAGACCCTTTCAGTATTTAGGTACCCAAGAATGATTGTTTCATAAGGGATCTTTTTATCCAGGAAAGAATATCTTTTATATTAGAGATGTCTTCTGGTGGAGTGTTTTTCTTTGTGTTTAGTCTGAAAAGAGAGATGAGGATTTCAACATTCTTGAAATCTGGTGGATTGCCACGGTACTGGAGAACATTATAGCAATGCCTCCTCTCTTTTCTATGCAGTTGAGTCTATAGGTACTTAAACCAGGGGGAAATGTCCTTCTGTTCTCATGTTGCAGTATTCCAAACTCTTGGGTTTCCCTCTCTTGCTACCTGAATATCTGGCCAGTGTACAAAAACTTCTAGTCACTGCTAGATGCGTGGGACGTCTGACATTGGCTAAGGAAACGTGTGCCATAAAGTGACGTCGGCATGCACCAGTCCTCAGAACTTTTCTGCTGCCAGCCGAATGTCAGCTGTTTTTGCCGTACCAGCCATCGGATTGAAAATTCTAAGATAAGTAACCACTGGGGACATTTTGTTGTTTGGGTCACTGCATGCCTGTGTGGGTTCATGTCATCCAGAAAGGGAAAGTGGTAGGTGTGGTTGTTCCCCCATAAAGATGCCCACGAGCTTTGCCTTTTTTGTTTAGGGCCTGTGCATGACCATAATTCCTGCTCCATCTGCCAGGCCTTCATTCCAAAAACCCTGCATAGCCGTCTGCACACATTAAACTTTTATCTTGAGAATCAGCGCCTCACACTCTTAGCTTTACATATGGAAGGGCTGTCCAGTCAGCCCGTCAAACTGCCCAAGAATAGACTTAAGGCCAAAATCGCTAGGCTTGAATCCATAGCTGCACCTCTTCCACCCAACTTCCCTCCTGTGGCAGACGTCAGCCTGAAGGAACAATTGGTCGCCGCAGATATGGGTACAGGGGGTACCAATGTGGAAGCCGCAGAACCCAGAGAGGAAGGCACGTCCTCAGATGTTATGCAGATGCTGGCTTCTGACAGCGAGGGAGAACCTCAGCTTGTACCGGTTGACCGGACGGCTCCCTCCACTACTTCGCATGTTACTAATCTCAGGCTTACCTTGGCTGTGATGCCCGTTAGGTTTTCCCTTAAAAAGAAAGAGAAAAGGAAACCTGTTTCTCCCCCAGTGCAGGATAAGGACGGATGTCATTAGGGCTTACCTACCACCTCAAAAGGTGGAAAACTTAAGGCACTACCTGCTGACTGTCCTTCCAGCCACAGACTTGACTGCCAGGCAGTACCTCAGACTCCTGGGTCACATGGCATCGACCATTCCCATGTTGCCATTGGCAAGACTCCACATGAAAAAGCTACAGTGGCACCTAATGTCAGCATTCACATCCTCAAGATGAGAGTCAGCCAGGTTGGCAGGCCTTTTCTCAGAATCTTTTCAGTGCCTTTATGGCTCTAAGGCCTGCTACACCCTTAGCCTCAGTGGCTGCTCCTGTGATGAGCCCTAGGGCTCAGGCCTTAGAAACTTCCGAGGCTAAAGCTGCGGAATCCTCTGACTCTTCCTCAGAGGATTCCCTTTCATATGTCTTCCAATTTCCACCCCCCCCCCCTTGACTATGCCTCCCCAGTGGAAGAATATGCAGGGGCAGGTCCTCCTGCTGAGGATCTCACCTTTTGGGAGACCATTGCAAAAATGAGGGAACATTTCAAATGGGACTCCTCTGAGGTGACAGAAGTTCAGAAAAGATGTTATGAACGTCTTCAGATGGACTTTCTGCCCCTTCAGCTATACCACCAGTATTGCCAGCATTTCTTGATGCTTTTAATGCAGAATCATGCAATCCTGCTTCTCAGCCTCCTGCACCATGAAGGCCTGACAGATTTTGCAAGGTCAGTGAGGGCGCCAAATTCCTTATGTGCCCTGCAGCGGACCCTGGCACTGTTTTAGTGTCAACTGATAAGGCATCTAAACTCCTTCCATCCTCCTCACTTCTCCCCACAGATAAAGACAGCCACACCATGGAACACTTTGGGTAAAGGTTTACACTTCATCTACCTTGGCATTCAGGGCAGTAAATTACCAAACCTGTATGTCCAAATATGCCATAGCCCTTTTGGAAAAAGGCACTAAAGTGAGTGACATCCCAGACTCTTCTGCCAAAGGTCAGATATCCAGTCTTGTATCCTTATCCTCTCAGGTCATCGGGCATTCTACTATGTGCAATTATGATGCTGCTGATGCATCTACCAGGTCAACTGCATCTGCCTCAGTCCTGAGAAGATATTCCTGGCTAAGCTTACAGCCCCTACCTGATGACATCACGGCAAAACTTGGATGCGTCTCTGGACAACTCAGTCCTCTTTGGGACAAAGGTGCCTGAGATATTCAGACCTCTGCATGAAAGGGGGGAATGAGTTACATGACCTAAAGCACCTATTTGTTTCTCCTATCCCCAAATTCCATAGGAACTACCCTTCAAAAAACACAATTCATCAGGAAACATTCTGCCCACACCCCTCCTTCCAGGGCCAGAAAGACTGCCAGGAAGCAAACAGCTCCTTCCAGGCCTGTACAGACTCCAGCCCAGAAGCCTCAATTTCAAGACCGGGTAGGTAGTCTCTGACTACCTGCCATTCTTGCAAAAAACCCTCAACTCCATCCCCCTGTCCCAAAGGCTTTGTCACTGTCCCCCTGTTTGGAAAAACATCACCACAGACAGGTGGGTCTTATCCATTATAGAGAGGAGTTATTTCATGACTTGGATTACTACTCCGTCCTTGAGGGGTATTCCACAGCCCCCCCCAGGAATAGCTCCCTTTATTTCAATCAGTTATAGACAGCCTCATTTCCCAATGAACAATTCAACCTGTCCCTGTGACAGAGAAGGGAAATGGTTTCTACTCCAGGCTCTTCCTAGTCCCAAGGAAAGATGGCCCCTGGAGTCTAATCCCAGATCTTTCCCATCTCAGTCTCTTTCTACAAATGCCCACCTTTCAAATGCTCACTCTGCAAACCCTTTTCCCTTTGATTTTATCTCAGGAGTTCATGGCCACCTTGGACATCAAGGATGCCTAGCTACACATCCCCAGTTACAGAAGATACCTGTGCTTCTCTGTGGCCGCCTCACATTTTCAATTCTCGGCCTTGGCCTTCGGGCTTTCTACTGCACCAAGGGTCTTCACCAAGTGCTTTGCAGCAGTGGTAGCCTTCTGCAGAAACCAAGGGATTCAAATTGTCCCTTACCTAGATGACCTTCTTATTCAGGCAGACTGCACAGAATCCCTGCAATGCCATCTACAGACAGTCACTCCTGCCAGCACTGGGCTTCCAGATAAATTACCCAAAGTCCAACATGACCCCCTCTCAAGAGTTAGTATTTGTGTGGTGCAGGATAAGGATGGATGTCATGAGGGCTTTCCTACCACCTCAAAAGGTGGAAAACTTAGCACAGTACCTGCTCACAGTCCTTCAGGCCACAGACTTGACTGCCAAGCAGTACCTCAGACTCCTGGGTCACATGGCATCGGCCATTCCCATGTTGCCATTGGCAAGGTTTCACATGAAAAAACTACAGTGGTACATAATGTTTATATGGAATCAGCACTCTCATCCTCTAGAGTACAAAGTCCCTTTCTTGCCTTGCCTCAAGAAAGAGATTCAGTGGTGGTTGAATCGAGCGAACTGCAACTCAGGACTACCCCTACAGGCTCGCTTGCCAGTAGGGGAGATGTTCATGGATGCCTCAGATCTTAGGTGAGGAGTAGCCATGGGCTCCCTAAGAGTCCAGGGTAGTTGGCCGGACTCCATCAAACAGGAGCATATCAATATCAGAGAGATAAGAGCAATTCTTTTGGCCCTAAAGTCCTTCCAGCACATGCTGAAATAAGGCTCGCTAAAATTGTTCACAGACAACACTACAGCTCTGTGGTATGTGAATAAGCAGGGGGAACAAAATCCTACTTGCTATGCAGACTAGCTCTCCAAGTGTGGGAGCTTGCCACAAAACAGGAAGTCACACTACTAGCAGTGTACATCCCTTCAGAACAGAATACTCAGGCAGACACCTTAAGCAGGTCCATGTCACAGTCCCATGAATGGATGCTTCACAGGGATTTGTTCTTGAACATAGCCCACAAATAGGGTATAACTCAGATTGACCTGTTTGCCTCCCCGATGAACAGACAACTTTCATCTTTTTGCACCAGGCTGCGCAGTCCTCTAGCAAGGGCAATGGATGCCTTCTCAATCTCTTGGAAGGGGATGTTTCTGTATGCATTCCCCTCTTCCCACCACTTTAAAAAGTCCTACTGAAAATTCAGAGGGACAGACCAAAAATCTTATTGGTTGACTCCCTTTTGGCCAAGACAGCACTGGTTCCCCCTCCTTCTGCATTTAGCCACAGGCAATCCCTACAAGTTACCTCACAGAGTGGACCTTCTCACACAGGACAAGGGATCTCTCTCTAATCCATCCCCACTTAAATCTCTGAATCTCACCCTATGAGTGATAGAATTCTGATCCCTTACAGACACCTCTACAATGAGGACATGGTCACAGTCCTGCTGGAGGCCAAGAAACCTAATACTAAGAGATTATATATATTTAAATGGAAAAGATTTGCCATATGGTGTCTACAAAGACAGTTGGACCCTTTCCCGGGTGATGTCCCTTTGGTACTGTCATACTTGTGAGAACTCTTGCAGATAGGGTTGGCATACTCTTCCATTAAAACCCACCTGGTTGCTATTTCAGCTTGTCTGCCTCTAGATCCCCCTTTGGCTTCCAGATTGCCTGCAAAGTTATTCGTAAAGGGAGTGCTAAATCCTGGGCCCCCCAGGAAACACCCCCTCGGGACCTGAATTATGCTTTGGAGACAGTGGCCTCCCTTGAACCAGCTTCTAAGGCTTCTCTGAAACACTGCACTTGAGAAAACAGTACTCCTAGTGGCCTTGACATCAGCTAGAAGACTGTCTGAGTTACAGGCAGACAGGGTAACCCTTAGGACCAATCCTTCCCTCATGCTCAAGTTGGTCAATGAGATTTCCTTAAACCAAGCTATTCACCTTCCTACCTTTTTTGCCCATCCTTAGAGTGACAGTGAGAGAGTCTTACATTCCATTGATGTGCACAGACAACTTAGGCTCTACCTAGACAAGACCAGATCTATCAGAAAATCTGACCAATTGTTTGTCTCCTTTCATCCCAGGGCCCCGGGGAAAGCAGTGTCAAAACAGACAGTTTCAGCCTGGATTTCCAAAACAATTTCCTTCTGCTATGCACACCATGGGAAATCATTGGGGTCCAAAGTTAAATCCCACTCCACTAGGGCTATGGCTTCTTCTGGAGCTTTCTTTAAGGGATTGGACACTGTCTCCATTGTAGAGGCAGCTATATGGACATCTGTCCACACCTTTACCAAACATTACAAATTGGACCAGATTTCCAAATCCAGGGCTGGATTTGCCAAGGCAGTCCTCCATGGATTTATAGAGAATAGTTCCAAGCCACCTTCTTCCCAGTGAGCTTTGGCACTCAGAGTTTGGAATACTGCAACATGAGAATAGAAGGACATAGAATAGTTGTGTAAAATCTTACCATAACCATACACATTCTTCTCTTCCACGTTGCAATATTCCTTCCCTTCCTCCTTTCCCTCTTTTTCCCTTAAACGGTCCCTTCTTGGATGGCACTGGAATTGCACAGTTTTTCCTAGGAATGTGGTCCAACTGGGGTGCTCAGTTCTGAGAACTGGTGCATGCAGACATCACTTTTATGGCCCACTTCTCCTTAGCCAGCGTCAGACGTCCCACACACCTAGCAGTGACTAGAAGATTTTGTATACTGGACGGACGTTCAGGTAGCAAGAGAGGGAAACCCAAGAGTTTGGAATACTACAACATGGAAGAGAAGGACAGCTATGGTTATGGTAAGATTTTACACAGCTATTCTTTATTTCTGCATCTTTGATTTTTCATTTCAGAGATGGTGAGAATGTGTGACAAGTGCATTGTTAGCACACATGTAGGTTAGTTCTTTTGTTAATGCTTCTTGCGTTAATATTGGGAAACGTCTGCTCTGAATGGTTAGTTAAAACATTGTGTGAGATGAGAGGTGGGAATTGTAAGGAGAGAGTCATATTTGGACGAGGGTTAGGGTGAATGTTACCAGACAGCTGGGGTTTGATAAGTGAGAGGCTATAGGGGTACAGTACCTTGAATTTTAATGTTAAACTTGTTTTGCAGAGGTGCATTTGCAGAATAGGAGTGTTTAAAGAGATGAATGTAGAAGGTACTAAACAGGTAGTCATATACAACTATGCACACCCCTCCTACACCCCTCCTACTCTTACCTCTTCCTCTTGGTCCTCTCTACTACCTTTCCCACTACTTTAACCTTTCACCTCTCTTACTGTATATCTCCTTTATCCTTCCACTCTCTCCGCCACTCTTACCCCTCTCTGGTACACTTTAGTATACTGTAGTCCCCCCCCCCCACCTTCTTAACAGGCATACTTCCTCCTACTTACCTTATCTCCCATATCTTTCTCTCTTCTCTCTCTTTTTCCTTATTTCTGTAAATAATGACTCCCTGCTGTCCAACACTCCTTATTCTATCAGTCCTACTCTTAACCACCCTATTTTCTACTTACCATCTTACCTTCTTTGAAACCTCACTTACCATCCTGCCTACTTCCACACAAAAACAAACCTCAACCATATACACCTTCACATCATACTCCAATACTAAATCCACCCCTAACTATATTCTTCCTAAATTTCACAGACTGTCTCACCTCAACTATATCCCACCCTCAGATAAAAAACCTAAACTTCTAACCTTACTAAACAATAACATCATAAACAAACTAGGTAATCCTACCTTACTAGATGGTGACATTCACCCCAACCCTGGCCCAGCTGACCTCTCCCCTCAAATATGCTCTTCAAATCTTAATAATAAACTCCTCATTGGGCACCTTAACATTCAAAGTATAAACAATAAAATACCCCACCTTCATGCCCTCCTAGACACCTATTCTTTTGACATTCTATGCCTCTCAGAAACCTGGCTAAAATCAGGCACTAAGGACTCTGAGATAATACCCCAAGGCTATAACATACTTAGACAAGACCGAGCAAAACGTAAGGGTGGTGGAGTAGCAATCCTTTTTAAAAATCAACTTAACATCACTACTCTACC
The DNA here is from genome assembly GCF_019279795.1 of Protopterus annectens. Classification (NCBI taxonomy): domain Eukaryota; kingdom Metazoa; phylum Chordata; order Ceratodontiformes; family Protopteridae; genus Protopterus; species Protopterus annectens. The sequence continues at coordinate 966,696,518 of NC_056739.1, forward strand.
AACATGTCCAAACCAGGATAGCAAAATAGAAGCCATCACAACTAAACTCCAACTAAATGCTAAAAAAGCCCTTTACATCATATGCATGTATTCACCTCCAGGCAACAATATTCCAATATTAGAAGACTTTCTTAGTTGGGTTTCTACCACCTACCCACAGGAAACGATAATCCTAGGCGACTTTAACATAGACTGGAGTACTATTAATGCTGAAAATCCATCCTCTCATATTAATCTACACGGTTTCTCCCAAACTATCACCTCTACTACTAGAATCAATAAGCACAGTAAAAGAGAGAGCATATTAGACTGGATACTCACAAACAATATTAACAAAATATATAAAGTAGGCACCTTGCCAGATGATATCAGTGATCACTCCCTAACTTATATTTCTAGAGAAAAGTGAGATTGTGTAAACACCCCTAATATCCAACAAATTCGCTCTACCAAGCATTTTAATATAGACCTTTTTCTAGCTGAACTCAGCATCTGTAACTGGAATTCCTTAAAAACACTTCCTCTTGAGGATGCAGTTTTATTCTTTAATACTACTTTCTTATCCATTCTTGATAGACATGCTCCAGAGCGATCCATTAGAATGAAGTCAAAAACTGTCCCATGGCTCTCCAAAGATACTAAAAAACTCATCCTCGCCAGAAATAAAGTTTGGACCAAATGGAGATGCCACAGAAATAGCCCAGATTTTCTTCACTTCCGCCAGTTTAGAAATCAGGCTAAAAAAGCTATAATCTCAGACAAGAAAAAATACTACTGTGAACTTCAGCAAACCCATCTTAATAACTCCAGACAATTTTGGTTATCTGTGAATAGACTCCTCTCCCCAGGTACTGCCAAAACTCCCTCCCCACTAAATGCCAACCCAGACACTCCTCTCCTAACTGCAAATAATTTTAACTCTTTTTTTTCCGATACTATTCAATCCCTAGCTAGACAAATGAATACCAACAACTACTACCCCCCCAAACAACCCAGCTAGCTCTTCTTACAACTTCTCTCTAAAACCTACACCTACTTCCTACATCTATAGACTCATTCACAAACTGAAACCTTGTACTCCTTCAGCTGATAAGCTCCCTCACTTTTCCTCCAAAAAGCAGCCAAAGAAATTGCATACCCTATATCCATACTCATAAACAGAACTATCCAAGAGGGATCCATCCCAGATATCTGGAAAGTCTCTCATATTATTCCACTACATAAAGGCGGCAACTCTACTGACTACTCCAACTATAGACCAATTGCTCTCCTTTCACCCTTAGCAAAAATTATGGAGAAATGCATTCACCAGCAACTAGTACAATATCTGTCTCTTCACAACATTATAGCACCCTGTCAGCATGGCTTTAGACCTCATCACAGCACCACCACTGCCCTTCTTTTTTTTATAGATACTATCAACAAAAATCGCAACAATAATCTTCTCTCTTCTGCTCTTTTCATTGATCTCTCAAAAGCATTCGACATGGTCAATCACTCTGTCTTAACTAACTTTCTTGAATCTCTCTCGCTTGATAACCTAGCTATTAAATGGTTTAGATCATATCTTAGCAACAGGCAGCAAGCAGTCATATGGGAAAACCATATCTCTTCTCTTTTGCCAATTTCCATCGGAGTTCCTCAGGGCTCCATTCTTGGTCCTCTTCTCTTCTCTCTCTTCATCAATGATCTTCATTCTGCTATCCCACAAGTGACATGCATTCAATATGCAGACGATTCGACCCTTATTTGTTCTGCTCCTTCCACCACAGAACTGATCTCACTTACCCAAAACATATTTAATACTGTTGAAACATGGTTCTCAAAACGATTCCTCCTACTTAATGCCAAAAAAACTAAACTTCTCCTTTTCACCCCCACCACTCGTACCACCCCATTACATTTCTCCATCTCCTCTAACACTAACACTATCATCTCACCTGACTCTACAACAAAACTGCTAGGTATAACTATCGACAATAATCTCTCCTTCAATCAACACATTAATTACACCATCAAATTAGTTAACAGAAAAATAGGATCCCTATATAGAATTAAACCTTTTCTAACCCCAGCAACTAGAATCAAAATAGCCCAATCTCCCATCTCTTATCTTCACTACTATATGCCTCCTCTATTTATACCAATCTTAAAAAAAGCAATCTAGCTAAATTAACAACCTGCTATAACAATATTGCCCGCTTTGCCACTGGTAACCCCTTCAGAACCCACCATTGTCTAAACTTAAAACTTCTAGGCTGGCTTGAATTCCAAAACTACTTGCTTATCCCTCAACTCTCTACTGCACATAGTATACTTTATCAACCTGACAACACCCCAATTCTTTCTCAACTGATAATCCCCTATAACAATCTCAACTCCCTACGCTCTTCTCATAAACTAATGGCCAAAGCAATTAAGTCAAACAACTTTGCTGGTGACTGTCTTTTCACTAATACAGTAGGTAGAAACTGGAATCTTCTTCCTAGTGACATAACTCTGACTACATCTTTGCCTCTTTTCAAACAGAAAATTAAACTGTACTTCCAAAACCACTGGCTCTGTTCCTGCAGTACACCTGACTAATTTATCTTATTTATTACTCTCTTACTCCTCTACTCCTCTCCTCTCCACTCCAACTCCTGTTTCTGATTCTACCACTATTAGAACTACAAGTATTATACTTTCTCTGTAAAATTGTTGGAATTGAAGAACAGTACCTTTCTTTTTTTTTTTTTGAGAAAACTTGTTACATTACTGTTGAATATCTCTCTTGCAGTGTTATTAATCCTTAAGTTGTATTTTTTTTTAGCAATATATTTCTTATGTAATGTACTAGTAGAAAGTGGAGCTTTTCTCCTCTGGCCTCTGCTGAAAATGGACTTGTTATCCAGCCAAACAAGCCCGGTCAACAAATGTAAAATAAATAAAATAAACTACTCCAAAAAGTCTACATAGATTTATCTAATAGAATTAAACCATTCAATAAAACTAATCAAATTAAATCTAATGTCGATAATGACTCCAGGAGAAAAAACTTCTGACATAGAAGAAATGTAAATATGTTTAATAAATTTATTTATTTTATTTATTTTACATTTGTTGACCGGGCTAGTCCAGCTGGATAATTTCCATTTTCAGTGGAGGCCCAGGGAGAAAAGCTCCTCAGATTAAAACAAGGTTATAGAAATTAAACATTTACAATAAATGCAAGTAATAAGAAAACACATAGTGTTATCTACTTATTGAGAAAGGCATTAATTCTTTAAAAACTACACTCCCTCCAGGTCCTTGCATACATATTAGTGTATATATATGTATATACATACTTGTAAAAGACATTGTTTGTATTTTTTTTTTTTTTTTTTTTTTTGAACAGTAGTAACAGTACAGTCATTCAGTCATTTGTGATCACAGAGAAAGATTGCAGTTTTGAAATAAGGAAGTATGATAGTAGAAAGTAGAAGGTAGATTAGTCTGGATTGGTACAAGAGCAGAGCCAGAAGTTGTTCAGATGTACAAGAAGTTGTTTTTTAAAAAGATGAAAGGAGCCTAGAGAGGTAATGTGTGAGGGGAGGTTATTCCATATTTTGCCTACTGAGTTGGAGAAAAGGCAGTTACCTGCAGAATTTGTAATTCTAGTTGTGTTGACTTGTAGCTTTTCGGCGGAGCGCAGCTGTTTCAAGTTATTATAGGGGGTCAAGAGGTTACTAAGAGCAGGTGTCTTTGATGGTTGATATAGAATGTTATGTGTTATTAAGAGTTGTTGATAGATAAGCTTGTTAGGAAGTTCCAACCAGTGTAAGTGTTTTAAGTTTAGACAGTGGTGAGTTCTATACTGGGATGCTGTGGCAAAATGAGCTATATTGTGGTAGGATGTAGTAAGTTTCTTCAGGTTGCTTTTAGAGAGATTAGTATAAATAGAGGAAGCATACAGTAGGGTAGAGATAAGATGTGATTGTGCTAAGGTGGTCTGTGCTTCTGGTGTAAGGAAGGGTTTAATTCTGTACAATGAACCAATCTTTTTATTAACTGCTTTTATAGTGTTATTGATGTGATAATCATAGTTAAGATTGTTATCAATAGTAACACCAAGCAGTTTGGTAGTAGAGTCTGGGGAGATGAGGGAATTATCACTTGCAGTAATAGAGAAGTTTAGTTGAGAAGATTTGTGGGTAGGTGAAAATAGTAGTAGTTTTGTTTTCTTGGGATTGAGGAGAAGACATCTTTTTGAGAACCACTGTTCGACGGTAGAAAAGGTAGATTATGTGAGTGACTGGAGTTCAGATTGAGTAGAAGCTGTGCAGATAATGGTAGAATCATCTGCATATTGTATACAGGTAGTGTTTTGTATAGATGATTGGAGATCATTAATAAAGATAGAGAATAAGAGTGGACCTAGTATAGATCCTTGAGGTACTCCTAAAGAGATAGGTAGTAGAGCAGATAGAGAATTTTTCCAGAGTACTGCTTGTTGTCAGTATTCAAGATAAGATGAGAACCAGGTTAAGGAAGAGGAATCCAAGGCAAGGGATTTTAATATGTGTAGAAGAAGTGTATGGTTGACCATGTCGAAGGCTTTTGACAGGTCTAGGAAAATAGAAGAGGTTAGCATGTTGTTGTTACGGTTACAGTTGATGGTGTTGGTAAAAGAAAGTAGTGCAGTGGTAGTACTATGTGAAGGTCTAAATCCATGTTGAGTGTTTGCTAGTAGGTTGTTATGAAGGAGATGGTTAAGTAGTTGTTTGTGTATACATTTTTCCATGATTTTAGCTAGTGGAGATAATAGCGCTATAGGACGAAAGTTAGAAAGGTCAGTGGATTTGCCTCCTTTGTGTAAGGGTATGATGTGTGATATCTTCCAGATTGCTGGAAAAGTACTTTCTTTTATGGATCTGTTTATTAGGATAGAAACAGGGTAGGCAATAGCTTTAGCTGCTACTTGAAGGAATTCAGCAGGAAGCTTATCTGCTGAGAGGGTAGTGGGTTTAAGTTTTTGTAAGAGAGATTGTATGTAGATGGTGGGTATGGGTTGAAGTTGAAGGGGAGGAAGGGAGTAGTTGATGTTACTTAAGAGCAGTTGGGAAGCATCAGGAGATAAGTGGTTAGCTAGACTTTGTATGGAAGTAGTAAAGAAGGTATTGAAGTTATTGGCTATTAAAGAGGGGTTATCAGGGTCTAAGTTTTGTGGGTTGGGTGTAACTACTTTGCCTGGGGTAAGTAGATTATTGATAGTAGACCAGAACTTTTTTGTTCTTTTTTGGTGGATTGCTGAAGTTCAAAGTAATAATTCTTTTTATCTGAAAGGATAGCTTTTTTGGTATTGTTTCTGAGCTCTCTAAAGGTTTGATGATCTGCTGGGTTTCTAGAGTAACGCCATTTTTTCCAAGATTTATTTCTGAGTATAATTTTTTGTTTAGTATTGGAGGTTAGCCAGGGTGCTGTTTTGGTCTTTGTTCTAATGATATGACTTGGGGCATGTTGATTTAAGATAGCAAGGAATGCTGAGTTGAAATGTTCAACGGCATTGTTAAGTGAGAGGTGTTTTAGAGGGGTCCAGTTGTATTGTGAAAGTTCTGTTTGAAAGCGTTCAGGATTAAATTGTTTTTTTGAGTATAGTGTTCTATGAGAGGTAGGTAAGTTTAGATTAGTTTTAGCTCTAATGACATAGGTGAGGGAGTGATCGCTAAGGTCATCAGGAAGGATGCCAGTTTGGTAGTTTTGTAAGGGGGAGTTTGTAAGAATCCAGTCTAAGGTGGTTTCTTTTTTGCTCTTTTTATTTATTCTAGTGGGAATATCAATTAGTTGTTTGAAACCAAAAAGGTTTATATGGGAAGTGGGGTTAGCATTGTTACAAGATTTCCAATCAGTGTTAAAGTCCCCAAGGAATAGTGTTTCTTGAGGGAGGTTTTTAGAGAATTGTTCCAGAAGTTGTTCTAAAGTGGGGATGTTATTTCCAGGGGGGAGGTATGCACAGATGATGTTTATTGCTTTAGTAGTATTAATTTGAATTTTGGAGCAGATTACTTCAGCATTATTGTTTTGGGTAAGGGTAAGGTCAAGAAGAGTAAGCTTTAGGTTTGTTTTATATAGAATAGCTACTCCACCTCCCTTCCTGGAGGTGCGATCAAGTCTAACAATGTTATATCCAGGTGGGGTAATTTCAATGTCTTTAATAGAAGGTTTTAGCCAAGTTTCTGATAAGCATAGAATGTCAAAGGTGTGTACCTCTAATAGGGCATGGAGTTGACTAATTTTGTTACAGATGCTATGTATATTGAGATCGGCCAAGGTTAATAAGTTAGAGGGTGTAGTGGATGAAAGAGAGAAGGGTTTGTGTGTTTTGGTAGTAGTAGCTTGAGGGCCTGGGTTGGGGTGTATGTCACCATCTTGTAGTAGATGGAGTAGTGTAAAATAGTTTTCAAGTTTATGTTTTAGGAAGGTGTTGAATAATTTCTTTGTTTTAGTTTTTAGTAGTTTGCAGTGTAATAGCCTGTGGTATTTGGCAAGTAGGTATATGGATTGTGAGGAGGTATGTAAGAAGGAAGGAGGTGGGGATGTTGCAAGTGTACTAGTATGTTTTGAGGGAAGTGAGAGAGAAACAGTTATGGAGTGTTCATAGGAGGTTAGGAAGTAGGTAGTTATGAGAAGGAATAATAGTAAGAAGGAGATAGGTAGTTTCAGTTGTGACTGGAGGATAGTGGTAGTCATTATAAAATAGTTGAGTAATTGTGGTTAACTGGTGTGTTGTAGGTGGAAATACTGTGGGAGTGTAGGGCAAGTGGTAGGGGTGTGATATATTAGGTGTGTTAGTGAGAGAGGGGTCGGGCTGGTTATAGTAGGTAAGCAGGTGTGGCTAAGAGAAGGGCGGTTCACAATGTGTGAGGCTGTGAGTATGATAGGGTGGAAGAAGTAAGAGGTGTGTCTAGAGGCAAGTTAAATGTAGGACCCCTGGGGGTGGGTGGGAATTGGGGGTAGGGAGGGGAGCGGAGCGGGGCACACAGAGTAGACCAGAGGAGAAGGGAAAAAGTATCAGAGAAGGCAAGGGGAGTCAAGGCAGGAGAAGGTAGCCTAGGAGGAGAGTATGCAAAAAGAGACAGAGTATTGAAAGGAGGAAAGGGATTGGGGTAGGAAGGTGAGAATACAAGTGTAGGGTAGAAATGAATACTAGTATCTGAAATAGAGATGAGGAAAGGGTGACATGTAGTGGGCAACAGTGGAAGTGCAATAAGCAAACAAGGCAGCTTCCAGGCGTAGAGCTGTACTAAATGGGAGAGAGAGGATAATCTATGTAGCCATCCAAGGAGTGTGTGAGGTGGTAATGAAGGAATAAGGGGAAAGGGTAGCTGCTGGCTGCTTAGCTAGTGGCAATCTAAAAGCTTAGCAGGAACAGTTGGTTATAACTTAATACAGCATGACTAGGTAGACATACTTTCTTGTTTTCCTGAGGTAGAGGGTGGCAGGAGAAGACAATGTCCTGAACGAGTCCAAGGTTAGTATGCAGAGAGCACCCTAGTGGAGATAATAGAGGGATACAACCCAGGCAAAAACACAGGGTCGTTGAGGGGATAGCTGGTACAGGAGGGAAAGAGGACAAAAAGATAATGTTAAAATAAAATAGTAACATTCGGGGATGCAATACAAAGTCAAAATGCAGAAAAAATGCAGGTTATTCAACTGGTAAGCAGAGCAACTTAAGATCTAAGGAGTTTTAACACATAAAGATATGCATACAAATGGTAAACAGAGCACTTCAACTACATGTGTGTGTAGCTAATAGTATAGAGGCTATCGTTGGAGCAATTCCCACACAAATCAGCGTAAAACAATTGAACGCATTCGCGTTTACATGAACAACACAGCAGAAGCACCATACAGTCCTTCTATGAAGTATACTTAGTAATAATAGTGAAATAGTAAAAAAAAAAAAAAAATAGTAAGTCATAACACTAAACGCATTCGCGTTTACAGGAACAGCATGTGTGTAAAGCAGTAAATATAAATACTAGCATAGGAGCAGTCTCACATTAAAGGCAAAACCTAATAGCTAAACGCATTCGCATTTGCAAATACTATAGCAATTTAAGTAAGAAGGAACGGGTCTGTATTGTATGAACGAAAGTTCATATAAATGAATGCTCAAATGAGCAACAATGACGGACATCGAGATGTGTTTTGTGGGATTGCAGTACAGTGAAGATTGGAGTATTTGCCCTTTCCTCACTGTAGTGCAATCTCGAAGTTGGTATATATATTTAGCGGGGGGGCACACACCCCCCACAATATTGTTTTCGATGTCTGGCATTTTCGCTCATTTGAGCATTCGTTTTGAATTAACTTTCGTTCATATAATATAGACCCAAAAGAAACAATACAACGAGAAAAAATTAAACAAGTTTTATTTTTTTCTTGGTGTTAGTTCTTACAATGTTCAACAAAGGTCTAAACTATTGAGACATGTAACGCTAACTAAAGTTGAAGAATAGCTAAGAAAACTTAAATAATAAAGAACAATATATACTAAAAAATCTAGGAGCCAAGATGAATGGTCACACCAAGAAGAACAAGTCCTAGTAACAGAATATATCAAGGGTGAGACCAAATGAAGCCAAATAAATCAATAGACACTTTATTGTAGTAAGTGCTGTCACAGTACCTTAACAGTGCTTCTTCCAATTATAAAAAACACTCAATAAAACTAACATTTGTATAGGTACAATTAAATAGCATAGTTCAGAAAAAACTTCGCAGTCATTAAAACATCAGCTTACATCACAATTAGATGAATAGCTTTTAAAGAAATAGGCAGTATAAACTATCCATAAGCAATCATTCAAAAACAAGTAACCAGCAAAAATAAAAACATAACATTATAGACAAATAAAAACAGATAATTTACTTCAAAATCCTAGCAGCTAAAATCGGTTTCAGGGGAAGTTTATCATTAAGCCCTTTGCCACAGTCTGCCCTTAACCTAGTAATCCATTTACTTTCTGCTGTCTCAGGCCTATTCACCAAATCATCCCTTCACTCACTGGGACTTATAAGCTATTGTTGTTGTTGTGTCTTTCGGCTTTTCCCGGGTAGGGGTTGCCACAGCGGAACTCCGGTCCGCTAATGATTGGTAGTTGATTTTTACGTGCCGAGTTACCAGCTCTGACGCACAACCTTCAACGAAGGTACGCCCATTCACGCATGTCTCCACGCAGAAGACGCTCTAGCTGAGAATTGAACTGGACAGCGTCTTACTGTGAGGCGAAGACTAATAAGCTGTATCACCATAAATTTAAGAGTGTGAAGATCCATGAAGGACAACATGCTTGGCCAAGGAATTAGTGCAGATACTATTTCTGATGTTATAGACATGTTCCCTTAGCCTATCCTTAAGGCACCTATCAGTTTTTCCAACATAAAATGAGTGGCACTCCATACAATAAGCCAGATAGACCAGATGACAGGTATCACAACCAGCCCGAACCTTAAACTTGAATTCTTATTGGAGAAAACTCATAGAAGGACCAAGGTATTGCGGGCAAATAACTAGAAAGGGAAAGGTAATAGAATGACATGAAGCTAAGCAGAAGTTTGGACTGCTAATTAGAGACTGCCTTTCTTACCAGGGACTGATAACAGTGCAGGCAAAGAGAAAGGGTCAGTGGGTGCTAAGTGAAAGACCACCTCGGGTAGTTTTTAGTTGAGTCTAGAACAAACGATAATTAGTAGGGCGTATAAAATATTGCATGATGACAATCAATCGGAGGAGATCAGAAAAGATTGTGAAAAGAAACTTGAAAGGCAATTTACAAAGGAACAATGGGGAGGACATCTGTAGTTTTCCCTTTTATGTAAGAGTCCAGAAGGTTTATGGTTTTTACAGTAGGTATTTTTTATACCCGAAACAGACTTCACAGAGTTTTTTTACTCAGATAAGAAATGCTGCAGTTGTGATAGGAAAGAGAGAGGTAATTGGGAACATGTATTTTGGGAATATAGTAAGTAAGCAGATTTTAAAAATTTGATACAAAGTACTTTGTCACAAATATTGGGGAGCAAATGGTTGTAACTAAGGAAATTATTCTTTTGAGCTGGGGTATAGCATCTAAATTGTCAAGACATAGTAAGGCTTTTTTAAGTTCAATATTGTTGGCCGCCAAAAAGCAGCTACTACAAAATGGAATTCAGAGACTAGAACAACTGTAATTAAAGTAATGAATATTGTAAAGGAGATAAAAAAAACTTGAGGTGGGCTGTTTATAAAAGTGAAGGAGAAAACTGCATAGAAATAAATGGAATTTATGTGAACAGTACATGCAAAATAATGATCAGGAGGGGTAGTGAGGTTTAACAGAAGGCAGAAATTGAACAATTTATGTAATGTGAATAAATGGTAATTGTTAAAAAAGAAAACATGCATGCATATTGCATGAAAATTTTTTTGTGGTTTTTGTCTTTTGTGTTAATGCATCTTGTACCTATGTCATTTTTTTTTAAATATGATGATTTAAAGCTGTTAAAGAATAGAATAGGGATTGGAGGACTTTTTCATTCCGTGGGTGTTGGCTGCTGTAGCTCTATATAGTAAGAGCCAGATCAACAACATTGTTTGCCTGTGTCTAGACCCTTTTCAGATCATTTGGTTGAGTCCTGTTTTGTCACCAAGAGGGCCATAGACCTTGCAAATTCTGCAAAAGGTTAGTTCTGTTAAAGGACTAGTTACTTCCACTGCATATTTTAAGAATGTCTCTTAAGTTAGTGTTTGATTCTTCATAAGATTATTGTTGCAGTTTTCATTATTCATTACCAGTGGGACATATCTTCCAAGTTAACAGTATGTTTAGCCTGTCTACAAAGCTCAGGCTCCTTCCTCTTGTGCTGTATATCTGCCCTTAACAAGAGAGGATGTGCTTGTATAAGAGAGCTGTGTCGTTGCACTGAAAACTGAATGATGTTCTTCGTTCCACATTGCTGCAGTCCTAACTATTGGGTAGTCCGCTGTCCAGTCGGCCCGAATACCAGAGTATATGGCTGACGTCGGTCAGGGCGCATTAGACTGACGTCAGTACGTCAGGGTACTAATGCGCATGACCGACGTCATATCCTCAGTCTTTTTTTGCCGCATGGTCCGATGCAGAAGCAGTTTTGCGAGTGCAGGTTGGCGTTCTGAAATTTTCTGAACTCGGAGTTTCAGACCGAATCAGAGTTGGCTAAGTACCCCGTTGGGGAACATTTTGGTTTTTTCTTGCCTCAGTATTTAACCGGATGTCAGAAAAAGTGAATAACTGTATTTCTTGTGGGAAACAGATACCTCATAGGGATTACCATACCTTGTGTATACCTTGTTTAGGGCCTGAGCACGACGTTGTTGGATGCCGCTCTTGTGCTAGGTTTAACAAACGCACTATTAAGAGAAGGTTAGACTGTGCCAGGTTAGTGTTTGGGAAGCGTTGTAATTATAAAATGCCGCCGGATGCTCCGGCCCGCTTCGTCAAAAGCGCAAGGACAAAACGGCAAGCCTAGGGTTGATGAACCGCAGTCCCGGACGCCGGTTCTTTAGAAGGCTCAGTGGAGCCAGAGGTTTTGCCAGGAGTTTCTTTGGAGTCTCAGGCAGAGACTTTACTGTTACAGGATGTGCCTTCTCAGGAGGTAGGCCAGGCTGAGGGGGCTTCTCAGGTAACTGTTCTTCCCTCTCTTCCCAAGGTAGTTAGAGCCTCTCCTGTTTCCAAAACTTTTTTGAGAGGTAGGCCAAGTTTGGCTTCAGTGGGGGCTTCTCCTAGCACTTCAGGTTCTGTGCCTAAGAAACATATGCTTAAAATGGCAGAAGATTTGATTACTATGATTAGAGGTTCTATGCCCCCTCCTGATAAGAGGCCTAGGGTGGAACCTGAGTTTGATAGTTTTGAACAGTGTTCAGAAGCTTCTGAGTCTTCTGCGGAAGATTTGCACGAGTATCCTCCTTATTCTGATTCTGATGTGGATGATTCCACTCCTACAGCTTCTCCTCCTGAGGATTTCTCATTTTCAGAGACTCTGCATTCCATGAGGGAGCACTTTAAATGGGAAGGCCAGGATTACTCTGATTCCAGGAAAAGGCTTAGGGAATTCTTGTTTTTACCCCAGCATAGGCCCTTAGCTATACCTCCTGTGTTGCATGTGGTGGAAGATGTTTTTTATGGAGGCTTCCCTGAACCCTGATTCTTTGCCTCCTGCTCCTGTTAAACCTGATAGGTACTATAGGGTGCCTGAAGCTCATAAGTATCTTTTAAGAGTCCTAGGGCAGACCCGAAACTGTTTCTCAGGGACCTAAAGGTGTTAAGGCCTCTGTGGTTAAAACCCTGTTCCCACTGATAAGGAGGCAAGGGCTTTGGATAGATGGGGAAAGAAAGTGTATACTTCTTCCACTTTAGCCATGAGGCGTTGAATTGTCAGTTTCACATGCTAAAATATCAAAATTATCTCCTTTCACAACTGAAATCTAAGGTGGATGCTTTGGCGGAAGGTATTGAGTGTAAAGAGTTGCTGGATTTAGTTCATGTGTCTGAACAAGTGGGTAAGCATTCTTTGCAATGTGGTTTTGATGCTGTACAGGCCTCCTCGAGGGTGGCTGCCACTAGTTCTGTTCTTCGCAGGCATGCCTGGTTGAGGGATCAGAATTTAGCTGAGCATGTTAAGACAAGGATTTTGGATGCTCCTTTACAGTCTGATGTGTTGTTTGGTTCACCTGTGGAAGCAGTTTTAAAGAAAATGGAGGACAAAGCTAAGTCTATGCAAACTGTTAAAGATTTTTTGCAGGTACAGCCACCGAAGTTTAGTAGAAATTGGCCTACTAAGGGATGGACATATCCTGCTTATGATTCCCAGTCTAGGGGTAGGTCTAGACGTGGTAGGGGCAGAGCTCAAGGTTCTTTCAGGCCTAGAACAGGGAGTTCACCTGCTCAGACTTCTGGTGAGGGCAGGGGTCAGTCCTTTCATAAACAGACCCAATGACCTGACTTTTCAGCTGCCAGTAGATTCTCGTCTGGCAGCTCCTTTGGGAGGAAGACTGTCTCTTTTCAAAGAAAATTGGGATTTAATCACTCAAGACAGATGGGTGTTGGATATCATTCATCACGGTTACAGGTTTTATTTCCATACATTGCCCCCTTTCAAAGGCATGCCAGACGTTCCTCCTCCACAAAGGAAAGAGGCTCACAAGCAAATTTCTCTGTTACTCCAAATAGGGGCCATTCAGCCAGTCCCTGTATCAGAAAGGGGCCTAGGATTTTATTCTCGCCTGTTCCTAGTACCAAAGAAGGGGAACACGTGGAGACCAATTTTGGATTTATCTATCCTCAACACTTATCTGGACATTCCAAAGTTCAAGATGTTGACGTTACAACAGCTTTTACCTCTGCTGGGCAAAGATCACTGGATGGTAACTTTAGATCTCAAGGAAGCTTACCTTCATGTGCCTATAAGACAAAGTTGCAGGAAGTATCTGCGTTGAGCTGGAAATTCTCATTATCAGTTCTCTGCATTGCACTTTGGCTTATCTACTGCGCCCAGAGTATTCACAAAGGTTCTGGCTCCAGTGATAGCTTACTTCAGGCTAAAAGGAATTCAAATCTATCCTTACTTGGACGACTGCCTGATTCTGGCTCAAGAAAAGGAAGACCTTCTACAGCATCTGGAATATGTTATAGCAGTGCTAAGATGCCTAGGGTATTCTGTGAACGAAATAAAGTCCAGTCTAGTACCCTCTCAAGATATGTGCTTTCTGGGTGTGAGACTGAATACAGCAGCCCAGATGGCCTTTTTAACCCCGGACAAACAAAAGAGTCTATCCCTTTACTTCCATCAACTATCTCATCAGTCCGTGCTGACTGCAAGGACAGTCCTTCAAGCATTAGGGTTCATGGCATCTTGTATTCTGGTGCTTCCCAATGCCAAACTGCATATGAGGAAGCTGCAATGGTATCTCAAAAATGTATGGACACAGCACTGCCAGGATTTGGACACTGTCATTCAAATAATACCTTGCCTTCAAAAAGAATTTTGTGGTGGGCTCAGGAATGTCACCTAAACAAGGGACTCTCTGTGACCCGGCCAGAGGCGAGTCAGATTCTAACGACAGATGCCTCAGACATTGCTTGGGGAGCTCATCTAAATGGAAAGTGGATACAAGACAAGTGGCCTGCCAGACTACAGCATCTACATATCAACATGAAGGAGATGTTAGCAGTCCAATTTGCATTAATGGCTTTCAAGGAGTTACTTCTTCCAGGGCAGGTGTTGATTCTAACAGACAACACAACTGTCATGTGGTACATCAACAAACAAGGGGAACACATTCTTACCCATTGTGCAGGCAAGCAATGATTTTATGGGAGATTGCTCAGCTTGCAACTTACTCTTCAGGCAAGGTTTCTGCCGGGAGCACAGAACTCCTTAGCAGATGTGTTAAGCAGACAAATCATGGATCCCCACGAGTGGAAACTGGATCTTCATGTATTCCAAAGGTTGACAGTGTCCTGGGGAACTCCAGACATAGATCTGTTCGCTTCTCCACTAAACCACCAGCTGCCAAAGTTTTGCACAAAGAGGTTACATCACACAGCTTGGAAAGTGGATGCTCTTTCTTTCAGTTGGAAAAATCTTCATGTGTATGCGTTTCCACCTCTGCCTCTTCTTCCAAAGGTGCTTCTAAAGGTCAGACAAGACAAGCCAAGGATGATTTTAATAGCTCCAGATTGGCCTCGGCAGCATTGGTACCCATTACTGAGGAGTCTAGTAAAGAAGCCTCCATGGCCTTTACCCTTGGTTCCACACCTGTTGTCTCAGAGAGACGGCCACCTGCTCAATGTCAAGCTTCGCTCTCTTCATCTAACAGCATGGCATATTCTGTTTTGAGAGACAGCCGGTCTCAACTTCCTCAACAAGTTTTAAATGTGATTATGGAAGCTAGAAGACCTAGTACAAGGAAAGTGTACGCAGAAAAATGGAAGAGATTTTTATTTTGGTGTACAGCAAAGAATTTGGAGATTTCTGAGCCTAATTTGAGTGTGGCTCTTCAATATCTTACTGAGTTATTGGACAAAGGTTTGTCCTTCTCTTCCATTAAAATTCATGCTGCAGCAATTTCAGCTCACTATGATTGTGACCCACCATTGTTTTCGCATCCTTTGTTCAAGCAGTTTCTTAGAGGGGCAAAGAATATAAGGCCCCACGTAGAGCTCCTACTCCTGCTTGGGATCTCAATTTTGTGTTGGAAAACTTACTCTACAACCTTTTGAGCCTGCGGCTACTGCTGAATTGAAATACTTGTCATGGAAGACTGCTTTTCTGTTGGCTATTACTTCTGCAAGAAGGGTGTCTGAGTTGCAGGCCCTTATGGCAGTAGAGCCCTTTTGATTTTCCATAAGGATAGGGTATCATTACGCACTAATCCTTCCTTTATGCCTAAGGTGGTTTCTAGTGTGGCTTTAAACCAAACTATTCATTTGCCTACTTTTATGCAGACCCCCAAAATAAAGGGGAAAAGATTTTGCACACTTTAGATGTACACAGGCAATTGCGTTATTATTTAAGCAGGACTAAGGATTTTAGGCAGTCTCAGCAGTTGTTTGTTTCTTTTGCTTTGAGTTCAGGGCAAGCCTGTGTCAAAACAAACTATTTCTAGGTGGATTGGGTTTTGCATTGCATTTTGTTATTCCCATCATGGCAAGGAGATTCCAGCTGGGATTAGGCCTCATTCCACTAGGGCTACTGCCACTTCAACAGCATTTCTAAGGGGGGTGGCTACTAAGGATATTTTGGAGGCAGCTACTTGGAGTTCAGTGCATACTTTCTCTAAGCATTATCACCTTCCTCTCTACTCTAAGTCTAGGGCTGGTTTTGCCACAGCTATTTTGCAAGGCATGTTGTCAGCGCCTGCTTCTTTATGATTTGCCAGCCTCCCTTACCTCTGCTTTGGGATTCTACCCAATAGTTAGGACTGCAGCAATGTGGAACGAAGAACATAGTACAGTTTTGTACCTACCATAAATGTAGATGTTCGAGGATCCACATTGCTGCAGTCCAATTTACCCTCCCTCCTTCCCCTCTCTGTTTAGGGGTGGTTGTGTAGGTGAGGTTATATGCTGATATTTTTGTATATCTTTTTGTATATATTGTGCATATTTTTGGTGCAGGTATATTGGGCCTTGTCTTTTTAGGGTCTTCTGACATCTGGGGCAAGAAAAGACTGAGGATATGACGTCGGTCATGCGCATTAGTACCCTGACGTACTGACGTCAGTCTAATGCGCCCTGACCGACGTCAGCCATATACTCTGGTATTCGGGCCGACTGGACAGCGGACTACCCAATAGTTAGGACTGCAGCAATGTGGATCCTCGAACATCTACATTTATGGTAGGTACAAAACTGTACTTTCTTGCTGCTGTTTTGCATATGCTAAGTTTTGTCAACATTGCATGTAATCATCCATATCAGTCAGCTTCAGTTACGTTTTCAGACAAATAAGTATCCTGTTGGTGACCCCTTGTCTTTTGCTTAACTTTTTGCTTGAAAGTTTTGTTTGTCTCAGAAAAAAGTAAAGTGTGAATGCAGGCATCAGAAATCATATAGAGATTCACTTGAGATTATTTTGCTTAGGGGCCAAACAGCATAAAATGGTAAAATTTGACAAACATTTGTCCCCTTGACTATCAGTAGGCTAAAATCCCTTATGTCTTACTCAGAAAAAAAAGGCTTAAGAACTTGGCTGTCATAGTTATCAAATCATCTTCTGTGGACCTCCCTCTTCATTTGAAAAAGAAAAGAAAATTTTCGAAAGAGGTATTTGGTTTGAGACTGATGGCTCTGCCGAGGCACCTCTGCAGACCCCGTACTGTTTTCTTCTCCTTGGCCATCTAATGAGTTTCCTTTGGTGGCCATTATAGCCAAGGATACTTTCATGACCAATAAGACTAAATGTTCACCTGAGACAGCTGGAAAGAGAGAACCTAGATTGATCTTATTTGAGGGTGAGGGTGATGTCCATTGACTTTTAATTTGAGATGATATCCATGGCTCACTTTTATAGAGGATAGGCCTAGGACTTATACTCAGATGACCATATGTCTACATACTCCTAGAAATCTTTCTCAAAAGATTCAGCATATTTCTCCACCTTATACTTCTGTCCATCAGAAAACCCGTAAAGACAACAAGACTATCCCGGTCAACAAATGTAAAATAAAATAAATAAAATAAAGGTTAATTTTACACAAGGTTTCTTTAAATTAATTCATTCTTTTCAATCTTGTCAGCCTTTTACGTCTTCCTCCACTTCTATTTTAAAGAGGAAAACAGCCCCCTCTTCTTCTGGTGAAGAAGAATTATCTGATTTTGACAAATATCTTGAGTATGCCTCTTAAATTCCTTCCCCCCTCTGTGTTTGAATTTGGTGCAGATGATACTTTGTCCTCAGACTGCCCTAATGAAGAACATTTCTTTGGGGACGCTATTACTGAAATGAAGGACTTCTTTAAATAGGAAGGTAAAAAGGTTTGTAACTCCTAGAAACTATACTAAAAGCTTGTGAACCTGCACATTTCTACGCCTGTGGCTATTTCTCCAGTTTTGGTGACACTAGAAGATGCCTTTTTAGCTGCTTCATTGCTTGATTCACAGCTTCCGGCTGTTAAGAAGTGTGACGGGTCTTATAGAGCTCCTGATACCCATAAGTAACTTTACAAAAAATTCCACTACTGATGTTGCTTTTATTTCTTTGGATCCTGACAAAGAAATTAAACCTTTTCACTCATCTCATTAGATTCCTAATGATAAGAACAGCAGTGTCATTGACAGGTATGGGATAAAAGTGTATATATTCCACCGTAGCTTTTAGAGATATCTGCAAGACCCACATGAACAAATGTTTTGTGTCTTTTCTCAGCAATATGGATCAACCTTTGGCAAATCTTCCTAATTCTCAAGTCAGCTTTAATGAACAGACATGCTTAATTTTGCCTTTCAGGTAGCTAAGCACACACTGAAATTTGACTATGATGCTGTGGATGCAACCTCTAGAGCACATGGTACTGGCACTGTCATGAGAAGGTATGCTTGGTTTAAGACTGCAAACCTTTCATGAGGATGTTAAAGTTCTACTGTTAAATGTCCCTCTTGGCAAGCACTTGCTATTGAGAAATGCTTCAGCTGAGGTTTTCAAAAGGTTAAAAGAAAGAGGAAAACTCATGAAGGGAGTAAAAACAGCTTTTTTATCTCCAGTTGTAAATTTCAGAGGAACTAACCAACCAATGCAGGATCCTTTTTTTAATAAATATCTGAAATCTGGTCAGCAAAAGTCTGGAAAAGAACAGTTTAAAAGAAAATGAGAAGGAGACTCCAAAAGAAAACCTAATGGATCACAGAGAGTCCAACACTTAAAGAATAGTAGTCCTGCAAATAATCCATCCATCCTCACATCTGCCTTCCTCAAAAAACTGGAGGGAACCCTTTTCTTTGACATTTTTGGATACCAGACCATAACCATAGATGTTAGTTACTACGTGGTTAGTCTCCATTGGACGCTTTTCTCCCTGTCCTTCAGAAATCCCATAGACCTCAAAGGATCAACTTCATCTGATTCTTCCAGTTATTTCAGACTTTCTGCCTCCTGGTATCACAGAGGCAGTGCCTGCCAGTCAGTAAGAAGAAGGGTTTTACTCAAGACTTTTTTCTGTTACCCAGGAGAGGGGACACTTAGCGGCCCACTCTACATTGTTCCAGATTAAACATGTTTACGCAGAATTCAAAATGTTAATATTTCAAACTCAGTTCCTTATTCTTTTTGTCTCATCATTTTTTGTCACTTTAGACCTAAAAGGTTATCTTCATATTCTGGTTCACAAAAAGCACATATCACTCTTAATGTGTTTCCAAAACAGAGAATCTTATAAGTAATAGCTAATGTAGACATTGAGGCATATGTATTTTTCCTTATCTGGATGATTGCATAATTACATTCTCAACCAGTCAGGAAATTTTAACAGTCTTGGAGTTTACATTGAATATTTTCCATTGTCTGAGATTCTCCTTGAACCTGAAAATGTCATCTCTGCATCCAACTCTTGGGTGTTTTTCCTGGGATGTCTTTTAGGTGACTGCCTTTCTTCCCGTGATAAGATGCAAACGTATCAGTTGTACTTCCGTAGTTTATCTCTACATAAAATGTGTAGTGTAGGAGAAGTTCTAAGAGTTCTAAGTTTCATGGCCTCCTCTATCCTGATGGTTTCTTATACAAGAGAAAGATACAGTGGTTCCTAAAGTCTGCTTGGGCTTAACACTCTCATCCTATCTCTTGCCCTATTCCAGTTCTCAACTTTGTAAAGAAATAAATCATTTGGTGGGCCAGACAAGTCCTGTTCAACACAGGAGACCTTTACCTCCTCCTAGTTCCTCTCAGGCAGTGGCCAAAGATGCTTCAAACTTTGCTAGAGGTGCTGTTTCCCAGGATGTCAAGGTACAGAGAATTTGGTAACTACAACACATGTGTAAACACATTAGTCTGAAAGAGTT
Organism: Protopterus annectens; assembly: GCF_019279795.1. NCBI lineage: Eukaryota > Metazoa > Chordata > Ceratodontiformes > Protopteridae > Protopterus > Protopterus annectens. Next base: position 966,716,059 of record NC_056739.1, read on the forward strand.
TATGGCTCTTATCATTGTTCCGATAGCTGTAAATTAATTATAGTCTCCAGGTACTCTTCTCGTGGCGACAGACAGCACCATAGTAATTTTGTACATACACTGGCCATGATTGCCTGGTAATTGGCTGTTCAGCACAGTTTATTCCTTCAGGCAAATCACATTCCTTCAGACCAAAATACAGTGGCAGACTTCCTGAAGAGATCCAGGATAGACCCTCAGAAGTGGATGCCAAACTATGTGGGAGGTCTTTCTGCAAATAGTCCACCAGCTGGTAATCTCTCAAATAGATCTGTTTGCTTCCAGGCTTGGCAGACAACTGAAACATTTCACTAGGACACCTTGCTAAGAGGCCTGGAGGACAGATACCTTTTCAGTTCCTTAGATAGGGATGTTGCTTTACACCTTCCTCCCAAGTTTTTCAAAAGATAAAGAAGGACTTGACAGATATGTTATTGGTGTCCCCCTTTTGGACCAGACCACACTGGTTTTCCCTTCTCATGTACCCAACTAATGGCATTCAGTCAGAAACTTTCTCGCATAGGACAAGGGATCTCTGATTCATCCAGATATTCAGAATGTGAACCTGTTTGGATGATAGGTTTTTGATTCCTTTCAGGCACCTTTCTTTTTTTATGGATGTACACCAGGTATTGAAAGAGGCAAGAAGACCTGCAACTATAAAATGTTGTTAATCTAAATGGAGAAAAAAATCTTTCATGGGTCAAAATAGAGGACAGGACCTGTCTCAAGTAGTGACATGACCATTGACTTGACCAATTCTGGCTTAGGATACACTTCAGTAAGGGTACATCTTTCATCCATTTCAGCCCGTTTGCCACTGGATTGCCCTTTATTTTCTCTATTTCAAGCCATATAGTTTCTAAATGGGATTGCACATATTAAACCACCAAGAAAGTATGTGGCTCCTGCCTGGGATTTGAATTTTGTTTCAACCTCTTCTTTGAGCCTGCAGCTATCTCTTCTCAAATTCCTTTTTTGAAAGACTGGTACCCTTAACCTCAGCTAGAAAGGTATGTGAATTACAGGCCCTAGTTTTTTTTACATAGATAGAATGCGTCTTAGAACCAGCTCTTCCTTTTATGACTAAAGTGATTTCCGAATTTACATTTAATTATCATGCTCTATACCATTTACCCTAATCTACAAGGTAAAAAGGATTGAATTCTTCATTGCCTTGATGCTCTAAGACGGCTGAGATTTTATTTGAATAAAAGTCAACTTTTAAGGAAAATTAATGAATAAGGGCAGCCGTGGTAGTGCAGAGGTTAGCGTTGCTGCCTCACAGCACAAGGTTCTCCGGTTCGATCCTCATCTGGGGTGCCTTCTGTGCAGAGTCTGTATGTCCTCCTTGTGGTCACGTGGGTTTCCTCCAGGTACCCCGGTTTCCTCCCACATCCCAAAGATATGCTGTAGATGGATTGGACAAACTAAATTGGCCTTAGGCGTGAGTGAGTGCATGCGTGTGTGTGTGCCGTCTGTTGTAGGTTGAGCGCCGGGCTGGCAACTCGACACTGTAAAACTCCATTGCCAATCAGGAGCGGACAGATGATCCACTGTGACGACACCTAACTGGGAAAAGCCAAAAGAAGATGATTTAAGCAAAATGAATCAACTTTTTGTATCTTATGATGAAAAGAAGGAACAGCCAGTTTCTAAACAAAATGTTTCCATTCAGTTCTATTTCAACCATGGCAAAAATCCTCCTACTTCTGATGCATTCTGAAGAGGTGTGGACTGTAGATCCACTGTGGAAGCAGCTACCTGAGCCTCTGACACTTTTACTAAGCATTTTGAACTGGATGCTTTCTCTAGAGACAGGACTGGATTCACTAGGGCTAGCCAACATTTCAGCCCCCTTCGCCATCTGTTATTGACCTTTGGCAATAATCCCATTAGTAGTGAATACCACAGCAGTGATCTTATGAAGACTGTATTACAGTTGTGTAGTAAACATATGTTAGCAGATGTTCAAATTAGGTCACTGTTGTAGTATTTATATCCTCCCTCCATCCCCGAGTGTTTAGTCTGACTGGATATGCAGTTATCTTGGTGGATAAGTCCCACTGGCAATGAATGCTACAACAGTGATTTATTTGAACTTCTACCATTATGATAAAGTTCCAGTGGATCACTGTACTTTCTACATTTGCTTATCTCTCCAGATGTGAAACACTGCAATCCCAGTTTATCTGGTGCAGAGTCAAGGCTTGATTACTGTGCCATTACTGTGATCTGTCCTGATATTGTCCTTAATTGCTTAACCTAACCTTCCTCCTGTTTGCGCTTCTGTATTCATTTTCCAGTCTGACAGACTTCAATGCATTCCTGGATCTTCACCTTTCCCTAAACTAGCCATTAGCTAGTAGCTTTCCCTGTTTTCCATTTCCAGTCTTCTCACTTCAGGGTATCCTCTTTTCTTTCCAACCAGCTGGCAGCATTTCTTCTCCACCTCCTTTCCTCTTCTTTCGCAATGACAAATTTCCCTCACCTTCTACTCTGTTGAGAGATTTGGTGCCATTTCCCTCCTTCTACTAAGTTCTGAGCAGGAAAGCATCTCCACTCTAGTTTCCTCATCTTCTCCTGTGGCTGCTTGCTTGAGTAGATTGAGTCCAATACTCCATATGCTTGTTGTAGCAGTTCATAACCTCTACTCCCTGGCATTTCCTACCAGAATTTTTGGCTGACTCATAATCTTTGTCTTACAGGAGGTATATTGTTGAGTTCACAGGTGATTACTAGGCTAATGACCCCTGGAAGCCTTTTTAAGTGTACTGTGTTTCCCAAATATGTTTGACAAATTTTGATAGACTAGTGTTATTTTAAGGAGTATATTTAAGCTTGGGCATGGGAGTCAATAATTTGGAAGCTGCCTCTATCTACTACAGACCAGGGGTAAATTTCTGAATCCCCATCCATTAGTCAAAGTATGCTTGAATTGGGTTAGGGAAGATATCATCTTCACTTAGATGTGAAGCCCCTTCCAAATAAGAGGTAGTCTGTTGAGACTCATACCTTTCCCTCCAACATGTTGAATTTATGTTGTAGACTAGGTTTTTAGGTCCTTAGAATGGGTAGTTCTGATGCTTTATCATTTGCGTATCTGTAGCAGATCTATCAGAGCAGGATCAGAAGATGCTTTGTAGACCAAACATAGTTTGCCTCTCTGCAATCTGTAGGAGTTAGAGTATCGGGATACTGGTTTGAAGCAGTCATCATAGGACATGTTGTTTAGGTCATGTATTCTTTTTCTGACAAGCATCTGCAGATGCTCCATTTGTTGCATATGCCTAATCAGATACATATCAGAGGGGATGTTGTACTAGATGACTGGTCTAATAAGGATGGAGTACAATGGAAAAATGACATCCTTGGACCATATCCTTGTTTATAAGTTGTGGAAATATAGAATGATTTCCTTACTACAGTACACATGATGGTCCCAGAGCACTAGTTCACATATTCATAGATGCTTACTAGGCTAACAACCACAATGGTGTTTTTAAGCCTAGCCATGCATCCTAAATCTCTGACAAGTTTTGATACCCTTGATAAGTGTAAGCAGGGGCTTGGAAGATGAAACATTTGCAAGCTTTGGCCTGGGAGATGAACCATTTGCAGGTTGCCTGTGTCCATTAGAGACATAGATACCAAACCAGCAATGAATTTCCTGTTCCCCATCCAAATGTCCAAGTTGCACTTGAATTGGGTTAGGGAGGAGCTCTGCTCTCACTGGGTCTACTCTTATAGGTGTATTATCAATGTGGTAATTTCCAGGGGTAGCTGTTTTCCCAAAGGATATGCATTTCTTGGTATTGATTTTAAATCATGGTTTTGGCATCAGTTAGTTGTCTGTGTAGGCCTTTTTGGATGGTATTGGTGTCATTGGAGGATTCTATGACTGTGCCTAGTATTGTACAGTTGTCTGAAGACTTCGCCGACCAGAGGCCCTTGACGTTGTCCTTGACTTCAGAAAAGTAAATCACAAAAAGGAGCAGTTCAACACTGAGGCTTAAGGGGACTCTGTGGATGTAGACTGTCCTATTCTAACTTCTTTGGTCCCATCTGTGAGTCAGCTGGCTATCCAGAGGTGACATAGGAGTTCACACCTAATTTTGTGAGTTTGTCTGCAATGCCTGAGTGGGGTATAATGCCACATGCTTTGGCCAGGTAAAGGTAGCCAGTACACACCATTTTGCCCTTGTTCATTGCTTTGGTGATATTCTTGAAGAACTCCACCAGGGTGAGTAGGCACGACCTAGCATTTAACAAATCCAAACTGGGTTGGATCCAATATCTGAAGGTTTCCTATGTCATTGATTATCGTGTCCATAATTCTTTCCAGGCTTTTGCAAATGACACTCGTCAGACTTATGATTATGTAGTTATCTAGATCCATAGATGGCCCACCCTTGTGTAGCGGGATGGCAGTTGCTGTCCTCCTTTCACTTGGCATAAAGCCTGTCTCAAGCCTGTGATTCTAGTGGTACTGATAGCCATGTTTCATGCTAATAAGGAAATTTCCTGGGATATTATCAGGACCCATTGATGTAGTATTCTTGACCAATGCAGGACCTAGTTATAGTTGGGGGAGTTATGATTGAGGGAATTTCCCAAGGGAAATCTGAGGGGAAGGATAAAATTATAGCAAAATTTGTTGGTCAGTAGGTTTGCTACATCTTCCAGTTCAGCATATTCATTTTCATATACAGTTAGTTCAGCACATTGTTGTCTATTAACTTTATGATTATGGACATGGCTATAGCTAAAGAATGACATATGATTGTCCTTGCCGGCTATTTTAACCTCACCTTTGGCTTTGGTAGACTTGATTAGACCCCTGAGGTGTTTGTTTAGATTGATGATGGAGTTTTTACCATGCTGGGTATTGCACTTCTTAATTTTTGCCATGATTTTCTTCCTTTTGTCATATAGCTTATTGATGTTGAGATTCCACCAGGGTGGCTTGTTTTTGAGTTTGTCCTGCGCTTATTCTGGATAGGTACACCTGTGTCTGTTTAGCCCTTGCCACGATTGTACAGGGTTTCTGTGAAAATTTCCGTATAAGCAGTTGTGTTCTCAGGGTTTTTAGGGGCTTGAAATTTTGCCATTGTCACTTAATGTTTGGAAGTTTGCCTTAGAATAATTCCTAAACGTTCTAGGGCTAGCTGGGGTCTTGTGTTTTATTTTCATTTTAGAGTAGACAGCTTTATAGTCTGACCTGACAAATGAGGACTTTACAATGTGGAGAGTGCAACATTCTCTTGTGTTTCTGGGGAACATATCGAGGATATTAGTGCATAGATGACAAATCTACAGCCAGATAATCCAAAAAAGAACTTCTTTATTAACAAATCCTCTAGTACCTCGGCACACCAGCCTTTACAGAGTGTAAAACTTATCCAAAGCAACAATCACTTAAGTAGCAGCACAAGTTAAGAAAATTCTCAATTATACAATTATTCACTTAATATAAACAAATACCTTCCAACTGCATTCTAAATTAAGACCTCTAGGAACAAAAGTATCATATTTCAATATAAAAATGGTTTCTTTATGTAACAACCCAGCTTTTATATCTGTATTATCAAATTATTCACAATAAATCTGATCTAAAATAGAAGCTTTAAGTCCCCCCTCATTCATACAGTGATGGGTTTTAAAATGTGCAGCAGTCGAGCTTTCCATTCTAGCCTTTGTAATATCACTCAGATGTTCCTGAAGGCGCACTATAAAAGACCTCTTGCTGTACCCAATGTAAAACTTATTGCATGGACCCCTCAAGGCATAAACTATTCCTTCTGAATCACAACTAAAATTACATGTTACATTATACAGATATTAGTGCCCCTAGTGGAAGCACTGACTAGCTGGTCCAGGGTGTTTGTGTTTACAAAGTCCAGGAATCTCTGGATGTGCATGTTTGGAGTTGTCCAAGATTCACAGTTGGCAGTTAGTCACCCATGAATATGGTGTTGGGTTGAATGGGGAGTGTCTCCATTACGTTTAAGTATGTGTTACAGGTTTCTTGAGTTGTAGAGGGGGACTTACAGCTTGCAAGAACATGGTATGAGATGTTCCCTGTTGTAATCTGGATGGGGAGAAGCTCAAGTGCATCATAATGTCTGACTAGCGTTGAGGTGTATTTGTTCTTGTTGTAAATTGAGACAGCTCCCCCCTTTGTCCTTTCCTGTGCAGTAGCTGATCTAAATGTGTAGAAAGCATTATAGTCCTGCACCGCTTGAGTGCTCTCTGTGGCTTAAAACCATGTCTTAGTAACTGCATAGATGCCTGCATTCCCCAGGGTGAAGAGAGCTTGCAGAGAATGGAGTTTCTTATTTAAACTCTTGCCATTGAGCAGAAACCTCTTTAAATTTTATTGAGTTGATTTTGCTTTGTTGAAAAGTTTCTCAGTTTAGCAATGCCTAGAAAAAGCACTATGGACTGGACAAGGTTTTAGCCAATATTCAAATGCATAGAGGGGACAGGTACAGAACATTCCTGACAAAGTATTGTGGTATGCCAACTCTGTCCTCCTTGGCTGGCAAATATTGCACCCCATTCAAATGATACCAAAAACTAAGCCAGTGGTGTTTTTGTTGTAAAGCTTTATCTTCTCCACACTATGACGTAACCTGGATGCTGTAGCTAGGCTCTTACACTTGTTTGGCTCGGATTCCATATCACCCTGCAGTAAGCTTACTTGCATCCATACCTGTTAGGGAGTTGCATCTTGTTTTCCCCAAAATATTAGGCCCTTCATCTCTTCAGCTCTGCACCCTTTTCCATCATGCACTTTTTTGTCTTAATGTGGTATAGCATGATAACTGTCCATCACCCAGATAACATCTCTTCTCTAGTCTTTGCTCCTTACCAGATGCTATCTCTGACCGACCCTTTTAGGTAACCAGGCATCATGTTCTGTTCCTTTTCCTTTCTTTGCAAGAAATACAGATGTATGATATTCTCACACAGACCTGCAATCCTCACGTTTTGTCTGTTTTTAATGAGCCCACTTCCACCTCTGCCTTCCTCACCAGTGGCTGTTTTTACTGTAATCAGTTTTGAGCCAGGCCATTTCAGTCTTAGCTCAGCTAACTCTGTTGTGACTTCCTGTAGATTTTCTATGTAGCTTGTAATCTCAGGCAGCTTCCACTACACTTTCACTGTGATGTGACTGCTGTCATCAGTCTGCTGACTGTATTAAGCATTGCAGTTGATTTTTCTATTCAGCTGTTCATTTTATTTCTGCCATTCTTACCTACTTTGTCCGCTGTATTTACAGACTTGTGTCTGTTTGGTCTGCATCCATAGCTGTAATCAGTTTTTCATCATAGGTTTCTATAGTACTACAAATCTGCGCTTGCCTTTTACTTGGCTTAAGAGTTCCAGTTTAGAACCACCCCATGTCATTATTTTCTCAGACACCTTTTTCCATTTCAGCACGTACACCTCTATCCAAGTTTATGACCATTCTGTTTCTCTTAAAAGTTTTGCATTTATTGGACTTTTCATCATCACCACATTACATGGCTTCAACTTTATTATGTATTGCTTCATAGCTTTCAGAAAACATGAAAAGGTATACTTGAATTTTGTTAACTGTATTCTTTCTGTTTTGAATTTTTTTTTTGTTCTTTTTTCCAGAGTATGTTGAGACTGCCCCGTACAGTAAGAGATACACAGAATCCCAGCTCCGGGCTGGAGGGGGTTATATTCTGCAGGAGTTCAATGAAACCCAGGTAAGGGTTACCAGCATATTCTGAAATGTTGCTTCACCTGACCTTTGAGCTAACCATTTGTAGCTTTTATTCGACTGTGATATGCATGATGAAAATATAGCATTGCTGCTTTAAAAAATCATGAGGAAGGTTGAGTATTTCCTGTGATATTTACTAAATGTCTTTCAGTAACATATGTATCCATTTTGATGATCTTGATGTTATGTGCTCTAAAATCTGTGATGGCACCTTTGACCTTCAGTGCTAATTTTACTAGTTTATCTTGATACCACTTTTCACATCAAATTTTACTGCCTGCTGGATCCACCATTTACTTTAATTTCTGCATTGGCACACCCACTCCACATTACCCCTGGGAGAGGAAACATTTTTATCAAAGGAGGTACCTAACTATTTCCAAGCTTAAGATAGGATTGCAGTGGAAGTTAGTGGGAAGAGGCCAGATTTTTCACCTGCATGGTAATGTGTTCCTTGGAATATATCTGCAGTGTTCCTAAATAGGTATAAAGTCTAAAATATCTTTCTGCTTTTCCCGGTTAGGGGTCGCCACAGTTGGTCACCACTTTGCAGATTGATTGGCCGTGGAGTTTTTATGGTGTTGAGCAGCCAGCCCGACACAAAACTTTCAGAGAAGGCACACACACACCTCCCTGCATGTCTTTAAAACTCACTCGACCGCAGGGAGGACATGTAGATTCCTCACAGAAGGTGCTCTAGCCGAGAATTAAATGGGAGAACCTCTTGCTGTGCTGCGACAATGCTAATCACTGCACCACCGCGGCCGACAGCTGTATAAATTGAACTTACCGTAATAATAGATGTTTCGATGATCACTACCACAGTAGCCTTAGCTATATGGGTTATATCCTGCCAAGGATATAACAGCCAGCCTGCTTCCAAAGCTTCATGCAACTAAACTGTCTAGCAGCTCGAGCCAAGCTGACTAAAAGACAAGCTTGAGCACAAAGCCCTTCTGAGCTTTCCTGCCAGCATAGAGATGCAGGATGAGCCCTAAAAGGACAATGCTAGGAATAACCAAAAATAAATGCCCACACCCTAGCATAAAAACACACCAAAAAACAAGAGGGAGGGAGCGGCTACTGCAGCAGTGATCATTTGAATATCTACTGTTATGGCAAGTTCAACTTACACAACTGTTCTATGTTGTTATTGATCAATGCTGCAGTAGCCTCATCTATATGGGTAGATTACCATAGCCAACTATGTTTGAGAGAAGGAAGGAGAATGGTCCTAGCAAAGCTTAATCTATATCAAGAGAAGGGATACTTCTAAAATCCAACCCTTTCCAAAAAAGCCATAGATGAAACCAAGACCCTGGTAGAGTGGGCCTTGACCATGCCCTGAATACATTTGTCATGGTGAGTATAACAAAAGGTAATAGCCTTAGACAACTATTTGGATGTAGTTTGTTTTGACACAGGTTGCCCCTTCTTACTTTCACAAGAAATGAACAATTGAGCCGAATATTTATTTATTTATTTCAGTTTGATGACCGGAGTGGTCCATTTTCAGTGGAGGCCTGGGGAGAAAAGCCTCAGTAACAAATGAAAGATTTAGTTCTAGCAAGATAGTACCCGAGTTGTCTGTGGACATCTAATGTATGGATTATCCTTTCTGTCTCATTTTTAATAAAGAAAATGGGGAGATGGATAGTTTGGCTTAAGGTAAACTCTGATACCACTTTAGACATAAAAGAAGGATTTGATGTCCTTCCATATCATTGTGGCAGTATTCTTTACAATAGGGATCCCCTCCCAAGGGTAGCTTGACATCCGGCCAGTATACAAAAACCTTCAGGTTGTAATAGGTGCACTGTACATCACATGTATGCTCCCAACACACAGCGTAGAGCATAAAGGTGATGTATGGATGTACCATCCTTAGAACTTCTTTGCCATTAGTCTGAATGTCATCTTCGATCATCGTTCTAAACGCATGTTTGTCTACTGCTTACCAAGCCACTTTCCAGATAACTGCCCCATTGGTGGGGGGGGGGTTCCTTACCCGCTTTTTATTGTTTGGTTTTTGGTTTCACGTCATTCAGAAAGAGCAGATGTCAGTGACGGACACAGATTCCCCGTAAGGATCGTCACAAGCAGTGTTTGTTTCGTTTAGGTGCTTCGCGCGACTATACATCTTGTACCATTTGTCAGGGGTTTATTCCAAAAGCCTTGCATAGTCTGCTCTCTTCTTTACAATTTATTTATAAAACCAATGAATTAAGTTATTGGCTAAAGATACTGTGGAAGAATCTTCCCTGCCCGAGGGTCAGCCGTCCTCAAAAAAACCCCAAGAAAGTTCAGTCAGATGCTTCTGCTGTACCATCTCCACCGGATGTCTCTGTTGAGGTTAATGAAAGCTCAGAGGACCACCATATTTTTCACTCTGATTTCTCTGCTGAGACCACTTCAGAGGCCAGCATGGATTCGGCTGCTTGCACGTCCATGTTGCCCTTGCAGAAATCTGCTTCTGATGTTGAGGTGGAATTGCAACTGATTATTTCTGAAGGACCTAGGGGTGTTCCTCAAGTCTTGATGAGAGAAGAGATACATACTATGCTTAGAATACTGTCAGGGTTCAGAGCCTCCTATAATCTTTAGGGCTGATGTTCCCTTAAAGAAGAAGCAGAAAACTAAGTACCTTTATCCTGATCCCAAAGATCTTCAGATTGAATGGCAAAATTTCACTCGAGGTCTGTTTAATGCCCTTATGGCTATGAAGCCTCCTCTAGGGGTCTCTTTTCCTGTTCCTTTGGTCTTCTACTCCTCTTAAGAGGCCTAGGGAGCAGATTTCATCTGATGAGGATGTAGATTCTGATGAAGAATTCTTGACCTTTTCTTTACAGATTCCCTCTCCCTTGTATTATAGCTCTGAGGAAGAGGAATCTATTAGTCCTGAGTCTCTCTTTGAGGAGATTTCTTTTGGTGACACAATTCCCCATATGATGGAGTTTTTTAAGTGGGATTGTGCTCAGGTCTGTGACGATCAGAAAAGGTACTATGAGCATCTTCAAATGGAGTCCCTAGGCCGTCTGCTGCCCTTCCTGTTCTTGCTGCCTTGGATGTTTTTTCCACAGCTTCTGAGTCTCCTGACTCCCTGTCTCCTGCTCCTAAAAAAACTGATAAGTTTTACAAGGTGCCTGAGGATTGCAAATTTCTTTATAGGTGCCCCTCTGCTGACCTTTCTGTTGTTTTTGAAAAGCCATCTAAACTTTTGCCTTCTACGAAGTTGTTTCCCTCTGACAGGGATAGAACTATGGGGAGGTTGGGTAAGAAAGTGTATACTTCTGCTACCTTGGCCTTTAGAGCTGTAAACTGCCAGACCCATATGACCAGGTATATTTTAGTTCTTCTCTCTCAAGCTTGTCGGTTAATTTCCAATCTTCCTGACTATAAGGAGAAGGCTCCAGCTGTTTCTTTATTAGGGGCTTCTTCTCAGGTTGCTCGCCATTCTACTAAATGCAGCTATGATGTGGCTGATTCCTCATCTACAGTTGCTGCCTTTGGTTAAGTGTTGAGGAGTTATTCCTGCCTTCGACTTTAACCTTTGCCTGATGATATTAAAGCTAAGTTGATGGATGCTGCTCTAGATAACAAACCTCATTTTGGTGCTGCTGCTGCTGAGCTGTTCAAGTCCCTTTAGGAAAAGGGTAAGGCTTTACAGAATTTTAAATACATTTTGTTTTACCTGCTTCCAATTTCAAAGAAATTATCGTAATAAACATGCCTTTGTCTGCAGACTGTCTTGCCTTCCCCTCCAAAGGTAAAAAGTGTGGTAGAAGGGCCCCCTGCTAAGTCTACTCAAACTCCTTTAACTCAGAAACCTCCTTTTTTGACAAATCAGGTGCTGTCTGATTATCCTTGCCTCTCAATCCCATTCCTCTCTTTCTGTCTTTCCCTGTCCGTTCCTATTTGGTTAAAGATCACTCAGAATTCCTGGGTTCTATCCATTATTTGCCAAGGGTATTTTTTATGATCAGGAAATCTCTTCTCCCCTTTTTGGGGATTTCTCAGCCTCCTCAGGCACAGCTGCACTTTTTTCCAGAGGTGCTTCAGGACCTGTTGTTTCAAGGAACAATTCAGGAAGTTCCAACTCCACAAAGGGGCAGGGGTTTTACTCCAGAATATTTTTGGTCCCCAGGAACAAAAGCACCTGGAGACCCTTTCTGGCTATCTCTTAGCTGAACAGCTTTTCGAAGGTTCCTTCCTTCCAGATTCTATCCATTCCAACTTTGTTTCCTCTTCTTCTTTCTCAGGTTTTTTTAGTTTCCCTGTATCTCAAGAATGCCTATCTTCATATCTCAATTCATTCCCTTTTCAGGAAGTTTTTGTTTTTCTGTTGCTTCATTCCATTTTCTGTTCTCTACTTTGCCCTTTGGCCTCTCTGCTGCCCCAAAGGTCTTCACCAAATGTCTCGCTGCTGTGATTGCTTTTTGCAGGTTAAGGGGAATACAGGTCTTTTTTTGTCTGGACTACCTGCTCATTCAGACCTCTTCTCCGGAAATCTTACCTTAGCATCTTCACTTTGCTGTTTGTCTCCTGCAAAGCCTATGGTTTACAGTGAATTTCCAAAAATCTTATGTGAATCCTTCTTAGGATTTTGTTTTTCTGTGGTGCAGGCCTAAGATGTTCAAATGCTGGCATCTCTGATGTCCACCGAAGGCTTTAGCTGTGATTGTATTCTTTCAATCCCTTCTTCATCTGGACTGCATTACAGCCAGGGAGTTTCTAAGGGGTCTGGGTTTCATGGCTTCCACCATTCCTATGCTTTCTCTGGCCAAGCTTCATATGAGAAAGCTCCAGTGGTTACTAAAGTCAATCTGGCTTCAACATTGTCAACCTTTGGATTTTCCAATTCCCCTTTTCCCCTGTGTCAAACTGGAACTTCAGTGGTGGATTCATCAGTTGTCCATCAATCCAGGGCTTCCTTTTCATCCTCCAGTCCCGTCTCAGGAACTCTTTACAGATGCCTCAGACATGGGATTGGGGGGGAGGGGTTCCTTCAGCCCTCTGAAAGTGAAGGGCCTTTGATCTCTTTGACAAAAGAAGGAACCCATCAATATCAAACAGATGAAACCCCTGCTTCTTGCTTTTCAAGCTTTTCACACTCCTTTCCTTGCAGGGGCCCCCAAAAGTCTTCACAGAAAATACCACAGTGTTAGTGATGTGGTACATCAACATCTAGCTGTCCCATATCAGGTGACCCTTCAGGCAGTTTACATTCCTTAAGTTCAAAACATTGTGGCAGATTATCTGAGTTGGCCCATAACACAATCTCACAAGCAGATGTTTCACAAAGATGTGTTTGTGGATAGTGTTTGTGGATATTGTCCACCAGTGGAGTACTCTTCAAATAGACCTTTTTGCCTCCCCTCTGAACAGACAACTTTCTCTCTTTTGCAACAGAGTCCGATGTCCTCTGGTTTGGATGGTGGGCACCCTCCCCTTTTCTTGGAAGGGGATGTTTCTTTATGCCTTCCCTCCCTTTCCATTCATACCGAAAGTCCTATTCAAGATAGAACAGGATGTTCCCAAAATCTTGTTGGTAACTCCCTTTTGCCCCAGACAGCACTGGTTCCCTCCTCTTCTGCACTTGGCCAAGGGCAGTCATCACAAGTTACCTCACAGGGTGGCTCTCTTCACACAAGACATCCCCACCTGTCCACTCTTTAACTGACATTGTCGGTGAAAGGGTCTTGAAGGAGGCCAGGAAACCAGAATATGTCATTTGTCCAAATGGAAGAGATTTTCTTTCTGGTTTCTTTCTTATAACCTAGATCCACTTACTGTGGGAATTTCTTTGGTCTCCCTTAGTTGTGTGAATTGTTCAATGCTGGGCTGGCGTTCTCTTCTGTTAAAGCCCATTGTCAGCCATTTCTTCTTGTCTGCCGTTGACTCCCCCTTTGGCTTCTAGATTTGAATTAACAATTTCTAACAGGCTTCCTTCGTATTAGTCCTCCCAGAGAGTCTCTACCTCCTTCATGGGACCTAAATTTTGTTTTCAAAAAGTGACTTGGGCTCCTTTTGAGCCTGCTGCTTCAGCTTTACAGCATTATTCGTAGAAGGCTGTTCTTCTTTTGGCCCCTACCTCAGCCAGACAGGTGTCTGAGCTGCAGGCCCTTATGGCTGTTCTTCCTTTTCTGTTTTTTTTTTTCATAAGGACAGAGTGCCCCTTTGTACTAATCCTTCTTTTATGCCCAAGGTGGTAGTGAGTTGTCTCTTAATCAGTCAATTCATTTGCCCACTTTTTTCCCTTCTCCACAGTCTGCTAGTGAAGAAGGTTCTTTACACTTTAGATTTTCATAGACAATTCCGATATTGTTTGGATAAAACTAAAGCCATTTGTAAATCTGAGCAGCTTTTTGTTTCCTTTCATCCTAGATCTTTAAGTTTGGCTGTTTCAAAGCAAACTGTTACTTCTGGATATTTAAAGCCATTTCCTTTTGTTATTCCTTTCATGGGAAAAGCCTTCTTTCGTCTGTTAAGGCTCATTCTACAAATGCTATGGCTTCTTCTGGTGCTTTTTTCAGGCGCTTGGATACAGATTCTGTTCTTGAGGAAGCTACTTGGACTTCTTTGCATACCTTAAAAAAGCAGCATAATTTGGATGCTTCTAGGGCTAGAGGTGGTTTTGCCAGGGATATCCTACATGGTTTCCTTGAGAGCTATGTTGGTCCTACCTCCTCCCAACTTTCTTCCTGACCTTTTGTGCTCTTCCTATTATAAAGACTGCAACAGTGATATGGAAGGACATAGTTCAGTTGTGTAAAATATTACCTTAACAGTAGATGTCCTTCCCTTCCCCCCCTGTTACTTTTCTCTTGCTGGATGTACTTATTACCTCTTTATGTCTGTAGACTGTTGTTCCTACTGGGACTTTTCAGTCAGAGTATCATCTTTTTATGCCCTACACCACGCATGGAGAGCATATGTGTGGCATATGGCATACCTATTAAAACCTAAAGGCTTTGGTATACTGGCCAGGCATCAGGCTACCCTTGGCAGGGGATCCCTATTATAAAGAGGACTGCAACATGAAGAGAAGGACATCTACTGTTAATGGTAAGATTTTGTACAACTGTACTTTTTCAAAGAAATTCTGTCTCTGTAGAAAATTAAATAGAGCTTGCAACTGAGATGCCTTTCTGTTAGAAGTCAGAGCAATCACTAAAACTGTTTTCCATGTTAAAAACTTCATCAGCCAGATTAGCTGGTTCAAATGGAGAAAGAGTTAGCTTCACTAACACACAATTAAGACCCCCAAGGAGTGCCAACTGGTTTATTTGAAGACCACTTAAGCAAAACCCCTTTCAAGATCATTTTGAAATGAGACTGCCTTGAAAGAGGAGGTTCCAAGGGGCAGACATGCTGGAATGGCCAATAAATGAACCATGATAGAGGAATAATATAAGCCATATGATGGCAACTCATACAAATTTTGTAAAACCAGATAACAACTAGCCCAGAATAGGTGCTGATTGTATTACTGGCACCATGTGGAAAAGTCTTTCCATTTGCTAATATATGGTTTTCTACTAGCAGGCTTTCTTGCCTCCATTAGTACCTGCTGCATGTTCTCAAAAAAACAGGTGCATAAAAGGAATTAAGACCCTATTATCCAGGCAGACAGTTAAAGATGATTGATGCCAGGGTGTATCAAACACCCCTATTCTTATGTGAGTAGATCATACCATTCAACTGTCCAGACTTTTGCAGAATGTCCAGATCTTTGCCTGATATTTTTTCTGTTCCTCATGAAATTTGCAGTTTTCTGGCAAATCATTGAGCTTTGAAATCCCTAAATAATAATAATAAAAAATAATGACAGTTTTTTTTGAGTTTCAGACTTCATGTCCTTCAGAAAATACATAATAATGCAAAATATGTTATTCTAGCAATTTTCTAAGTTTATAGTAGCAATATTTAAAATATGTCCGTATTTGTGGGCCAGTGTCCAACCCTTTATTTTTGGCTTTGTCCAGATTTCTAGCACTGAGAGGTTGAAAGGTATGGATTAGATTCATTCTGTGAGGAAGTTTGTAGTAATTGTCCCAGAACATTTCCAAAAGAAGGGAGAGCCATAGTTACATGGACCAGAAGGGAGTCACCACAACCATTTTGTGGGATTCCTTCTGAATTTTCAGAAGTATCCTTGATATTAGTGGAAAAGGTGGAAAGGCATACAAGAGCATTCTTGTCCAAAGAAATGAAAAAGGCATCTATCTTTCAGGCCTTCTTTCACCAAGTCCTGAAACAGAATTTTGCCAGTTGACTGTTTATTTTACATTTGTTGACCGGGATAGTCTAACTGGATTTATGTCCATTTTCAGTAGAGTCCCGGGGAGATAAGCTCCAAGAGATTACTAGAATACTAACATACAGGTACTAGTTGTTATACAGTTAAATACAACAAATTTTAAATAGTTCAGGAATCTTCACAGTTTATACAAAAAACATGTTACAAGCATTAGATAAGATATTTTAGACTTCATGTACAAGACTTCATTAGTAACTAGAAAGTAATTGTTAAACAAATGCATACTTCAAGTTTCAACAGTTCAGCAATGCTCACAGTTTAAACAATACTTGTTGCCTGCCTTAGGTAGGATGGTTTAAAATTATATGCAGACGAATTTAACTAGAGATAACTTAAAATACCTATTAGGATAAGATATGTTTTTGCCAAGGATAGGCCTTGATCTAAAAAGACACAGAGCAGGCATTAGGTCTTAAGAGAGGGCATTTGGGATATAGCATGAGATTAGTGTAAATGAAGACAGTGATGTAAGTTCATGGGGGAGTTGGTTCCAATACTTTCCAACTGCATTTGAGAACAGAGCATCTCCTGCCATGTTATTAGATTTACATGTTGATACAAGTAGTTTATTAGATGAGAGTAAAGTTAAAAGGTTCTTATATTGGGTAATGAGACTAGCAAGTATTGGGGTATTGGTAGGTAGGAAAAGGGTTTTGTGTGCAGTGGTGAGTTGTTTAAAGTGAATCTGATTCAGAAGCTCTAACCAGCCTAATTGTTTCAGATTGTCAGTGATGAGTCCTAAAGGAGGAAGCAGTAGCAAATCTGGCAATGCTATTGTAAGCATTGGCTAGCTTGTTAAGGTTATTTTTTGACAAGTTAGTATATATGGAAGAAGCATAAAGAAGTGTGGAGCTATATCCCAAGCTAACATGGCTTGTCTGTAAAGGTGGCACAACCTGGTTCCTCCTTGCTTTTTGATGTACTTACATGACTGTGGTATTGTCTGTAACCACTTGATGAGGTCCTGTGGATCAAAGATGGTTCAGAGAGTTGAGGGTCTTGATCAGGGCAAACATCTCCTTGCTATTTATGTGCTTGAATATGTCATTTGTGTCTCACACCCCTTGCACTTTTATTCCTCCTTAAACTGCTCCCCAGGCAAAGTCTGGAGCATCTGTGCTGACTGAATTTGGGAGAAGAGGAGACTTGGATTTAAGGTTATTTTTTGTCTCCATCAAAAATTTATTTTCTGTCAAACTGCAGTACTGGGATTGGAAAAGATAAAGCACGTTAATGCTGGGACAAAAGAGATTTCAGATACCACCTCTTGAGAATTGTAGATACCATGAGACCCAAAATGAAGTTTGAATGGAAAACTTTAGAAATTGATCTAAATAAAGATCTATTTTTCCCGTGGAAGAAAAGTTGTTTGAACAGAGGTGTCTAGTTGACATCCCAGGAACACAGTCCTGTGTGAGGGAGCCGAGAAAGATTTTTGAGTGATCTCTTAGAATGCTAGCTTGTTCAAGAGATCTCTCACCCAAAAGAGAGATCCCTGACAATTTGAAAATGACTCTGCAAAGATAAACAAGTTGTTTAAAAATGGAAAAATATGGATATTCTATGAGTTTTATAACTGGAAATTGACAATTTGTGAACTCTCCTGGTGCAATGGATAGTTCAAAGGGTAAGGCAGACAACTGATAATAATGTGATCCAGACACAAACAGCCTTAAGAAGCACCTGAAGTCTGGAGGAATAGGGATGTCAGGAAACTTGAAAGAGGAAGAAGAGGTTACAGGTTGTGAAGTGACATTTTGGATTTGGGCACTACCACAAACAGGTTTAGGAAAAAAAGATCCAGAATTGGTTTCCAAGCATTTTCTTTCTTTGGTACTAGGGATAAAGCACCTTCCCACCTGGGAAGAACTAGTTCTATTACTCCTTGGTACAGCATGTGAAGAAGAACAGGAGGAAATAAGAGTCTGTCTGATCTGTAGGATGAGGAATGACCCCCTGGAAAGGAGGAATTTCCTCCCACTGCCATCTATAACCCATTTGTCTGAAACAGTCTGTGGCCAAAGAGAAGAATGGAGATTCTGACTTTCTGGAAGAGAAAAGGGGTCAGAGTGTGAAGGGGTCACAAGGTTTCTTGGATAGTCATTTAGACTTGTTGGACTGTCCTTGGTTTTGGGAGGTTTAAAACTTCTTTTTGGGACCCCTTTGCCACTTCTTAAATGTCTTTTGACACTGTTTATTCTTTTTTTTCCCCAAAATTGGATAAGGAAAAGAAATTCCTTGGAAAATATGGAAAAGAAGGACTGAAAAATCTTGAGATTCCCTGGCTCAGCTTGCCATTTCATCACACTTTTTGATCACCTCTGCAACAGAGGTGCCAGACGCTAAGTCTCTGTCCAAGGGAGAATTTAAAATCTCATTTTTTTATATATTCTAGGAGGTTCTGAGAATGCTGCCAAGAAAACTGACTTAATGCAGTAGCAGTAGCCATAACCATAGAAGAAATATCACCAGAGTCATACACAAACTGCAAACAATAAGTAGTGACATGTGCAATAGAAAAAACGAAGTTGTTTACAGCAGTTTTTTACTTCCCAAGAAGAAGCTATACGTGAAACATCCTCATACTTTCACAATATTTCAGAACAAACTTTTAACATATTAGCCCTCTTCTTCTAGTTTTGGCTTTTCCTGATTAGTGGAGTTTTACGGTGTTGAGTTGCCAGCCTGACACCCAACCTTCCAAGGAAGGCACACACACACACACACACACACACACACACACACACACACACACACCTAGGGCTAATTTAGAGTGTCCAATCCACCTACAGCATGTCTTTGGGATGTGGGAGGAAACTGAAGCACCCGGAGGAAACCCAGGCGACCACAGGGAGGACATGCAGACTCTGCACAGAAGGCACCCCAGTCAAGGATCGAACCGGAATACCTCTTGCTGTGAGGCGGCAATGCTAACTGCTGCACCTCCACGGCCGCCCTATATTAGCCTGATAATTTAAAATTCTGGAAATCAAAGCTGTAGAAGGCACTATCAGTAATTTTTCCCATTCTGATTACAAAAACTGGGATTAGAATTAACTACATGCTTAGCAGTAGTGGAGTCAACCAAAGCTATAGCTGCTTGGTCAAGTTTGGGAGTAGTGTGTAAAAATTTAGAAAATTGAGTAACAGTCCCAGTAAATTACTTCTATACAGAGAAACTTGAGGAGAAGTAGATACATCTTTGGTTTTCTGTTTATCTTTGACAGGCAAAATGGGTTCTACAGTGATAATAATGGCAGCTGCTGATTTCCCAGGGATGGGCACAGCATTCTAACACAATAGGGAAGCTTTCTCTGTTCCCGCTCCTAGGACCAACAAGAGTGACTCTGCCTTACCTGCTGAGGGGGGACTACCAGCAGACGTAGAGAATGTGGTTAACCCCCAGTCCATTGTGGCTGTAAGTGCTACATCAGAGGGATCTGGGATAAAAGATGAATGGTCTGGGCTACAGCAAATGACCACAGCAGAGTCGCCTGCTATGGCTGAGGCAAAATGCTAGCATACTGTAGCAGCAAAAGCTGTTTGATATACTTTTTGTGGCTTGAAGAAGGATAGACCATGGGACCAATAATTTGTTGCATGTCAAGCTGAACATGTTGCCTTTTCCCCAGGGGGAAAAAGCAACAAATGCTGGTAAAACTACCAATCCACAAAAGGTACTTTTTTTTACAGAAACAAATATAGTAAAAACAATTTCAAATGCTATGGCAGCCTCACAATGGAAAAATAAGCACAATTTCTCCAAAGAAAATGTTATCCGTTAGTTTGCACTTTTCCATTTAAAAGTACAGGATCGAGATAGTCTGTTAAAGCAAAACACTCCTAGCTTTAAAATAACTTTCTTGAAGAGGAAAGTAATAAAATATCAATAAATATAATAAAGTGGAAGGTTTTCCCACCAAGAGGAACTTATCCGCACAGCAAAGGAAACTACAAGCTCACCGATGATCCTCTAAAGCAACAGAGGATTATACTCTTCAGTGGCAGTAAATCTCTGAAGGGCTTCATGCCCAAACTCATATTTTAATCAGCTCTGCTTGGACTGCTTGACAGCTTGGGCAAAAGAAAGGGGCCGAAGCTTTGGAAACTGGCTGTTTGTTATATTCTTGGAAGGATATAACCCATATAGCTAAGGCTACTGCATCAGTGATCATTATAAAGAACATCCTCCTTGATCATGAATGGGCAAGAGATCAAAGAAACTGCAAGCATCTTTGTTCTGCCTTGTTTTATCTGAGACTAGCACTAGTGGAACAAAATATCCTAGATATGGTACTCACAAATATGTTATAATGCTGCACCCCTCCAGTGTGATGTCCTCTCTGATAAGATGAGATGAGATCATAAAGCAATCTCTCTTGAAACAAAGTTAACATTACCCCCCCCCCCCCACACCTAACCCCAGAAACTTTAAGAATCTCTCTAAGGTAAATTACCCCATATTAAGGGACAGCATAGCTAGTTTCTAAGCTCCCTCAAATCCAGAAAATACAGAAACCTATGCAGTGGTATACACAAAAGCCCTGTAAGACCATGTAAGCAACTGCATAGAAATAGCAGCACCAGACTGAAATAAACTCGGGTCAAACCACAAAATAAAGCCACCCTAGTGGACTCCTGGTGTTAATTGGCTGTACAACAAAAACAGAATCATGTGATAAGTAAGAGGAAATGTGCACAACCAAGAAAAACGTCCCTCAGTAGTCTAAGCAAGTGAATCAGAGAACAAGTCAAGTCTCTAAAAGGAGACAGAGTTAAAAATAGCCTCCAGAGCTAGGGATAACCATAAGGCATTTTTTGGGTATGTTGGCAATCTTAAGGGCAATACCCAACAATGGGCAAAATTGGTTATAAATAGCATCATCTATACTCAGCCAGAAAGTGTAGCAAATCTGCTGGTCAACCAGTTCAGCTCAAATTGCATCTCTCGTCACACCCAATTCTCCTCTAAGAAATACCATGCACTACTCCACCGCCAGTTATTACCAAGAACAGGTTGTTGCTGTGCCCTCTAAAGCTAAAAAGCCAGCTTGATATACCAGGTTGTCGCTTAAACAGCTTAAGTCAAGCACATAAGAATCTTTATTTAACCACAGCCTGTGGACTAGCTTTGTTCCAGTAGAGTGGAAGACAGCAACAGTCATTCGTCTGTATTAAGGAAAACCATCTACTGACCCGGGAAATTACAGATCCATAAGTTTGACTAGTCTTATATGTAAGGCCGTGGAAAGAGTAATCATGGACCTGATAAATAATGACATAGGAACCCTCCAAACACTGCACCCAACCCATTTTGGCTTTGTCAAAGGCAAGTCATGCCTACTGAATCATGAGTCAGTAAGACCATGGATGAAAGTAAACATTACATACCACTTACATCGGCCTGGCCAATGCATTTATAATTTCCCACACAGGTGTTTACTCTCAAAACTGGGATAAACCCCTATGTCACCAGATGGATAGCCAGTTGGCTCACAGACAGCATACCTGTAGTTAAAGTGAGTGAATCCAGATCCAGCAAGAGGCCAGTTACAAGTGGTGTGCTACATGGCTCATTGCTGGGACCACTCCTGTTTGGAATATAGTTCTCTGAAATCAAGGCTAATGTGGAAGGCCTCTGGATAACAAAGTTTGCCAACAACTGCAAGCTGGGGGTAATCAGTGAATCCCCCAGTAATGTGGATATCCTTCAGGAGGGTCTAGCTCAGTCAAATGATTAGTGCCAGAACCATGGCCTTAAACTAAATGCAAAAAATGCATTATAATGCCCTTTGGGAAGTTAGATACCCTTGCAAATTACAGTATCAATAGCACACCCCAAGAGTAGACTTGGAGATGAGAGCTCTAAGTACACAGATAGATAGTAGCCTGAACATTGACTGCCATAAGGCCTTCTGTGTGGCACAACTTATAAGTAAAGGTATGGCATCCAGATCCAAGGAAATGATAGTCCTGCTGTACTAGTCCAATAACTGAGTGCAGTGCTCTATTTGACATGTACTAATTTGACATGTACTTAACTAGTCACTTACAGCAGCTAGAGCAACCTCAGATGTTCCTCACAAAGAAAATACAAGATGTAAACAACATTGCCTACATGGACAGACGTAAAGCCCTATCCCTTTACTGTGGTTCCTGCTGACTGTTAATGGGTGACTTATGCCTAACCTACACGGCACTCACAAATCCAGGTTTGATAGAGCTGCTACACATCTGCAAGTCAAACAGCACAATGGTCACCTGATCTAAGGATCTAAGGTTAGTCAGCGACTCAAACAAAACATGCAAAGAGACAGATATATGTCTCAGGGATTGCCCTTTCTTTAGAACAGGCATCCTATTCACTTTATGCAGAGCCCTTCCCTGGCCCTCTTCATATGCAGCTTGGATCAGTGGCTAGGGAATCGCAAATTCACACCTCGGGTAATGTCTGTGTCCCTCATGGACAGGGGTAATCTGTAACATACTGAAGGCATAGACACCGACCCATGTCATCCTCTTGCCTCTAGGGGCTGTATATTGGATAAAATCAGGTTATAATGGACTAGGCTTGTAAGGGCTTTTAAGCTATTTGCCTAGTAATCTTATGTGAGCCTATGAGCCTTCAGCAAAAAGTCATACCACCCCTCCCCAGAGATGATCTCTGTCTCTCTGACTATATTGTCTTTAATGGCGGTATAGGTAGATGCCATACTTTTATGTAGTTTGGATACCACACTTTGTAAATAAATTAATAAACATTTCACATTCACGTATTCGTTAATATGCTTAGCATTTTGTAAACAAGTTATTCCAGTCTTTAGCAGTAATTCTTGCACTGAAATTAATATGTCATCTATTTCTATCCTAACTATGTTTTGAAAGCATTTTTATAACACATCATTGCTGCCTTCCATAAACTTACAAAACTTCAAAACATATTTCAATCAGTTTTTAACAAAAGTCTTGGTATTTGGCAGTATGTTTGAGAATTTATTAAAAAATACTGAAGTTTCCACTGAAATGTTTATAGTTCTCTGGGGGATTGTTTGTTTGCAATATTCAGAAGTGAAATGTTTTTTTAAAGGCTACATTTCAGCAAACTCTATATACATGACTTGCAGAACTTTCAGCCTTGAATACTCTGCCTTCGCTGCTGTAATGTTTTTTGTTGTACCTGTCTTATCCTTACCCGCCTGGTAGTGTGGCTTGTAATCCACTTTTTTTGAAATAATGTTAATTTCAGAATAAGTCTTCCACTTCAAATCATTGGTGTATGGCAGCATAATGTAAGAATATACGTTTTACTCAGGGTGAAGACTGTGGCCTTTTAGCCACAGTGTCTGCATTTTGTCATGTAAATATAGTCTATTATTCAATAATATTGTTGCCAACCTCAGGGCTTTTGATGGACCGTTTAAGATTTCCTGTTGTAAATAAACATAATGCTCTTAAACCAGTAATTTCCTAAATGTTACTAATTCTGTAGTACATCTTGCATGTAAAGACAAGGCATTTTATATTCTTCTTGCTGTGTAATGGAATAAATAACTTTTTAAAGAATGTCTGTGAGTAAACTAACAATAGAATTATTATTTCTGGTATACATAGGCATTATGTTCAACAAATCTGATGCCTAAGAGGGCTTCCATCGTATCATCATGTAAACATTTATAAAACTCTGATTAAATCCCACTCCCTTAATAATCTGTGTACACTGGAATTAGGAGAAAGACATTCAAGTTACTTTCTATGTCGCAACTGCCTGATCACTACCACCTCTGTAGCAAAGGTTTTCTGGATATGTTCATGTACCTTCAAATGAGATGTTCCAAGCACAAATTTTGATCGTGGAATGAATACTTGTGCTGTAGAATTTAAACATTCCCTACTGATAAGTTTAATATATTCATCTAGCTTCAGTGAAGATAGGATACCCAAGTCCTTGACCAAATTAGTAGACTGGCAAATATGACTGTCCAAAGCATATGGATAAGAGAAATTACTGGCCCAAAAAATACATAACCATACATTTATTGTTACTGAAATTCATACGCTGTGGTGTTACCCAGTTTGTTATCCAGACACATTTCAAGAGACTGATTTTTCTCAGTATTAGTAACTATACATCCTTACAGTGTTATCTAATTGTCTTCTTTTTTTTGTCTGTGGAGAGCATAATACAACTACTTATCACTTGTCTGTTGCACCTCATTTTTTTCCGTTTTCCGTGCTGTCAAATCATGTGGGTCAGTCTAAGCTGTGTTCTCTCATTTTATGAGAGGCTGAAATGTCATTGCTAAGGACTGCTATGACATGTTGCTTTATTACTGTTAAACAGGCTATAGTGTCAGCAGTGGTAGTGCTTGCCCTCTCATAAATGGCCATAACATCTAGCCAGTGCTGTAACATAGAGGGTTTAGCCCAAATTGTGCCCTAGACGACCTGAGTGTGGCTTCTGGCCTGGGTGATAGAAAAGCATGCAAGCATGGCATGGGATTGAGTGGTTGATTCCAGCATTTGCTTCCTGGTTGGGGGGAATGGTAATGGTCACACTGCGGGATGGATGTCTGTAGGTTGATCTGGGTATATACTTCATACTTGAAAAAAGGACACTGGATTTAAAAGCACAGCCAAGGGGTTTATCTCATTCTAGCTATGCATAGTGGAAGTTTGAAATACGTACTTACTGTTCGACTCTGAGTAGGTCATTAACCAGACAGTGCTCCCAGGCTGAATATGAAAAAGGTCTGTGGAGATATGTGCTCTACCCCAGAAAAAAAGCAAACAAAATAAATACCTGAATCAGCAGTTCTCGTTCTTTGTGTGTACCAAGTCAGGAAGGAGAAGCAGCAAGTCCAAAGATCGCTGAAAATCTAGAGCCATTCACAGGTACATGCAGCAAAGATTGACATGTTTTATGGGATCTTCTTCAAGAGAAATTTGTATAAAAATGAGGGTCATGAGAGTCAGGGATAAAAATAATCAGAGACAAATGTCCGAAATCTAGAACACTTTTAAAATACTGGTACTACTAACTCAGAAAGCTAATTGTAAGAGGACACTTGAAGTAATGTGGGTTTTCTGAAGTAAACTTATGTTTGTAACTGTAATAAATATTATTTGCTGATTGCAGTGTACTATGATTTATCAAAAACTCACTGATTTTAAGAGGGATATGGCAAACCTTTTAGCCCAAGTTAGGGACATCCTCTGTGAGAGCTGTCAGTGACATGTTTTTAGCCAAATTACTCCATTCTTTCTGCAGTGTAGAGTTTAAACTAGGAAAAAATGATGTGATCTCACCTTATTGTTGTTTCTTAGGACATACATGGGTACTAGACCTGATAAATAGATTATGCCATTTGATCAAGTTTCACCAGCGACAAATACTTCCTCCCTTCACAACCCCACATTAGTTAACTAAGACACATAGCTGGGGGAATGAGTTCTTACTAAGAGTGCAGGGATGGATTGTCAGTAAGTAGTGATTTCCAGTTTATTAGCATTTGTTCTAATTTCATTGTTTGGAAATGTTTACATTAACTGCTTGACAGAGTACTATGGGTACAGCTACCTGTAAGAAATGTTAATTTTTTTGGGCCAAAAGAAATATTTCCTAGGAAAAGATCCTGTCATATTTCCTGCTATATTTTGCTGTTTCAGACAAAGTTGGAGCTGTCATTTATATGTACCTTTCTGTATTTTTGTAAACATCTTTATTAACTTCACGCATTGCATGACACGAGTATTCATTCAGTTATAAGAGAGAAAAACTTTACATTTTTTTCCCTTTGTATACATACAAATATGAGTTTTGCTTGAATAGTTATTCAATTTAGCAGTACAGAGATTGCTTAAGTCCCGCTTTCCCTAAAATATCCCTTTTCCTGAACATTTTTCTGTAGGTATTGTTCCCACAGATTCCATGTATTTCTATGCAGTTTACTCCTTCCATTTTCTAAAGTTCTACTTCCAGTTCTTTTATCTCCTTTACAACGTTTGTTGTTTGTCTTTCTGATTTTCCCAGTTAGGGGTCGCCACAGTGGAACTCCATTCCACTAATGATTGGCAGTAGATTTTCACGAATGCCGAGGTGCCAGCTCGATGTCCAACCTTCAACAAAGGCACACCCATTTACGCATGTCTTTCGAACGCCACCCAACCGCGGGGAGGACATGCAGACTCCACACAGAAGGCACTGACCGCACTCCAGCTGAGAATCAAATGGGAGAACCTCTTGCTGTGAGGCAACAATGCTACCACTGCACCACCACGGCTATCTTCTTTACAAGATTCAGCAATTATGTTGTAATTGGTTCGGTGTTTGGTTTCCATTTTCTAGCACTTGTTTTTTTGGCAGCCAACAGCATTAAATTTATTAGGGCTTTGCTGTGTCTAAGCAATTCATATTCTGTATTCCAGCTCAAAAGAATAATTTCCTTATTTAAAATAATTTCTCTTCAACATTTCTGACAAAGTACCCAGTAGAGAATTTCTAAAATCTGCCAACATGTTCCATTCCCAAAGTTAAGCAAGTATTTTTGGTAACGACTCCAGAGGAAAAGAACTTTTAGCACAACTTAGGCAACAGAATGTAGAAAGGGTTGTCAGCAAACTTGGGGGACCTATGACAAGAAAAGCAACCAGAGATCCTAGAGAAGTGTTCAGAGTGATTTTGGAAATTTAATGAAAGAAAAATAGAGGAATGCAGAAACCAAGGGAAGGCATAAATGACATATCATACTTTATTTCATCATCAGCCAACTCCCCCTTTCTGCTATTTTCAGAGTCTAGCTTTCTCTTAATTCCATTATTTTAATTGCTGTAATTTGCAGGTAATACTACAGTATCTTCTGCAGTGTTATAGTTCTCTCTTCTCTAAACTAGTTTTGTCAATTTCTAATGAATGTTTAATAATGTAGATACCTATGCAAGCTACGTAAATGCTCTTTTTCTAAGTGATGTTTTATGTAAGCTGTTGTAACACTTTTTCTCTCATGTATGTACACTTAGCTATATTTTGTAATCCTTCTGATGTCATGCAACATAGTTTATGTATATGTCAAAACTGGTATTAAATGTGGAGCTTTCCTCCCTCGATAGACTTTCCCGGTAAACAAAAATAGAGAGAGAGAGATAAAATATCATTGGCAGACAATTATGCCAAGCTTAGGGGAAGGTGAGGCTCGACAGTTAATAGCTAAGATAGGAAGATGAGATGAAAACAGTTATGTATACTCATTCAACAGGGATGTCATTAGGAACTGATGGTATTCCTGCAGAAGTTTCAAATTTGGAAGTGAAGAAAGTGTTAAAGATCTGGAAGGTTTTCTTTAATGTAACAGTATTTAAAAGAGAGAGAGAGAAATAGGGTTACCACCTGTCTCACTTTGCGAGGGACAGTCCCTCTTTGGGCAGTTGTGTCCTGCAAAAAAATTGTAAAAATGGCAAATGTCTTGAGATTTTAGGACAAAATTATTTCCTATATTTTATGTAATTGTTGCATAAAACAGTAATTGTGTATCTGAAACACCTAAATGTTATAAGAAACAGAATCAGCAACTAAAATGCTACAAGAATAAGCTTTTATTTAGGCAAAAAAGTGAAGTTCTGTCCTTTGTACTGGCCGTGGGTATGTTTCGGCCTGCAAAATCACAAATTTGTACCAAGAATGTCCCACTTTGGGCATTTGAAAAGGTGGCAACCCTAGAGAGAAATGGAGAGAGTATAGTCATCTTGGACGAAAGCTGTAGTGGCTGTATTATCTAAAGGGGGTAAAAACCTCTTATACCCAGGTTCTTATAGACCCATTTCAATTTTAAATCATGATTATAAAGTGTATATGTTTATATAACAGAATGGCAACAGCTTTTCCAAAATTAATAGCTAGGGATCATTGTGGTTTTGTGGAGCGGAAGCAAACCTTTAGCAACATTAGTAGAACAGTGATCTAGAGGGAACATACTAATGTGCTGCTATTGCTGCTAGGTCTTGAAGCTGAGAAAGCATTCAGTAAAGTCAGCTGTGATATTTATTACTAGGGCAATTGTAGCATTTGCAATGTCTACTAGAGTAATAGGGTTAAGAGGATATATGAAGGATTTAAGGCAGTAATTAAGGTGGGATTGTTCTGATCAGAGAAGTTGTGTTTTACACAGGAACTGAGCAGGGAGTCCTCTTTCCCCAATATTTTTATTTATGTTTAGGGCTATTGGCAAATAAATAAATAAGGGATTCACAAATTCAAGGATGGTATGGTACTCAAGAAAAGTTAGATTTATTTGCAAATATTTTATACTTAAACCCAGAAAGGGACATTTCAGAGTTTTGGGACATCTTGAAAGAATTTCATGTATTTTCAGAATATAAAATTAATGAAGATAAAACAAAGGCTGTAGCAGTAAACTATGTACCCACAAATGAATTGGTTCAGCCATATCCATACATATGGGGACATGATAAGATGAAGCATCTTAATTGGATTGGAGTTAAAGAATTTAGTTATGTCAGCTAAGGATGCGTGGGAAGAGACTAAACAAAAATAAATACAAAAATTGAGAAATGGTTATGGCTGTGAGGTAGTAAGATACAAGCACTGAAGATGTTTTAGTCCCTTTAAGTTTTATTTACAGTCCAGCATATTTTTATCAGACAGAGGAGAAGCTGTGGACAGTAACAAAGAGTTGAAGGAATTTACTTGGGAGGGGAAAATGGCAAGAGTTAAGTGGGATAAGTTGATTCTCCCCATAGAACAAGGTGGTTTAGGATTACATGATTTAAAAGATACTTTGGAGCTACGCAGTTAAGGTTTGTATACATAAGGGCAGCAGAAGGATGCAAGTCCAACTGGAAAGACTTGATGATAAAATGGGGGGGTGAGTAATAGCAAGTATGATTTTGGATACAGCTCCATAAGGAAGAAAATATTCATATAGGATATATTTATAAAGTATATCCTAAAACTGGAGGTGGGAAGTTTAGAAAAGGAAGGGAGTAAATTATCTTGAAGTGAATGCAATTTGTGGGAAAAATACATACATGCAGTATAATATCCTGGCGGAGGGGTGAGGTTTAACGGAAGGCAGGAACTGAGCAATGTATGAATTGTTGGAGTGAATGATAATTGTCAGAAAGTAAAAATGTATTTATACTGCATGACAAATTTTAGTATGGTTTGTTTTCTGTTAATGTGTGTACACCTATGTCATTGTTATTTAAAATGTGATAAAATAAAGATGTTTAAAGAAAAGATTTTATGAAGGTAAAGTTGATTGCTAGTTGGAATGGGTCTGCCATGATGTGCCTTGTTCCACTTTTAAAGACTAGAATACTAACTGAATTGGTAAATCCGACCAACTTGATCAGATAAAGCTGTTTGGTTGTGCATTATGAATATGTATTTGCACTGTCTGTTGTAAACTATAGAATATGTCAAACAACAAATGTGTAAGACTTAAGATAATGCAGGATAGAGGGTGAAACAGCTGGAACAGATAAGCCAATGGAAAAGGAAGATAACGCAAACAAGTGGAATCTATGATGTATGGGTTTTAGGAAGGAAAACACAAATTTGCTTGAGTAAAATTGAATTGGCTGGGGTGTATGAAGAGGGCTAGCACATTAGACTGGCTTTGTGAGATACTGTAATTGTGCAGGTGATGTTTGCTACTGCTATAGGCTGAAGCTGAATATGGAATGCCAAGGCCAGTTTTATTTGAGCTTTTGACTCACTATGAAAAAAAGCAAATGTGAAAATTGAGGCAGCTGGAAGAGACTTCTCTGTGAAGGGATGTCTACATTTATGTTCCATGATTATTCCAAGGTGCTGTTGGAACCATACCTCTCAACCTGGAAACATTAAAAATCTGGACAAAGGCCCCTGAAAAATAGGTACAAATCTGTATGCCAATTAACATAAACTTTGCATGCATAATTATGTAACCCCACCCACTCCAATGGAATTCTGGGAAACCAACTTTCAAACGCAAACTGATGGCCCAAGACCCTGTAGTAAATTGTAACCATTTTTTTAAATGTGTAGCAGTTATGTTTACTGGGAGGGGAGAAGATTATGACCCTTAGGATTTTGTTTTTGGTGACTTGCAGCATGAGGGTTTTGTAGTAAAAGTAGGGCATTTAATGGTAAGCAATATTCTAATCCTAGCAAAAGAATATTATAGTTTGCTAGGACCTTCAAAAGTCATTTTCCGTGGCCTACTGATCAGTGGTGTTATCTAGAGTTTGTACCACCCTGGCCTGTCTTTGAGTTTGCTGCCCTTCCCCCTGCAACCATTCCAGTGTCCCATTTACCCCATTTACCATAAACACTGTAATGTGCATACTGCTTTACTTCTACAGTGATTATTTGGATTTCATTTAAAACATATTTTACATTTTATATCACAAACAAACACAAATAGACATCTTCTAAACAAAGCAATAGTCTCACAATGAAAATAGGCTTGGCATTACAATGTGTGTGCCCTGAAACTCACATTCATTGAAACAGCTTTGAAATCCACATTTAAAGAAAATGCAAAAGTCAGATTCTAAATAATTCCACATTAAAGAGATCTGTAACTAATGAAGAGGTTGCTGCTAGCAAACTTTATATTTCATTGTTTCATCTACAAATAAAGTGCCTGTTGCCCTTGAAGAATAAATTACCTATGTTACATTAAAAAAACTGATAAGCTAGTAATATTGCAATATGGAATGGATGGAAAACTGATAACAGGTTCATAGTTACTAGGTATCTCCGCCACTCTCAGGAGTGCGGTATCCACCTTCTTTAAAAGTACAACACAGTATCAGCAATCCATCTACATACTGTGGTAGTAGAACCCACAATCTTCTGCATCAAAAGCAAGCAAATACTACCTGTTGTGCAATGACAACTGCTACTTTATTTTAAGGGATAAGGTCAAACTTTCAGAAAAGTTAGCATTCAGATATACAGTCCCCTACTACAGAACATCTGAAATTTTGTGTTATGGCATTACAAATGGTCGAGAGTGAACAACTTTTTTTTTTCTTAATCCATAACAGAATTGGTTAAAAACTTACTGACTGGTAATACAGCCCATGAGTGTTATGTGGGACCTAGCAAGCTAGCACACATGTTTCTCTTATTATTTTACAATTAGTGATAAATATCAATATTGCCAGGGGAGGGTGAGCTGTATTGTATTCCTGCTCTATCATAGTGGTCCTCTGCACTTAGGTATAAAACAAAGTGACATGCTTGAGTTTAACAAATACTGAAGGCCAGCTATTTTTCTGGTAATCAGTGAATTACTGATATTGCATTCCAGTATTGAGGGTTTCATTTATGTATTATGTTCCTGTCATATCTATTACAGTAACAAAAATCAATGTTCTTACCTTATTTAAAACACAAGTGTTTACATATGAGCCTGGTATATACACTTCCAAGCTGGACATATACTAATAAATAGAATGTAATGCTAACAGGGTAGACATAATAAATTCTGCATACTCAAGTTCTGATTGCTTCATTTTCTATTACACATGGTAGACATACATTCTGTATACATTTATTTGGGTTACATGTTCTACTTTGTCTCCCTGAAGTGGTTTCAGTTATAAAGGTCTGTTTTCCTCTCTGTCATTGCTTGCATCCATTCCATGTACTTGCCACATTTTTTTTTAAGTTTGTCAGTTGTATCTGTCATCTCTTCTAGTATGGTCTTTTTGTCTGTGACACAGACACACACACACACACACACACACACACACACACACACACACACACACACACACATAATAACATTGTCTAAACAAAAAGAATCACTACACTTGCAGAGCCACACCTTCATCTATAAAATGCAAAGGAACTAGGAGTTGAGCAAGAAAGTACACTTGCAGAGTCCGAGTCCTTAAATACTTTGTCTGCAAGGTAATTAACACTCAAGAAAAATACCAGTCCGGCCCAAAGAATCACTACACTAGCAGAGCCCGCCTTGTAATAACATTCAGTTGAGACCCTTAAAACAAAAAGAATCACTACACTTGCAGAGCCACACCTTAATAACATTATAACAACATTCACTACTTGAAGAACCTGTCTGTAAAATGCAAAGGAACTAGCGACTGAGCGAGAAAGTACATTTGCAGAGCCCGAGCCCTTAATAGCATGATCTGCAAAGGAATTAGCACTCGAGAAAAATACTGGTCCAAGAATCACTACACTTGCAGAGCCAGTGCCCTTAATAACATTGTCTGCAAGGGAACTGGCACTCAAGAAAAATACTGGTCCGGTCCAAAGAATAACTTTACTTCCAGAGCCCGTCTTGTAATAACATTCAATTATTGAGCCCCTTAATAACATTGTCTAAACAAGCCCTTAAGTGAGAAGTACTTGGAGCATGTCTGTAAAAATGCAAAGGAACGAGCGATTGAGTAAGAAGTACACTTGCAGAGTCGGTGGAAGTCGGTCCAAAGAATCAATAAACTCATAAGTTTCTCTTCGTATACATAAGCAAATCAAAGACCAAGTAAACTCAATGCAGTGAGGAAAATAGAAAAATACGACTCCAAAGAATCAAGTAAACTTATAAGTTTCTCTTTGTACACACAAGCAAATCAAAGACCAAGTAAACTCAATACAGTGAGAAGAATAGAAAAATACCGGTCCAAAGTATCAAGTAAACTCATTCAATGAGAAAAATACCAGTCCAAAACATTTTTTTTTGCCTTACCTTAAACCAGGGGCACTGCTTGAATAAAACCGGTAAATTTAAATCATGTAGTAATAGCTCTGCAGCTGTCTGCCTCGTGCTGACATCATCACGCATGCCCTGCACATGATGACGTCAGGAACAATAAAAAAAAAAAAACCCTGGGAAATTCGGAAATTAAGGGGGCCACTCGGGAATTCATGGCACCCCAATATTTTGCCCTCAAAACCAGTATTTACCGAGGCATTCAGTATGGTTAAGTGGTATGGTTGGAACATCACTTACAAATTATAGCTCCGTGTGAGAGTGTAAAAAGAGAATCTGGCTTTTCTTTTGGGGATGACAGAGTGATGTCACTTAGTCTGGATGAAACAACTGAGAAGATAAGACAGTTACCAGAAACAAGTAAAAAAAAAAAAAAAAGAGTCAAGTAAAAGTTGAGCTTAAAGTAAGGAATCTTTTGAGAACTGGAAAAAGCAGATGCTCCTGAAAAAATCAAAAGAAGTTGAGGAAGACTGGGAGGAAAACATTATTTGAAAGAATAAAGAGATATGTGCATATACATGCTTATCCCAACACTAAGCTATTTGAATAGACTGGAAAATGTCTACTTGAAATTATGGAGTTGCGATCTCTTGAGAGTAGGTACGCTCATCTCTTGCCTGTGCAGATCCCCAAACTAGTGTCTCCATTAACAGTCAAGGAGAGTAAAAAGAAAGCTGTTCTCAAAGTTGAAGAGAAGATAAAAGGCTTTTTCTCTATTTCCTGCAGCTGTAGCTAGCTACTTGCTAAAAGCTGCAACAGGCAGCTTGTGGCAGTTACTACCCTCACACTAAGCACTCAGTGCTTCAGCCATGCCATAAATGAAGTATCGGCATTTATTTAAATTGGTGCCAGTACTATCTCAAATCTCCTAACTTCTTGCACCCAATTCATCACCCTAGTTAAACATAGTGTGCAAATATAAGTTTGTGGATGAGGGTGCAAGATGCATTGCATCTGAAAATACAAACTTGTTAGTAATGGTTACAGTTGTTTGGTTAGCAAACAAAATTGAGAGGTCTAATCGTAGGTGATGTCCTGCTGTAGTATAGTGAGTGTTAATGATGCAAGTAGGTAAAATGTCATGGAGAAAGTAGAGCAATTTGTGTCAATTGAATGAAGCCCTTTTGGTACAGAGACGAGATGTTTGCAGTTGTATTATACTATATACATCACACAAATAAGTGATTTAGAAAGATCCATAGAGACTGCATTTAAGTTTCTAGTATCAGGATAAGGTACGTCATAGTGTTTATACTAAATGTTTTGTCATTACAGTTTAGTGTTTAATAGTATTTGTGTTATAAATGTTAAAAACTTTTGATGATATAAATAGACAAATATGGAATAAGCTAGATTTATTTTGATTTGTACTTATTTCTTTAAGCACTATGCAGAAGTTGCACTTTAATGTGGTTTCAGTTTCTTGTGTTGGAATACAAATCGTTGATTTTTAGTGCAGTCTGCATTACTTCAGATGCATTTGTTTGACAGATGTAGAATTGTTGATCTGTTTCTCATTTTGTTAGTTACTGTAAATGAAGTTAGTTTGTTTTAGATGTAGATTGTTGTAAAATAGTACATTTGTTGTTTAATTCACCATTCCATTACAGGCTTAATTGCTGGCTCCCCTAGGTTTGGGTGTGATATCACAAACAGTGGCGTGGCAAGCTTTTTCTCCTCCCCTCACCACTATTGTGTGATTATGGAGTAGGTATATTTAAGTGTGGGGGGGTGCCTGAAAAACATGGTTTTATTTTTATTTCTTTTTGAGCTGGAGTTAGTTTTCAATGTTTTTGTTTTATCTGTATTGAGAGAATTAGTTAATTTTCAACTTTTTTTAATGCAGAACATTTCATAGTGTATGTATCTGTTTTCATAGTTGCTTTGGGAACCTGCATTAGATATGGATGCTGCCTGTGCACAGATTTAAGTGAATTTGATATTTTATTTGGTAATGGCACAATGCATAAGCAAAGTTTAGAAAATATGTCTGAATAGTGCTAAGCTTTTTTTTTAATTTCTTCCTTTAAATATTTAGCTAAATGTTTATAGTCAATTAATATTTAAACCCCAACTTTATTTCCAGTAAACAAATGCTATTATGAATTCAGTTTTAAAATTCTGAGGGGTTAAAGCCGCATAATAAATAAACTGGACTTGCGTAACTGGACATAGAGGGAGAGAAGAATGATGAAGCTTGTAAAAGGAAAATAAAGTGTGTTATATTTTATGATAATAGAGGGGTAGCTTTTGAGAGTAGTAGTACTACTTTGTTATCTGGGTTATAATATTTGGTTGATTTCATCAGGACATGTAAAGATTATAGCACAGGGTCCCTGGCTTTTTAAAGGGCTTCACTTAGATGTGTGAGGAATGTTGGCATTCAGGATGAATTGGGTGTGAGTTTTATAGTGTATGTATATCAGTCATGCTTATCATTTTCCTAATAAACACGTATGTTTATAATGGTGATGTAGTAAGACAGATGGTTAAAAAGGAATGCTGAATCATCCTAGCTCCTGTTGGTGTTGTAGGTAGGTGGTAAAGACGAATGTGTGTTTTAAGCAAAGACATGATGGGGTCTAATACAAATTGAAAACTGTAGCTGTGAGTGAGGGAAATGATGAGATGAATGGTATAGGTGTCAGTCCTCTTTTTTAATTATAGGTTGACAGCAGGACAGAATTGGAGATTGGTAGTTTTAAATGACCATTGATCCAACAGCACAGGAAGCTGTATGTATGGGATTAAAGATAGACTGAGATTAGGCTATAATGGGAGGTATGGCATGGAGAGAATTTGGTTGGAGTGTGTAGCATCCATTGCCTTATTGCACTGTTTTGGGTTTGCTGAAAAAGGACTTTTTGTAGGTGCTTTTTGCCCTTATCCCTACCAACAGTCACGTGTTCTGCAGTCATATTCTGACCATTTGTTTCCCTATTCTATGAAGTTGCAGCAGAACATTATGGGGACAAAAGCCATCCTGAGGGGCTGTCATACAGGCAGCTACAAATTTTTTTTTTTTGCACAATTGTATGGCCTAACCCCACACCTTGGATGAGGGGACAAGCTGTACCATCATTGCAGAGACCCAATGCCTTCCGCTTGCAAGTGCATGATCATGTACATTTCTCAGTGAAGGCTACCATGAGGTAGTGGATTAGTGGGCTGAGTGATTTACTCTGTCTTTTCCTGAGCAAAGTGCATGACGTGCATCACACACTAATGTGTACTCTGAGGGGTTTTGAATAGGAATTACCCATTTAGTGACCTCCAACCTGTGCTAACACACTAAATACTCATCAATTCACTCGGTAGCATTACTTTAAATTGTTTGTGCGTTTTTCCTACTGCAGGAGCGCGGAACAAGTAATGTAGTTTCTGTTAGCCCCCAGTGTATTTGTTATACCCAGCTAAAAGATTTCAACTTTTGACTTCAAACACCTAGTTTTTGATTCCTAAATATACTGCTCTAAGCCTGTATGCGGCAAAGAGAACCGTACATAAGCTAGTGCTTTATTCATTACATCACACATCCTAGCTTGTGTTTTCGTTTAACTACGAGGATTTTAACCTCATTTTTCTCATGCCTTTTTAAGAACAAAGTACAAAGGCTAGCCAAATACATCTAAGGCAATCAATAACCCTTCCTAGCCTATTGTACAACTATACACATGGCATAGAGAATTATTCCAACCTATCATTTAAACCCTCAGGACACGTAGCAGTTTTCCTGCGCCATTACTGTAGGTCTGCTGTGAAAGTATGCAAGTCAACGTTTTGCTTAAACATGAGGATTGAGCCCTGTTTTCTAAAAGCAAAGCCTTCCTAAGTATATCCGAGTGTCACTGTGAAATGTGTAATGCGAAAGTATGTAAGTGAAACATTATACTAAGCACATTATTTGGTTTTGTGAACTGACTTAAGCCAGCGTTTGCTGGACTCTTATGATATGCTAGCTGTTTTTTCCTATGTTCACTGTTGGTAGCCTACATCTGTTGTCTCTGCTAGCTGTGATTTTTGTATCATTGTTGAAAGCTTACAATTGCACGTCTCTGCATTTTATACCCTATGACATTTTTCTCTCTCTGTATCTCTCCCAGCTTTTTACAATCTTGCCAGTGAAATTCTTCCCCAGCGATTGTGCCCTGCTGGCCACCCAGAATTTAGAAAATTAACAGAGACTTTAAACAAATTTTACTGCCTCATCCCCAGTGCAGGAAAATAGCCTACTCCTCCCCCTGTGCTGTACTGATTTAAGGAAGCAGGAAAAGTTTAGAAAAGTATGTGCAATATGCTCCTCACCTCCTACAATTTTAACATATTGCCTAATTCCTGATAGTTTCAGTGCACGCTCCTTGCCAGGACAACCAGCAGCCATACTCTTCTACTCTGTATCCCCCTATATCTACCATCAGCCTAGCCCTTACACACTCCCCCTCTGCTTCTTATCTTTTTCTTTTCTCTCTCAG
Source organism: Protopterus annectens (assembly GCF_019279795.1). Lineage (NCBI taxonomy): Eukaryota > Metazoa > Chordata > Ceratodontiformes > Protopteridae > Protopterus > Protopterus annectens. The sequence goes on from NC_056739.1 coordinate 966,753,376, forward strand.
TCTCACGGTCTCCCATTGTGGTGTCACTGTTGCTATTATAGGGACTGGCCACTAGATGGTAGCTTAAGACCATTATTAATTTGCCTTTTTTCCATTAGAAATAAAGCCCTTCTCCCAGCTATTTTCCTGCTCCTCACTTCACTCTATATATCCCCATTCTCTTTGAACCACTCTAATCCTTTCTCCCCTTCCACCACTAAAATGTCTCTTACCTCCTTGCATGCCTTACTTTGGAACTTACCTTCCACTTTCACTGATTGTTTTCCTCATTACATTTCTTCTTCTTTTTCCTTGTTGGTTCTACCCGCTCCATTCACCCTGCGGGCTCACTCCCCTACCCTACCCCCAATTTCCACCCACCCCCACTGCAACTAGACTTATACTTACCTAACCACTCCCACTACCTCATTACCCAATCCAAAAGTACCCATCATCCCATCCATCTATACACCCATAAAATGAAGCTACACTCCAATAAATAACCAATACTAACCTCCAGTCCCATTAAACTATATAACTACCAACCCAGACCATATCTCTTCAGCAACCAATTAACTTTTTTTTCTATCTTTAACCACCAAAAACTACCACCTTAAGTTATAAGATGACACTTAAACCTCTACCTGTACTCATCAAAATCTTCTCTTTTGGCTGTTCCCATTAGGGGTTGCCACAGTGTATCATCTGTTTCCATTTCTTCCTGTCCTCTGCATATTGTTGTCACACCAGCCACCTGCATGTCCTGTCTCACCACATCCATAAACCTTATCTTAGGCCTTCCTCTTTTCCTCTTACCTGGTAGCTCCATCCTTTTCCCAATATACCCAGCATCCCTCCTCAGCACATGTCCAAACCAACGCAATCTCGTCTCTCTGACTTTGTCTCCAAACCGTCCAACCTGAGCTGACCCTCTAATATACTGATTCCTAATCCTGTCCATCCTTGTCACACCCAGTGCAAATCTTAACATCTTTAACTGCCACTTCCAGCTCTGACTCCTGCCTTTTTGTCAGTGCCACCATCTCCAACCCATACAGCATACCTGGTCTCACTTACCCTCTTGTAGACCTTCCCTTTCACTCTTACTGGTACCCGTCTGTCACAAATCACTCCTGACTCTCTTCTCCACCCATTCCACCCTGACTGTACTCTCTGCTTCACATCTCTTCCACACTCACCATTACTCTCAACTGCTGATCCCAAGTACTTAAACTCGTCCACCTTCGCCAACTCTACTCCCTGCATCCTCACCCTTCCTCTCATTCACACACACATATTCTGTCTTAGTCCTGCTGACCTTCATTCCTCTCCTCACTAGAGCATATCTCCACCTCTCCAGGGTCTCCTCAAGCAGGGCCCTACTCTCACTACAGATCACAGTGTCATCTGCAAACATCATAGTCCATGGGGCCTCCTGTCTGATCTCGTCTGTCAACCTGTCCATCATCATTGCAAATAAGAAAGGGCTCAGAGCTGATCCTTGATGTAATCCCATCTCCACCTTAAACGCATCTGTCACTCCCACTGCAGACTTCACCACTGTCACACTACTCTCATACATATCCTGTACCACACTTACATACTTCTCTGCCACTCCTGACTTTCTCATACAATACCACAACTCCTCTCTAGGCACTCTATCATATGCTTACTCCAAGTCCACAAAGACACAATGCAACTCCTTCTGACCTTCTCTATATTGCTCCATCAACACTCTCAGAGCAAACATCGCATCTGTAGTGCCCCTTCCCTACATGAAACCATACTGCTAATCACTAATCATCACCTCCCTTCTTAACTTAGCTTCTGCCACTCTTTCCCATAACTTCAAGTTGTGACTGATCAGTTTTATCCCTCTGTAGTTACTACAGCTCTGCACATCACCCTTATTTTTAAAAATAGGTACCAAAACACTTTTTATCCACTCCTTAGGCATCCTCTGACTCTCCAAGATTTCATTAAACAATCTGGTTAAAAACTCCACTGCTATTTCTCCTAAGCATCTCCATGCTTCTACTGGTATGTCATCTGGACCAACAGCCTTTCCATTCTTCATCCTCTTCATAGCTGTCCATACTTCCTCCTTGCTAATTTGTTTCACTTCCTGATTCACTATCCCCACATCATCCAACCTTCTCTCTCTCTCTCTCTCATTCTCTTCATTCAACAGCCCCTCAAAGTACTCTTTCCATCTGCTCAACACACTCTCCTCGCTTGTGGGTACGTTTCCTTCACTGTCCTTTATCACCCTTACCTGCTGCACATCTTTCCCAGCCCGGTCCTTCTGTCTAGCCAATTGGTACCGGTCCTTTTCTCCCTTTTTAGTGTCCAACCTTTCATACAGCTCTCCATATGCCTTATCCTTAGCCTTCGCCACCTCTCTATTTGCCATGGTCCTCATCTCCTTATACTCCTGTCTACTTTCTTCATATCTTTGACAATTCTGTACTCATCAAAATAATATTCCTAAACCATCTCACCCAACTTACCAATTCCAATCACCCCCCCATTCCACACCACCATATCATCCCAAACAAAATACAGTAACACTACTACCCTGATATCTTCTTACCTTTACTCCCTAAATACTTCTATGCTCTTTCCCTATAGACTCCTACTTAACACTAAATCCATTGCTCCCAAATACAATACCTTCAACTCCATAAAACTCATTTACCTATACATTACACCCCAAACTCACCAAACATCTCCTTCAATATCTCATCTCTATCCTTCTCTCTGGGGATATCCACCCAAACCCAGGCCCTTCTACCACAAAAAGCCCAGACCCCTCCAAACAAAATGCAAACCCCTCCACTTCTCAGCTCTGAATGGTCAGTGCCCATGTAAGAAAATCCCAAACCTTCAAGCCTGGCTTCTACATAACCAGCCTAATATTCTCTCCATCTGAGAAACCTGGCTTAAGCCCACATAAAAGATTTAGAATTAATACCACCCGACTATCACATATTAAGGAATGACAGGACACAAACAAAGGGGGTGGTGTAGCACTACTTTACTCAGCATCCCTCTCAGTTACCCCTTACACCAAACCATTCCCCAGATTTGGCAAGGCAGAAACAATACCAGTCCTACTCCACCTGAATAAGCATAAACTAATATTTGTTCTCTCCCTCTATATTCCCCCTGAAAATATCTCATCCCTGAGCAAATTCTCTCCTGGTTCTCCTCTAACATTAACCATGAAACCATAATACTGGGTGATACTAACATAAACTGGGCCACAATACAATCCCCCACTAACTCTCTCAATATTAACTTATACAAATTTACACAACTAATCAACTCCACCACCAGACCAACTAAGAACTTCACTACTGGAAGTATCATAGACTGGATTCTGGTATCCCATCCTCACTATATCTCAGACAGTGGCATTCTCCCAGACCCACTAGCAGACCATTTCCCCACTTTCGCCTATCTCCTCTCCTCCTCTGTGCAACTAACCCACTCATACACTACTTGCTGCTTAAAAAACTTCAATCCCGAAACTTTCCCAAACACACTAAAAAACACCAACTGGAGCCTATTAAAAACCCTTCCTTTAGCTAATGCTCTTTCCTACTTTAACACCACTTTCATAAATCTACTCAACTTATTTGCCCCACTAAAAACTAAACGTATAAAAAGTAACTCTGTACCCTGGCTAACCAAAAACACTTTAGCCACCATGCATCTACGAGACAAAGCCTGGATAAGATACCACAAAAATGAAACCCCTGTCACCCTCACTCAATACAAAACATTACAAAACAAAGTAAAAAAAACTTATAGCCTCTGACTGCAAAGTATATTTCACCCTCCAAACTAACCACAATACCAATCCCAAGATATTTTGGAAAGGAATTTCATCTCTCCTCAATCCTGGCAAAACAGTAAACCCTTGCCCCAAACCAGATGCAACCGACCTGGACTTAGCTACCCAATTTAACTCCTTTTTCAGTGACTCCGTCAGCAAACTTCACCAACAATTCAGTGGCTTCTCATCAACCCACACCCACCCCTATCTCCCCTAACAACCCCTGCCCTCAACCACCACCTTTCTGTATCAAGCCCATCTCCATATCTACTATAAAAAACTTCTCCTAAAATTAAAGCCTGGTTACAGTGCCCCTGACGAAATTCCCTCCTTCTTCCAAAAAATAGCTGAATACGAAATAACCTTCCCTGTTAGTATACTAATTAATCGGTCCATCATAGAATGCCAAGTCCCCCAACTCTGGAAGAAAGCCTTTATCATTCCCCTCCACAAAGGCAGCAGTGATAATAACATTAAAAACTTCCTCCCTATCGCCATCCTATCCCCTATTTCTAAGCTTCTTGAAAAGTGTGTTGACCAACAACTCCTACCCTATTTCATTAATAATCACCTTCTTACCCCCACACAACATGGCTTTAGACCAGGTCACAGTACCTCCACTGCCCTTCTCTCCTTCCTAGAAACAATCAACAAAGCCCGTGATTCTGGTCACTTCATATCCACTCTTCTTCTTGACCTCTCTAAGGCATTTGACACCATTTCCTACAACCTGCTTCTAACCAAACTCTCTAAACGTAATCTATCCTCTTCCTATACCCAGTGGGTTCTCAAGCTATCTCACAAACAGGCAATAGGCAGTAAAATGGAAAAAAGCTACCTCGCCCTTCCTTAATACATCCACAAGCATCCCCCAAGGTTCCATTCTAGGCCCCCTACTATTTAACATATTTATAAATGATTTTTACCAAGCCATCCCAAACTCCAGCCTTGTTCAATATGTCGATAATTCCACTGTAATCTGTTCCTCTCCTTCCATCACAACTCTTAACAATCTTACACAAGCCGCTTTGTCTTCCACTGAGCAGTGGATGCTAGACAACCATCTGGCCCTTAATGCTACCAAAACAAAACTTATGCTATTCAGTGCCTCCAAAACCTCTTCCATAGATAAACAATCCTTCATAATCACCAGCAAAAATAATACTCCCATAGAAATTGTCTCTGATGCAAAATTACTAGGAATAACCATTGATGATCAATTAAAGTTCGACAAGCGTCTACATGTAAATTTAAAAAAAAAATCATAAAAAACTTGGCATGCTTAACCGTCAGTCACTTCATCTCTCCCTCCACGATGATTACACTAGCCAAATACATACCTTATCCCTTCCCTTTTATATGGTGCAGTTATCCTCACCAACCTACAATCTTCCCTCAAAACAAAACTCTCATCTTGTTATAACAAAATATCCAGGTTTGCTGCAGGTCACAGAGCCTCTTCCCACCACTGCAATTCCCTCCACCAATTAGGTTGGCTAGAGTTACCTAATTTATTAACTTACAACCAACTCATCCAAGCACATAAACTCATTCATAACCCATCTCTCTGCCCCTCCCTAGCAAACACCTTTGGAATGCACAAACCAGTCCGACTCCTGAGATCCAATTCCCAAAACCT